>NC_083717.1:119910724-120231860 GCF_028564815.1 Eubalaena glacialis
TGCTATAAGCTGGAATTCTCAAAATAGTAATAAAAATAATGGAGGTACACAATGCCTTATAGTTTTGTAAAGTACATTCACATGTATTTATTTAATTCTCACAACCCTGTTGTTATATAGGACAGGTCAGATATTCTGTGTCACTGCCATCCAGGGACTCTCATAGCTCGAACTAAACCTATATTCTCCATCTGCATGCCCCATGATCATATCAAAGTCAACATATCCGAAATTGAGTTTTTATACTCCCCACAAATCTTATTTTTTATTTTTCCCTCCTCAGCTTTGCTCAGGATTAAGACACACAACAAATTTCTGAGTTTGAAGAATTTCTCCACCCTCTACCTCCCAGCCTAGGCTATCTGATCTTGCGTGTATGTGTGTGTGTGTGTGTGTGTGTGTGTGTGTGTGTGTGTGTGCCCACACCTTATTTCCTTCTAATTACAAAACAGGGTGAAAAACTACATCACATTTATCTCATTGTTTCCTGATCTATCAGTCACCCTTCCTGACTTTAACCTAATTTCACCCTGTATTTCTTAAATTTCCTTCATGCACCATTGGTCTGACCTAAGAAGTTGAGGAAAGACAACAAACTGTCAAATAGGATTTCATGTGCTGCTAGTACTCGTCAGCAAATGCAAATTAATTAATTTTTAAAAAACAAGAAGTTTAGCTTCTGGTTATGCTATCATTGCTGCTGGGAGGAGGTGAGCCATCTAGAAGAACCAGGTCTAAAGGTAGGGCCAAGCAGCTGCCATCGTCAGGGCCACCACCTTACATCCCCTGAGAAATAGGGGATGTCTGGACCTGGAAAGGATTCATCATACTTACGCAAAGCTGAAAAAATAATAAAATAGAAAAAATGATCCAACATTTCTTTCTATGTCCATAATTCTTCCAATACATAGCTTTTCCTATGAAGACCCCTCGTGGAGCATTTAATTCCATCAGCCCACTTCAAGTGAGTGATAAAGTTGGAGCAGATACTCCATGGCTGTAGGTAAGTCCAATGAGAGAGTTCCAGAGCTGAGGTTGGAGGTATGTTTAGAATGAGTGATGGAAGTTACTGGATTTGGAAGAAACCAAGGGGAGCCAAAGCCACATTGCTAAAGAATAACTAAAAATAAGCTTTCACAGGAATACTGTTTCACCCCTTAGTTATCAGTACTAGCTCATGGGATTAGGTACCCAGGCTGGAATAGAACCAGAGCTGGTGACATGCAGATATCCTTTTGGATTTCCTGTGGCTTTTTCACAGCCTTCCTTGAGAGCTCCTCCACTGCCTGCCTTAGACCCATAGCCTTATAGCTAAAAGTCCCCCTCTTAGTCCCCTTGAACAGCTTGGAGCCGTCTGGAACACTCCCATTTAGTTTCACATGCTGCAGCCCAAGGGCAAGTTATGCCACCCCTGTTCTCCAAATCCCATCCACTCCCACCACTCACTCTAAACATACCCCTTCCAGCCTCAGTTCCTAGAGCATCAAGTCCCAGCCCAGGCTCAGCACCCCAGGCTCTAGCTTATCTGGAAAAGCAGGTGAGACAACAAACTCAGTGAGGGTATCACCTCTCACACAAGTCAGATAACTCTGGGCCATTCAAGTTTTACCCTCTCTTTTACACCCTAGGTCCAAGTAGTCACCAAGACTTAATAGATTCAAGCTAGTTATCAAAGCTTACTTCTTTCTGTTCTTGCTTCTAGTGGCGTCAGCTCCTTTCATTTGAATTAATAAATGATCATCTACCTCTAGTCCGTCTATCATCTAGTCTCTCCGTCCTCATTTGTGCCCCTTCAAACACTGCTTCACACGGCCACCAAGTGACCTTCCTACAATAAAAATAAAGTCATTCCCCCTTCAACAAAGCCCCGTTTCCCACAGAAGAAGACTGTGATTATTCAGAATGTGAGTCCACCAAAGCAGAGACCACTACTGTATCCCCAGCACCTTCCATGCCTGACAGGGTAAACAGTCGAGAGCTATCTGCTGAATGGATTAATGGATTAGTAATTCAGCCTCCTTTGTTGCCACACTCCTATCCTCTCCCACTCTATGCTCTCATCTCATCAGCACATGAAATTGTTTCCTGCCTCCACGCCTTTGTGTACTCTGTTCCCTCTGTGTGGAATGCCCATCCCCACTCAACCACTTCACTGCTGTTCAGGATGTTCCCAAGTTTCCCCTCTTCTCTGAATCCTTCTCCTGACCCTCTTGCCCAGTTAAAACTGACCACTTCCTCTTTTTAACCCATAACTGAAACCCTAAGCTTGTTTCTACTGTAACAAACCTAACACTTTATGGAACTTAAATGTATGTTTTACTTTATTCCCACTAAAATGCAAGCTTTCCTTGTCGGAGGCTGAGTTTTATTCATTTGAATAGCAATAGTGCCTACAATGTTCTTAAATTCACAGATATAATTTTTTTTTAATTTGGCCAGTGTTATATTGCTAGTATTTTTTTTTTTGATTGAGGTAGAGTTGATGTACAATATTATATGTAAGTTTCAGGTCTACAACATTGTGACTCACGATTTTTAAAAGTTGTATTCCATTTATAGTTAGTGTAAAATATTGGCTATGTTCACAGATATGATTTTTTAAAGTTTTTTTGAGTGAAGTTAATTGATGGCATTTTTCTCATTAAACATGATAAAATAAAAATTGATAACTTTTCTACATTGCCATCTCCTCCATAGTTGTATTTACTAGGGATTCTGAACTAACTCAGAGGAAACAGACTATATGGTATGCAGAAAATTAATAGTAATGACAATATTATATCAATAATAATCGTAGTAGTAGTAGCTAACACAGATTGTGTATACATGTCCCACATTCTGATAGGTGCATAACATGTATTATTTTATTTAGTAGTTTCAACAAATCAATTCAATGGGATGGGTGAATGCATGAATGGGCTAATGAATAACACAGGGAGGAAAAAAGGAGATTTATATAGTAGGATAGCAAATTTACACTGTACTTAGTTACATATAGAAAGATATGTAAAGAAAAAAGTTTCTCTAATGATCTTTCCCATTAACCATCCCATCTACTAAGTCATTATGAAACTTAAACTTTGAAACTTGCAATTAACAATACCTCAGTTTCTTCAGGTTTAAAGAGTTCCTTTCAGGTGTCAATGTTTTTAAATATTCAGT
The DNA here is from genome assembly GCF_028564815.1 of Eubalaena glacialis. NCBI lineage: Eukaryota > Metazoa > Chordata > Mammalia > Artiodactyla > Balaenidae > Eubalaena > Eubalaena glacialis. The sequence continues at coordinate 119,913,887 of NC_083717.1, forward strand.
CCATTTAAAGTTCAACTCTGTGTTAGGGCTGATTTAAAGTCTCCTGGATGACTCAATCTCTTTAGGTGCTTTGTTTGAAGTTCCACCACCTTAGCCTCCCCTTCCCCAGGATGACATCTGGGTAATAAGGGGAAATAATTGAGTGTCAGTTGAGGAGGGAAAAAAAGCCTTAAATCCATGCACTGCCTTCTGGATCCTTTGGTCTATGTAGCTGAGTAGCCAGCCTGGTCTTCTCCATGGGTAGGTAACTCTTTAGGTGTGGGTTATCCCACCTGGACTTCTGAGACGTGCTCCACTCTCCAATATTCTTGTGCTCTCATATTTATCTACATGTTTCTAACCTATCTTCACCCCATGAGTTAATCTGTCTTTCGCAGGAGAGGGAAAGGACAAGGGTCTTGACATCTGATTTCCTTGCTCTGCCTCCATCTTCCTTTTTCTTCGATCAGTCTCCCGAGACCAATAAAATTGACATTCCTATCTCACCTACACCTTCCTGTCACACTTCCCTTACATAAAAACTCTACTATCAGGTCTAACAGGCCTTACTTATAACATAGTGAAGGATATGATGAAATAATTTAGAAAAAAATGTACCTTTGAGTGAACCAGTCATCCAAGACAATTCTCTTGCTGAGAAGTCAAAAATCCAAATTAAATGTCAGAACTGAATGACGAAATGAACTATTTTCATTCCTTTGGGAATAATCTAATCTCCCTTCCCCACTCAAAATAGGTAGAAAGACTATAGAAAAGGTTATGTGCCTGGAAATGTAAAAGAAAAAATATTACGTTTCAAAAATATGTTCCCAATTACATGGAGAGAGAGGAAACAATTTATGTACCCAAGAGTACAACATGTGAAAATCACCGTGGATATTTTCAAAGAAGACAAAGACTTTTAAAAGTATAAAAATTAAGTAAATGAAAGATAAGCCACAGACTGGGGAAAATATTTGCAAAACATGTATCTAGTAAAAGAGTGGTATCCAAAATATGCAAAGAACTCAAACTCAACAATAAGAAAATAAAAAGCCCAATTAAAAAATGGCCAAAAGATATGAACAAACATCTTACCGAAGAACATATACAAATGTCAAATAAACGTATGAAAGCATCATATATTGATATAATTAGGGAACTGCAAATTAAATCAACAGTGAGATACCACTACACACCTACTAGAATGAGTACAATCCAAAATACTGACAACACCAAATGCTAGTGAGGGTGTGGAGCAGCAGAAACTCTCATTCGTTGCTGGTGGGAATGCAATACGGTCCGGCCACTTTGGAAAACAGTTTGGCAGTTGCAAACAAGACTAAACATAACTTTATCATATGATTCAGCAATAGAGCTCCTTGGTATTTACCCAAATGAGTTGAAAATTACATTCATACAAAAACCTGCACACAAATGTTTATAGCAGCTTTATTTGCATTTGCTAAAACTTGGAAGCAACCAAATACAAAAAATCCAATTAAAAATGGACAGAGGAGAAATGTCTATTTCAATCGTCTGCCCATTGTTTGATTGGGTTATTTGTTTTTTTTGATACTGAGCTGCATGAGCTGTTTGTATATTTTGCAGATGAATCCCTTGTCGGTTTCTTCATTTGCAAATATTTTCTCCCATTCTGAGGGTTGTCTTTTCATTTTGTTTATGGTTTCCTTTGCTGTGCAAAAGCTTTTAGGTTTCATTAGGTCCCATTAGTTTATTTTTGTTTTTATTTTCATTACTCTAGGAGGTGGGTCAAAAAAGATCTTGCTGCGATTTATGTCAAAGAGTGCTCTGCCTATGTTTTCCTCTAAGAGTTTTATAGTGTCTGGCCTTACATTTAGGTCTTTAATCCATTTGGAGTTTATTTTTGTGTATGGTGTTAGGCAGTGTTCTAATTTCATTCCCAGCACCACTTATTGAAGAGGCTGTCTTTTCTCCATTGTATATTCTTGCCTACTTTGTCATAGATTAGGTGACCATACAGATGGCCAAAAAGCACATGAAAAGATGTGCAACATCACTAATTATTAGAGAAATGCAAATCAAAACTACAGTGAGCTATCACCTCACACCGGTCAGAATGGCCATCATCAAAAAATCTACAAACAATAAATGGTGGAGAGGGTGTGGAAAAAATGGAACCCTCCTACACTGTTGGTGGGAATGTAAACTGGTACAGCCACTATGAAAATCAGTATGCAGGTTCCTTAGAAAACTAAAAATAGAGCTACCATATGATCCAGTAATCCCACTCCTGGGCATATATCTGAAGAAAACGATAATTTGAAAAGATACATGCACCCCAATGTTCATTGTAGCACTATTCACAATAGCCAGGACATGGAAGCAACCTAAATGTCCATCAACAGAGGAAAGGATAAAGAAAATGTGATAAATATATACAATGGAATATTACTCAGCTATAAAAAAATGGAATAATGCCATTTGCAGTAACATGGGTGGACCTAGAGACTGTCATACTGAGTGAAGTAAGTCAGACAGAGAATGACAAATATCATATGACATCACTTATATGTGGAATCTAAGAAAAGGGTACAAATGAGCTTATCTACAAAACAGAAATAGAGTTACAGATGTAGAAAACAAACTTATGGTTACCGGGGGTAAGAGGGGGAGGGATAAATTGGAAGATTGGGATTGACATATACACAATACTATATGTAAGATAGATAACTAATAAGGACCTAGTGTATAGCACAGAGAACTCCACTCAGTACTCTGTAATGGCCTATATGGGAAAAGAATCTGAAAAAGAGTGGATGTATGTATATGTGTAACTGATTCACTTTGCTGTACACCTGAAACTAACACAACATTGTAAATCAACTATACTCCAATAAAAAAATTTTTTTTAATGGACAGAGAAACTGAATAGACATTTTTCTGAAGAAGGCATGCAATGGCCAACAGGCACATGAACATGTGCTCAGTACCACTAATCATCAGAAAAATGCAAATCAAAACCACAATGAAATGTCACCTCACACCTGTTAGAATGGCTGTCATCTAAAAGACAAGGCATAAGTGTTGGTAAGGATGTGGAGAAAAGGGAACTTCCCCCTTATGCACTGTTGGTGGGAATGTAAATTGGTGCAGTCACTATGGAAAACAACGTGGAGGCTCTTCAAAAAAATAAAAACAGGATTTACCATCTGATCCAGCAACCCCACTTCTGAGCATATATACAAACAAAATGAAAATGATATCAAGGAAATAGCTGCACTCCCATATTTACGGTAGCATTATTCACAATAGCCAAGATATGGAAAGAACCTAAGTGTCCATCCTTAGTTGCTTGGATAAAGGAGAAGTTGAATACATGTACGATGGAATATGATTCCGCCATGAGAAAGAAAGAAATCCTGCCATTTGCGACAACATGGATGGACCTGGAGAGAGCATTGTGTAAGTGAAATAAGCCAGAAAAGACAAATACAGCATGGTATCACTTATATATGGAAGCTAAAAGGAAAAAAAGGTCAAAATTTTTTGTTTGACTTTTTTGTTTTGTTTTCCTACAGAGAGTAGGAAAGTGGTTGCCAGGGCTGAGTTGTGGAGGAAATAGGAAGAGGTTGGTAAAGGGTACAAAATTTCAGCTATAAGATGAATAAAGTCTGAAGATTTAACGTAAAGCATGGTGACCATAGTCGATAACACTGTGTAATTGAAATGTGCTAAGAAAGTAGAACTTAAATGTTCTCAGCAAGAAAAAGAGATAAATATGTGAGGTCATGAATGTGTTAATCAACTAGATAAGGTGAATCCTTTCAGAATATCTACCTATACATAAACCACCATGATGTACACTTTAAATATCTTAAAAATTTATATGTCAATTATATCTAAGAAAGGCTGAAAAAAAAGAAATGTACTAGTAAAGACACCACCATAAAATGTAGAGACTCAGTATTTTTATCACAGCTGTGTTTTGAGAGGAAAGACTTAGAGAAAATGGGAGTTCTGAGGGTCACCCCTCCTGTCTGTCACAGTGCTCAGTGACAGAGCCCCAGAGTTGCTGGTGCTTGGAACGTCTGAAAAAGCACATTGGTTACTGAAACAAAACTAACACAAAATCAGGAAAACAGGATCAAGGTAGATTTGGGTGAGAGGCTCAGGAGAGAGAAAGAACTATGATGAGGAAATTGAGACCTCACTGGATTTTACAAGCTCAGTTTTGCTGTGGGCCTGACACCAAACTTGTGGTTTCACAGCTGAATTTAGGAAGAGGATGTGGGGCACAGTATCCAAAAAATTCTTGGACCTCAACCTTGTGGCTCCTGGGACATGGTTTGGAAATAGTGATTTTCCAGAGTTCATCACTTGTGTTACTGATTCCTTCCAGAAGGGGGAGAGGGGGTAGAGGGCAGGTGACGGGGGGGGGGGGGGGGGGGGGGGGGGGGTTTGGGGGGGGGGAGTGGATGCCTCAGGGTCAGGGGTTCTGGGAGATTCCAAGTGCTCTGTGAGCAGGGCAAAAAGGCTCTCAGTATCCCAGGATATCCTCAATATCCCAGGATATTCAAAACAGCCCAAATTTAATCACCTGTTTCGTAAGGGCATAGATCCACCAGAACAGACAGGGGAGGGTCAGATTTCCAGAAGAGATGGTTGGTGGGGACGCCCTGCTATGCTAGGCATTAACTCTTTAGTTGCTGAATCCTGGGTAAATCTGGGTAATGCATGGTAGATACTGGAGGAGAGCACTTTCAGAGGTGACAAATTGCCAGTGAGTGTGGAAGTATATCTATATTTAACAGCCAGTATGGGTCTCATAGCACATACTCATAATATATCAACTGTGTGAGGAGTAGTTACTCTGCCTATAATTCATGTGTATTGTCATCGGGTACTTGATTTATTTGTTCCCAGATGTGATTAACTGTGGGAGCTTAATGTACTTTTCCATTCAATATCGTCCTTAAAAAATATAAAATAATTTGGTTAACCAACTTCTTAATTTATGTAATCATCTCAAACAATAAACATTGTTTTAAAAAGATGAACTTCTATGGAATGGTAGTTAATCAGTCATCACTTCAATCCAGACACTGTAGGGGTCAATAATAGAAGACAGTGAATGAGGCTCTCCTTCCTTCTTGAAAACTCTTTCTTCCTTTACTCTCTGTTCATCCAAATCTTGGACACTCTTCAAAGCAAACCCACGTGTCACCTCTTCTCTAAAGACTTTCCTAATCGTTTGAAATCATATCAAACTTTCTTTTGACCTACAGCTACCTTCATTACATGCTGTCTTCTGTTGATCACTGTTTCATGTTTATGTTCTTTCATCTCCAACTATATAGGGGCACTAGACTGAACAGAGAACACGGATCATTGCTTTTACTTTCCTTGAGTGCCTTGCAGTACTTTCCAGAGTATTTGGCCATTAAACCCTTAAATGTTACTTGCTGTTGTTACTGACGCTATAAAGAGTCTGGGTAAGAGTATAGGTAATGAAAGGTGAAATCAGGGTACAATTCTAGGCATAATTTGGACTTTGAACAAAATATTCTATACTGACTAAACCTATGTCTTACGATTTTTTTTAATTTTGTAGAAAAAATCCTCAATTAAATAGTTACTGATCAAGCCTCTTTCTAATAAGGAGCATCATTGTTGAATGAAGAAGAAGCAATATTATTCTAAATTCCAGAAAGTCTTCATATGCCCAAAAGTTAGAAATGCTGGCATATGTCTCTTCTCCAAATCAGAGAATAAGGGAAGTTTTCATGACAATCCTGCCTTCAGGGATCTGGTCTCCTATTCTAAAAATCCCATTAAACTTAAAATTTAAATAACTACATTTGTGTACTTTTTATAATTTATAAAATGTTTTACAATTTCTCCAATCAGTCACACAGCACATGAACTGTAAAACTGAATCTTCACCTCTGAGTTCCTGGTGTTCTCTGAAACTTATGATTGCCATTTTCTAACAACTTTGTATATATCCAATTGCTGTAGGATACACTCTGAGAGATGATGAAGAAGCCATTTCCAATCTCTATTTTAAAATCCTTGTTAAAGTTTCTATTTAGTGTTTTAAATTTTTGTGATCAAGGATATAAATTTTCTGAGAAATCAAATAGGTAGAATACTATTGCTAAGATTTAAGTCAGTCTAGAAAAAGTGCCAATGCTAAGAATGGTTATTAGTATATAATTCCTGTAACTGACTAAAATAATACCTAGTAGAAAAAATTTTAAATGTACGTTTCTATGGGAGGACTGGAAAAGGGAGGGAGAATTTCACTTTTTTATTTATTTATTTATTTTTGGCTGTGTTGGGTCTTCGTTTCTGTGCGAGGGCTTTCTCCAGTTGCGGCAAGCGGGGGCCACTCTCCATCGCGGTGCGCAGGCCTCTCACTATCGCGGCCTCTCTATTTGCGAGGCACAGGCTCCAGACGCGCAGGCTCAGTAGTTGTGGCTCACGGGCCCAGTCGCTCCGCGGCATGTGGGATCTTCCCAGACCAGGGCTCGAACCCGTGTCCCCTGCATTGGCAGGCAGATTCTCAACCACTGTGCCACCAGGGAAGCCCCACTTTTTTAAATAGTGTGAGAACTCTAATAATAATAATAATAAATTTGAAATAATAAAGAAAATAATAAAGATTATAGGGTCCTTCCTACCTCCACCAAATGAAAAGATGCGTGGATATGATAATCTACTTCTTTCCTACTTTACAGAGGCAGGGAGGACCTCTTTTGGGATTCATGCAAAAAACTAATTAAAAATAAAATAAATAAAATAAAATACAGGTGTGGCTATGACGAAATCTGTGCTGAGGGACATGAACACCAAGTGAAACCAAGCAGCTTAACTATTGTCCAGTTCAGGGGTTTCCATGAAAAATCAGGGAAAGACAAATTAGCCAAGAATTCTTTTTCTTTCTTTTGAAAGTCCTAATGGAAAAGGGAATCAACATTGACAGTACAAAAGTTAGTGCTAAACGTCATAAGTTGTACACTTGTGCTTTTTCTTCCTACTGTTCTAGATCAATAGGGTAGAAGTGGCATGTAGCAGTCACCTAGGAGTTTAAGACTACAGCCCTCACCCTCAAACCCTGAGAACTACCATAGTTACACTGTTACTGCGGGAGTGTTTCATAACCACAAGGTATGTTAAGGTGGTAGAAAGTTTGATTAACCCCATTCCATAGAAGTTCATCTTTTTAAAGTAGAGTTGATTGTTTAAGATGGTTACATAATTTAAAAGCTGTTTAAGCAAATAATTCTATTTAGAATAATGAATGGAATGGTATATCATATGCCCTCAGTTAATAACATCTGGGAACAATGAATCTACTAGGGCACTATCCCACCTGCTGACACGTCACATGAATTTTAGGCAAAGTTAGCTACTAGATACGGAGCTGACATTCCCTGAGTATACACTATAAAACCCTTATTGGTTGTTAAAAATGGAAATACCACCATGCTAGTTGGCAACTAGCCATTTCTCAACGGTCCCTTACATGCTCACTTTCAACCCCTGCCATGTTGGCTGTCTTGGCTCCTCTCCCAAGCTTATCCATGACCCAGAAACTAAAGAGTAAATGTTTGGCATAGCTGGGAGTCCCCACCAGGATTCTCTTCTAACACTCTCACTCTCTCCCTACAACCTGTGTCTGTTCTGATATCCATACCAGACAACAAACAGATGATTAAACATTGGGTTAAAAGTTTTTAATATCATCTCTGCCTAGAAGGAAACACAACATATACAATAGCATACTATAACAAATAGTCTACTAGGTAAGAGTGAGCTGATGCAGGCTAATGAAGAAACAAGAAGAAAAGATTTAAAATTTTTTGACATCCAGACATATTCATAAAATAAAAATCTGATAGATAAGCAGATATGAGCTAATCTGATCCTTAGTTTTGCCCCAAATTATTTTTCTACCTACTCTCTGGGCTAGAATATCCAATCCTACTTCTGTGCTGAATGGATGTTCTGAACCCCAATTTCCAATGTGGTGAGGAGGAGGTGCTTTCAGGACACTAATAATTCTCTGGACACCAACTGGGTGTCTTGCAATTCAACTCAATTTTGACACTATCTATCTGGATATAGTGTCAGATTCCACAGGTTAAGGGCCCAGTCCTACAAGACTGCCCCTCCCCCACTTCAGATGCCAATCTCAGGTACAGGTTGTTACCAGTACTTCTGACCCACCAGCTATAAATCAGAAGTCCCAACGACCCCCTCCTTGAGTTGTATTAATTTGTTAGAGTGGCTCACAGAACTAAGGAAGCTGGTTTACTCACTAGATCACCAGTTTATTGTAAAAGTGTGTAATTCAGGAACAGCCAGGTGGAAGAGATGCATAGGGCAAGATATGGGGAAAGGGACACAGAGCTTCCAAGCCCTTCCTGAGCACACCACTCTCCCAGAATCTTCACCTGTTCACCAACTCAGAAACTCTCTGAACCCTGGCCTTAAGGGTTTTATAGAGATTTCTTTGCTTAGATATGATTGATTAAACCATTGGCCATTGGCAGTTGATTCAACAGCCCCTGTCCCCTCCCTGGAGGTCAGGGGGGTGGGCCTAAAAGTTCCAACCCTCTAATCACAGGGTTGGCTACTCTGTCAACTAGACACCCATCCTTGGGTGCTTTCCAAAAGTCACCTCATTGACATAATACAGGACATCTTTAAGACTCTTGCCACAAGAAATACCAAGAGTTTTAAGTGGTCCATGCCAGAAATGGAATGAAGATCAAATATATATTTCTTATTATAAATCAAAATATCACATGTGCTTATATTAAGCTTAGTCTTTGCTTAAGAACTTGGTCACAGTAGAACCTTTAGGTGTTGAGACCCCATTAGTTAATCCGTATGGATATTTTGATTCCTACTAATATGCTTTGCTAACACTGGTAGCCTGCTTTGGTTACTAACAAAACCAGCAGCATGGAGATTTAATGTCCTTTCTCTCTTAACTCAGCTCTTTGTCTCACTTCGCTTTGGAAGCTTCTTTCTCTCTGCGACACCAGAAATGGGCACTTTCCACTGACTACAGCAACAGAAGTTTAAACCTCTTGGCAGGAGGAAACACTTTCTGCTTTATGGGGAGGCTGAATCAGATAACCTTCTCTAGAAACTCAGAATTACACTGTTTGATAATTTCTTGCATAGAACATTTGCAATTGCAGAAAGGTGAGTGATGTCAGGTCTAAAAGTCTTTTGTCCTGTCTTGCTTCATTCAGATTCAGATTTAAGGGGAAATATTGGAGAAGTCACATGAATTTCAGTGACTGACATTTTCCACCAGTCTATAGAGGATATAAACTTAAAGAATGGTTGGAGGATTAACCATAAACAGACATTGCCAGTAATTCTGCACTGTCATCAAAGCATGTTCATGTTTGTAGGCCAACCAGCACAATTAGATTAATGATAGTCAGACTTTGGAAAACTGTAAAACCTTCACACATTTTTAAGATGACTACTAAAATATTTTACAATTATTTTAAATGTTTAAGTAGTTATAAAGGTTATAAATTCTGCTGTATTATAAATATTGACATTTTCAAATAAAACTCATATAATAGCTTGTATATATATGCAATGAAATCTTAATACCAAAGTGATTTGATATCCATCAACATCCAATTAAAATTCATGAACAAACTCTTCATTAACAATTGAAGATTTCATACTACTACTTTTTTCCTTACAATCATATTTCCATTCAACTTCTCCTGCAAAATTTAATATATTTTTTCTTTAAAAGTCTTTTACTGATCACCAAAAATGTCTGCAACAAAAATATGTATGAAATTGAAGTTATTTTTTTGTTTCCCCTGATCATATTGCTCTAATTGTTATTTTTTTCTGGATTGATTTGTAAATAAAATTATTAGTAATGCATGTTTAATGAAAACAACTTAAACACATTATAATTTTTAAAGGTTTTTAACATAAAAGGCAAAAAAGGTTTTTGGAAGTGCATTTCTTAATAAAATGACTGAGGTCAGATCTAAGTGCTTTAATTAAATGCTTTCCTGACATCGGTAAAAAAAAAAAAAAAAAAAAAAAGCCCTTTCCTTAATGCTCTCAAACCTCAGAGCAACGCTGCAAAGATTCCATGTAAAGTAAGAAGGACAGTTGTGAAATGAGAGCTAGGAAACGAGAACCACAGTCAGGTTCTCAGGCAGATCATTTTTAGGAAAGGGTACATGGAGAAGTCAAGGATCTAGAAATTGATTCCCTTAAGATACCTATCTGTTCCCTAGTTTGAAGATCACTACATTAGACTACTCTAAATATTACTGATTCCTTCTCAGCCAGTCTTCATTCTGTAACAAGCTTTGAGGAAAATAAACAGGAAACTTGAAGGATAGAGTCTTAAGTTTCAGTAAACCTGGTAAATTTTCTAAAACCTGTTTGACATTTCTGGCTTGGAGGAATAACTACTGATGAGTTAGAAAACAATAGGGCCTGAGCTCTTGCATGATACAAAGTCATCTGCATACAAGTCACTTGTACGTGTATCTTTATCTTGGAAAAGGCAGTTTTAAATGCCATGGTCATTCATCAGCAACACTGTAAAAGAGAAAGTTGTTCCAATTTTAGAAAAAAAAAATGACCATTGCTAGATCTCTTTTTCTCTACCATGCAAGAGCATTTTCTAGTAAACACTTATCTGACACTCTTGAAGAAGGTAACTGTTGTCACAGCATATTTACCTAGCAATCCATAAATCTATATGAGAAAAGGCTCATATGCTTTACACTCCTGTGTGTTGGAGTTTAACCTACAGAAATAAAAGAGGTGTTACGAGTTCATAGCCTAGAAGAAAAATTAACCCCCAATTGTTGTACCAACTCTACCAATATTTTACTTTGCTATCTGTACATTTGTATCTTTTTCCTATAAGCACTTGTGGAATCAGGTCTTTTTATTAACGGTGCTCTCACTAAGAACTTTAATAAAACTTGGACACAGACTCACTCCTAATTTGTGTTATAATTTTGTTTTTTGCACATATAAGGCCATTCTGGCTCTGAAAGTCAGACAATTATCTCTCAATACCTAAGCTATAAACTCCTGGCTTCATAAACATCTAAGGCGGGAGATAGATGGGCCCTAAACTAGGCATTTACAACCGGCCTCCCATTTACATTTCATGGGGCAGGAAAAAGTGGGCTTCAGGCAGGACACTTACAACTAGTCTCTTGTTCACATTTCCTGAGACAGGAGATACATGGGCTCCAGGTTACACATTTAAAATCAGCCTCCTCACAAAAACAGAAACACAGATCAATGGAACAGGATAGAAAGCCCAGAGATAAACCCACACACCTATGGTCAACTAATCTATGACAAAGGAGGCAAGGATATACAATGGAGAAAAGACTGTCTCTTCAATAAGTGGTGCTGGGAAAACTGGACAGCTACATGTAAAAGAATGAAATTAGAACACTCCCTAACACCATACACAAAAATAAACTCAAAATGGATTAAAGACCTAAATGTAAGACTGGACACTACAAACTCTTAGAGGAAAACATAGGAAGAACACTCTTTGACATAAATCACAGCAAGAGCTTTTTTGAGCCACCTCCTAGAGTAATGGAAATAAAAACAAAAATAAACAAATGGGACCTAATGAAACTTAAAAGTTTTGCACAGCAAACTATAAACAAGATGAAAAGACAACCCTCAGAATGGGAGAAAATATTTGCAAAAAAATTAACGGACGAAGGATTAATCTCCAAAATATATAAACAGCTCATGCAGCTCAATATTAAAAAAACAAAACAACCCAATCAAAAAATGTGCAGAAGATCTAAATAGACATTTCTCCAAAGAAGACATACAGATGGCCAAGAGACACATGAAAAGCTGACTGGTGTCCTTATAAAAAGAGACAATTAGGACACAGACACTAGGGATGCTCAAACACAGAGGAAAGACCATGTGAGGACACAATGAGAAGGCAGCCATCCATAAGCCAAGGAAAGAGGCTTGAGTAGAAATCAAACCTGCTGACACCTTGATTTTGGACTTTTGGCCTCCAGAACTGTGAGAAATAAATTTCTGTTGTGTAAACCACCCAGTCTGTGTTACAGAAGCCCTACTTTTACTTTTAGTTTACTTTTAACAAACAAATACACCATGTGCCAATCACTATGGACCATGTGCCAATCACTATGCTAAACACTAGGAAATCAAAACTGACTAAGAGAATAAGTCCTTGTTTTCAGGGAGCTCACAGTCTAGCAGAATAAACATATGTGCACACTGATAAAAATTCTATGTGGTATATGTGATAATGCATACTAACATCTGTCATTTATTGATTTTCTGCTCTGTGTCAGCACTTTCCATTTATCTAAAATTCTGTCCTTTATCTCCAGCTGTCACTTGTCCATTTTCACTTATTGATATATCACTATTATCTCAATTTCAAAACACTTTCCCCATTCAGATCCCTCTTCAAACTTCCCAGTTTCTGTAAATATCACATCCTTCCTTTATTCAGGCTTGAAACTTTGGAGTTTATAGCTGGGCACCAATTCTTGTCAGTTTTTTCTTTTAAGTACTCTCAGATTCATCCTTTATTTAGAATCCCCGCGACTACAGCCTTATTGAAGTCTTTCCATTCCTCTCAGTTCCTCTCACCAAGTTGAAAGGAATGTTCTCCTTGCTCTCCATTACTGAAGTCTCTTTCTTGCCCTTCTCTCCTATCCCGCCAACTCCCAACCATCCAAAAAGAATAGCTACCCCTTCTTTCTAAAATATTTTTTCACCATATCGCTCCACTATTCAAAACCCCATAACAGTTCCTGTTTTTTCACAAATATAAGCCCCTTTGACTAGTTTCCACTGACCTCCATAATCTGCTTCTCCTTTTACTCATCAACCCTCATTCCCAGAGGCTATTTCCCATATTTTCTGTGTTAGACCACCGTAACACTTCCTCACAAACACATCATGCTCACTTCTACCTCCCTATGTTTTTTTTCTCTCTCTATCTAAACATTATGTATTCCTCAGGTCTCAACTCCTCCAAAGAGTCTGCACTAAGTTCCTGCCACCTTCTATAATCTCTCTTTCTCTCTTCTGAATTAGTTAGAGCCTATATCCCAACTCCCAAAATTCACCCCTTTCACTATCAACCTTTGCTCTATGTATATTATTTTAATCTTCCTAACTAACTTACAGTTCCATTAAGACCAAAACTAGATCTTGTGAAATTTTGTAATAGTCCCATCCCATCATTTATACTATTACTTCATCCTTAGTGGGTGCTTGGTATGTACTTTTGACTATAATGTCTTTTATTTCTTCAAGTGTCTTTTATTTTCTCCCCAAGTGCTCTCTTCAAGGAGAAAAATCAGTATTGAATGGTTCTATCAGTCTTGGAGAGTTCATGCAGGAAAGGGAATTTCAGTGGGACCTTGCATGAGACGAGGATTGAGTTTAGGGTTTTTAAAGAGAGAGAATTTATATGTAAAAAGCTGTCCACATTGACTGCAGTGAGAGTAATGGGTGAAAAATTACCGTCTCTAATTCTAATGGCAGCCCATTACACACACACAAAAAAGCACAGGACATGGCATTAGCTCAGCAATTAGACAGTCATGTTGAATTCCACTCCATCGCATATCAGCTGCATGATCTTTAGCATATTATTTAATGCCTGTAAGCCCCAGTTTCATCTTCTGTAAAATAGAGATGTCCTGAGGATTAAATGAGATCATTCATTCACTTAGCATAGTGTTTGGTGTACAGTGCAGCTCTATACATATTAGTTATTACTATCACATTTTGTTCTCGTTTTCACAACTTTGTGGAAGAGATATTTGAGAACCTAAAGAAGCTGTGATGGTGTTCTTCAAGAGTTAACATGGTACAGAAAAATGTACACTATGTGTAGGAAGGCAAGATGATTCATAAACTAACCCGGTTCATCCGAAGCAGCTACTCATGTTTAGAGAAGTCCTAAACCTTCCCATCCTCCCAATCTCCCCCTACCAATAACCCACACAGTTGAGACAAACTGATTGTGGTGGGCATCACCACAATTTTGCCCACTCAGAACAACTCCCTCCTTATAAATAAATAAATAAACTCTAACCTTGTGGTCTGAATGGAGGCTGCCATCTTTCTTACATAGCTGCCACCTTAGATACTCCTGCATGACCCACAGGTGGACGCCTGACCCAGTTGAGCCAATCGTATCACCTATACCCTGCTGCAGTCACAATTGACCCCCTGGAGGAAAACCCAACTCAGACTAAGGTGAGCAAATCCCAGAATTTTTAAATTTGGAATGAAAAAGAGGGATTCTCAGTCTTCTTTGGTGGCTATGCCATGAGATGAACGCCAGCTGGAAAATGTTTGCACTCATGTCTCCTGACTTGTGGTTTAAGTGAATAAATCTGATGTACAGAGAGAGGTGGAATGAAAGGAGAATCCTTGAAGGATTCAGTTCCATGGTACCCTGGATACCTGAAGCCCATATACATACATATATACATTCTGTACTTGTCTATGTTATAGGAACCAATACATAATCTGCCTAATTCTCTTCTTGCCTAAGCTTACTTGAATTACATTTCTGTCATTTGACAAATGTCCTGGCTAAGTAAATGAGATTTTTAAGGATGAATTTGCTAAGAAATTTTTAGAAACATTTGCTTGCTGGCTTACAAGAAGCAAATTCTACTTGTTTACACAATTCTACGGGTTACTTTCTCAGTAATTTCTCTAAGTACCCTGAAGGCGACATTATTTCCATTCAAAACAAAACAAAACAAAACAAAACAAAACAAAAACTCTTCTGTCCAAAACATTTTTTTTTTTAAACAAAAGGGAGGAACTGAGTGAATTGCATGAGATGATTCTAATTGGTTGGAACATCTGTTGAAATGGTGTTTCTGTAGAGAAAGAAAAAGTTACCATATTTGGGGACCCCTGGCCGGTTTTCAAAACACCTTAATCTGAGTCTTCAGTGAACTGGACCAGACAAAGAAAAAAAAAAATAAATGAAGAAGCAACTAGCAGCGATTCTGTGGCTTCAACTAAGCTGTGAGTTGAGGGTTTATTGGAAGGGGAACCATGGGGGTCAAGGAATTGTCATAAGGTGTTCAGGGGTGGGGACAAGGTTCAGTGTGACTCATTTGAGGTTCCCTGGGGCGGAACTGGATTATAGGAATAACTGGTGAACTCCTCCTTCTGAAATGTTCTCTCTGGACAGGGTTAAATGCAGAGGTGGAAGTGGAGCAAAGCCCTCCATCCCTGAGCATCCAGGAGGGAGAAGCCGGTACCATCTACTGCAATCATTCAATCACTGCTTCCGACAGACTTCACTTGTACCGACAGGATCTGGAGAAGAGCCTGGAATCTCTGTTTTTATTGTTGTCAAATGGGGTAGTGAAGCAGAAGGGACAATTAACAGCCTCCCTTGATACCAAAGCCCGTCGCAGCACCCTGCACATCACAGCCTCCCAGCCTGGCCTCTCTGCCACCTACTTCTGTGCCGCGGATTCACAGGGTTCCTCCAGCACTTTCAGTCTGTACCCAAACCTGCAGCTGCAGCTCCAGCCCATCACCTGCTGCGGGGACTACAGTTCTGAGGCTTCGTTCACTGTCTTGCCTCTCTTCCTGCAAGAAAAATTCTGAGGTGAATGAAAAAAAAGTGGTGTTTTAACTTTGATTTTCTTTATTGTGGAAATTTTCTTAAAAGAAAAGTGGATTCTGGGGGGGGGGGGGAACAACCTAAACATGGCTTTTCGAGAATATGAAGTCTCATCTTTTACTGCCTGATAGTCAAAATCCATTAGTCTTCCATTACAGAACAATTTTACATTTAATGCAACTGTCACAAATAATGCCTGTGAAATATGGAACCATTATTTGTTTTATATGAGAACGTAACAGATAGCACTTTCCCACGGAGGGGAAAAGAGAATAAATGCTTTATAAAATAATATTCTATGAGAGGCTCCTTACCTAGTTTTTCCTGCTAAAATATTGACTGCAGTAGTCAGGTAACACCAATGTGATCTAGAGATCTAGTCATCACAATGTGTGGAGAGGTTCTTATTGCAGGACCTTAAAAGAAAATTAAAAGGCTAATTGAAAAAACCTGAACCCACAGTAGTAAATGAAAACACCATGCGTATACCTGGTCTACAAACCCAGGATACATACAAATACTCTCGTGTCTCTTTTATTTTTCCAACTAATTGTTAGAGCAACTTACCTGCCAGATAAGCAGGAAGTTCGTTCTCTCTTTCTTGAGGCCTTCTCCCTGCCCACTCCTGACCTGTTGAAGAATCTGGGAGACTTAGGCAGTTTGGAAAGGGTTAGTCCAGCTCCCACACACCATCAGAGGACCTCCCAGTTGACTCCTGCCTTGTTTCTTGCTGATGCCCAGTCTTCCCTATGGTCTGAGTAGGAGTGCTAGACCACTGCAGATCCAGGCCTTAAATAGTGACCCTACTCCACTGTCAGCTTGGTTACAGGTGCCTCATGCCTGGGTTCCCAAGGTCTGCAGAACTCTGTGTCCTCTTTTTGGTAGACACATGGCCATCACCCGAGCTCCAGAAAACCAAAGGATGCTGGGTTCAGAGTGGTTCTGGCATTCATATTGTGGGCCCACACAGCATCCCTTTTTCCAGCTTCTGGGATCCATACCTAAGCGATAATATCTTTTGTTTTGTGTCTCAGACCCAAGGGCCTGATTACGCTCACTTTCTCCAGAGTGACAGTAGGGTTATGCATGGACCCTCTTAAGGAAAGATACTCTTAGTAACCCCTGAGGATCCTGCAGCCTGTCTATAACCAAGACTGCCTTCAGTGACCCAAGGGTGATTTATTCCCCAAACGAGACTCTCCAAGGTGACCTAAGCCAGTTTTCTAAGAGAGGCCACCCAAAATGATTCCTTTTCTTTTTTAAAAGAAATTTATTTATTTGTTTATTTATTTTTTGGCTGTGTTGGGTCTTGGTTGCTGTGCACGGGCTTTTCTAGCTGCGTCGAGCAGGGGCTACTCTTCGTTGCAGTGCGCGGGCTTCTCATTGAGGTGGCTCTTCTTGTTGCGGAGCACGGGCTCTAGGTGCATGGGCTTCAGTAGTTGTGGCATGCGGGCTCAGCAGTTGTGGCTCACGGGCTCTAGAGCGCAGGCTCAGCAGTTGTGGCTCACGGGCTCTAGAGCGCAGGCTCAGTAGTTATGGCACATGGGCTTAGTTGCTCCGTGGCATGTGGGAATCTTCCCGGACCAGGGCTCGAACCCGTGTCCCCTGCACTGGCACGCGGATTCTTAACCACGCCACCAGGAAAGTCCCAATACTTCCTTTTCTAAAGGATGCTTGCTCAGTGAATATACAATAGTTTTCTGGGGTTTTCTTACTGAATAGTAGAACTAACCCAAACATTATCACTCATAGGCACTCTGCTGTATGCTTTCGTGAAACAATTTAATAAAACAGAAGAAAATTACATATTAAGTTCTAATCTCCTGGCTAAGTCATTCGTGAAAAGACTTAGTTTAATGGCAAAGAAAGTAGCATCTCCTCTGATACAGCCTAGGTCCTGCTACACCTCTACTTGTTCTGTAATGTTCTTGTCCCAGAACAGTTTGCAATGGGAGTCAGTCCCTGGTTCAAGGACCCTTATGAAACTCCAGAATGTTTCTGGTGTTTGCTTATACACTTTCTGAAAGTCATAGTATCAATTCTTTATTGTTTTAAAGGCTTTGCTTCCCTCTAATTACTCTGCAAAAAGTCCATGCCCATGTGTTTTACGACCCAGGAACAGTGGCACTGTTCCACAGCTCTGCTCCTTCCTCTGCCAGCGGAGCCTGTGTCCTGAGTCTGGTGGTTTGTTCTGTTCCTCTCTTCTCTGAGTGGTAATGCTGATTAGTGGGCTGGGTTAGTTACTAATTGAAATCCAAGTTCAAATCAGATCCCTCCATGATGCAGAATTATAGATCCCGTGACATGTTTGGGAACATCCTTACAGGCCACGAAAGGTCAGGGGTTTTATTTCTTGGCCATAGCATACACAGTAATGTTGGTATCTGTAACCTGCAATCCATTTTCTTATCACTCAGCAATGTTTAAGGAGCAATGTAGGACTACAAACTATAAAAATATACATTTATTTATACTGTACATTTAATTTGTAATTACAGCCCTTGGATAAACATTTTAAGACGGAGTTCCAACACAGCAGGGCTACTTGGTCCAAAGGCATCAGTATATATTTTTAAAAATTTTATTTATTTATACAACAGGTTCTTATTTGTTATTTATTTTATACAGATTCGTGTATATATGTCAATCCCAATCGCCCAATTCATCCCACCACCCACCCCCGCTTTCCCCCCTTGGTGTCCATACATTTGTTCTCTACATCTGTGTCTCTATTTCTGCCCTGCAAACCGGTTCATCTGTACCATTTTTCTAGATTCCACATATATGTGTTAATACACGATATTTGTTTTTCTCTTTCTGACTCACTTCACTCTGTGTGACGGTCTCTAGGTCCATCCACGTCTCTACAAATGACCCAATTTCTAGTATTATCACCTTTCTGTCCTTTCCTTATATTTTCTCATTTGAACTTCACAGCAAAAGAACATGATGTTTTGTATGTGAATGAGAGGCCGCACTTGGTTGATAGACACAGAGTAGTAGACCCAGCTTTTGGCTGGGTAAATAGGAGAAAATATGCCAAAAGAGAAGGAACTTTTGACTAAAAATTCCCTTATCATCCCAAATTCATAAGTGTGGAAGCCTCATATATGACACAGTGGCTTCAACTGTGCTGGGAGTCTCAGAAATACAGCTTAAGAATCTTATAGATACTGTGCGTAAAGAAAGTCAAAGATTGATGCACAAATTATTATTTCACACATTTCATAGTGGCTATCAGAGCAAGAGTGAACACACAACAGGAAACAGAAAGAGCACTGTTATCTGCCAGTATTACTCAAGCAGCATTTTAAATAGACTTCTGTAAGTTAAAGTCAGGAGAGAACACTTACAGCTAATTTGGTAATTTTTTAAAGGAAGGAATTGAATAAGAGGACCATAATGAAGCTTCTCTTATTATAGCAAATCAAATTTTTAATGAATTTTCCCCATTTAAATTTTTTGGGAGAAAGGAAAATAGAAGGCATCTAAGAGCCCTAAGCATGGGATGTCTCACCTCAGACCAGCTGAAGCTGGGGAGGAAGGATGTCTACGTAAACACCAGCAGTGGCTGCCTTTGAACGTAGAGTTTATTGTTTTCTCTCCTCCACTGTTTCCACTTTTATAGGATGGGGGTCAATAATTGAGCAGCTTTCTCCAGGAATGATTTTGGGAAAAGAAGATGCTCACTGAAGCTACCAGTCAAGAAAACTGTACTAAAAAAATCTATTTAAATTTGGCTGCCTCTTTGCCACTCAGTCACTAGCGATTGTAACCCAGCATCCTTTCGAGGCCCTTTTCACACAGTCTCAAGCTCCCCACTACATAGGCACGCCTCCTAAAGAAGACTCTCAGAAAATTTTAATCTTTGGATATTCCCTAGATTTACCACAAGACTTCCTGCCAGTCAGAAGAATATAATATTTTTTCTATATTCCCCACCAGTTCTCTCTTCCTCTCCCTCCATTTTTGTTTGTTTTTATTTTGCTAAGCTGTGAATTCAACTTTGTCCTTTTCAGGCTATATAAGAACAAATTTCACTGTCAGGAAAATCATCTTATAAGAAATACCCATGGATAAACAACAGGGACCTACTATATAGTACAGGGAACTATATTCAATATCCTGTGATAAACCATAATGGAAAAGAATATGAAAAAGAATAAATATAATGTATATATGTGTAACTGAATGACTTTGCTGTACAGCAGAAATTAACACAATGTTGTAAATCAACCATACTTCAATAAAATAAATTTTAAAGAAAAAGAAATACCCAAATTGAGCTCTATATGAAAATAATTGAAAACAGTTTTCCTCTTCTACCAGTGAGATGTACAAGCCCTAATCAGTACCCTCAGACAGCTGATCTATCAGGTTTTCCTCCCAAACTTCTAGACAAATAGTCATCTTGATTCGGGAAGGCCTTTAAGTGAATATATTCCAGAAATTACAATACACTGTAAAAGCTGAGCTTAGCATTTCAACATTCAGACCCTTCTAAGCAACAGCACATTTAAAAAAAAAAAAAAATCTATCTCTCCAAATTGCCCCAGAATCTTCACAGTATTATCAGCTTCTACAGCGATTTGCTGGCAGGTTAAGAAAGGTCAGCAGCAACAGTGTACAGACCAAAAGCTCAGAACCTACAGCACTGACTGTAATAACTTCCATTTTTGGACAAAATAAAATTTGACATGAAAAACCGACTTAGTTCCATCTTCCTTTAACTCAAGCAGTGGCTCCACTCTTACAGATTAAGCTGAAAGAACTTTGACCTGTATTTATAAATATTCATAATGTATCTTGAATTTTGACTTCCCTGAACTGTTACCAAAGCAAGTTTCTTGTTAATGACTGCTTGTCAGGACATATTTATTTTGCATTTATGAGCTTGATCTCTGTATCAGACATATATCAGATTTCCTATGATCTTTCTGTAGCATTTAACACTATGTTGCCACATACTGATTTCAATGTTGAAAACAGTTTCACAAAGAAACCATTCATGACAGGAAAAAAAAAAAAATCATTGTTTAATCCAATAGAATTTACTGAAGGAACAAATATTCACTTGAATCCCCAAATCTCTTCCTTAGTATAGAGGACTCAGATTCTGAAGATTAACTTTTGTATATTCTTAAGGTCAAGAAAGTAAGCAAACTCCAAAACAGATGAATAAGACTCAGACTTCAAAGAAATCCATTAATTTGAAATTTAAAACATAAAAAACGAAGGTCCTCTTGCTTCCCTTACTGACCCCTTCCCAATTTATGAATACATAGATTTTCATTTTATTTTCCTAGAATCACTTTCACTGAGAACGTATCATTACACGTTGTCCTAAAAGGTATAATCCAGGTGTTCAAAACTGAACCAGTTGGTTTTAAGGATGTGACGGTGTAATAAGAAAATATTGGAGGTGACAATATCCAACATATAAACCAAGTATGTTCCCCCTGGTGAGACCTCCATGAAGGTTTCCTGTGATGTTAATCCCAGTGTTCAGCAGTTACTGCCCATGACCAGAGCTTGTACTAACAAGTTCCAGAAAATGCTCAGAGCTTCATGCTAATCAGATGCACCAGTTACCAATTCCACATACTGTAAGGATTAGGAAAAGAGCAACTTTTCTCAGTTGTACTATTTATGTCCCAAAAAGGCATTTAAGACTAATAATTATCCTGTGAATATACCTTCCACTCTGTCCCGTAGGTTTTGGTGTGACCTATCCTTTTTCTTTGCTTTTGGTATCCCTGATTACTTTTTCTTTTAATTTTGTCTCTGCTCCAAGGTGTATCTGGAAAACCATTTCTTCATCTCAAAAGAGTTTACATTTTTCATTTTTATATTTTTACATTAATTGGATTATGGTCAGCGAACATGCCTATAAAAGCTCTACTTTTCAAAAAAGTTTAAGGTTTACTTTGGGATCACGTACATAATCATAACTAATTTTATTTGAAAGCTATGAATTTATATATGGGTGTGTACCTCTGTACTCAACTTTTTTATTGTATTATTAAATTCTGCTATGTCTTTGTTTTGTTTTCTTTTAAATCTGTCACATTCTGAAAGAAGACAGTTGAAATCTTCCACTTATCTTAAAGTTCTTCTTGCATTGCTCTTGTTTCATTTATTTAGCTTCAGTGCTTTTGGTGAGTATGATTTACAACTTATAGCTCTCCATAAAGTCTGTCTTTTTAGCATAATGTCCTGAAACACTTTGTTTCTTCTTCCTCCTCTGTGATGCAGCCTGCACTTTTTTCCTCAATATCTATTTTGCTCTCTTTCCCTCCTTTACTCTGCCTCAAAATAAAATCTGTGTTGTCCAGACTTTCTTGCAGTTAGGTATGGCCATGAACTAAGTTGTAGTCAATGAAATGTAACTATAAATGTCATGTGGCAGCTTCTAGGAATTTCTCTAAGACTCAGCATGCAAGCTCTAGCTCTGCCAGCTGTCTTGAATCCCAATTCCTTTCTTGTTGGAATTGTTGATCCTCTAAGATTCAACCATATCCTTCACTTGGTCCATGCACCATGTACCTTCCTTGATGAGATTCCCTTGGCTAGCCCAACCGTTCTCGATTCCCAGCTACCTTCCATTAACTCCTTCAAACAGCAAAATATTTTCAGATATTTTGGCAAAACAGTATTTAAATACACCATAGTGCTAGTCCTACTTGACTGTGGCTGAAATGTGTTGGAGAATATCATTTTGCAAAGCTGGATCCATTCAGAGTTCCAGATAGAAAACACACAAAATCTCCCTTTGCACTGGATAGCCAATCTATCATGTGTTTTTTATCATCAGCATTACTAGCTCAGGGTTTTAGACCAGGATTCATGATAAAAACTGCCCTGAAATTTGCTCCTGATGTGCAAATTTTCAACAGGAAAAATGATCAGGTGCCTGGCTCTTGAAACTCAAAAATGCTTTCATTTTTAGCATATCTCCTCCTCTTAAGAATTTTTAGGTCTATTTCAATACACAAAGTCAAAAATCTGAATCTTTGGTCTCATCGGAATCTTTTGCATTCTCCCTTTCCTGGCTCAATCAGATTCATCCCCAGAATTTATAGCAAGAGGGTTATAGGGGGGAAAATTAATTTTAAAGAAGGAAAATATGTAGGATGATATTTGAAACTATTATCCCACTACATATAGAACTGGAGATTCTAATCATACAATAGCATGAATGCCAGTCTTGGTGTCAAAAGGAATTCCTTGGTATTCAAACTTCTATTATGAGCTCAAGGTCCCTAGGCAAGTTGTATAATATACCTGAGCGTCATTTTTCTCATCCAAAAATGTGGAAAGATAATAACCACTTGCCAACGTTTTATGACATTTAAAATAAGATGGAATGTACGTCAGGTAAACAGCGCAAATACCAGAACTTCTGAAACAGTGTTTATTGGCGAGAACTCACAAAGACATGAGGAGCAGGTGTGTAATTTCCCCAGGGGCAGCACACATCCCCACATTCTGGGGCACCACACAGCAATCTAGCAGAGTTAGTGTCAGACCCTAAGAAAGAGATCCCAGTCTTGAGACATGGAAATTTTAAGCTGCATTATTGGGAAGAACCAGGCCTTACCCCAGCACAGCGGCTGGGCTCCAAACTATGTGATTGTAACAATAGAAAGTAGAAACTGTGGCCGCCAGTCCTGATCTGTCACCTCAGCATTCTTCCAATATTGATGGACATAATCACCAGGCTGGAGCTCTATACGAGGCCCATTCCCTCTGCGGAAGGCCAGCCTGCGGGGAATCTGTTGTCCCTACCTCTCCGTCAGTGAAATCCACAGGCACGGTGCCTGGCACATAGGTTGGTGTAAATGTAGAATGAATTATGTGGCCATGGGGGCAATATGTCCAGTCCCTTCATAATGCAGAAAGTATGTTTGTTCTCAGACTAAATAATGCATTTAACAAGTGTTTATTGAGTGTCTTTTCTGCGCCAGGCTCTCTTCTAGGCACTTGCGATATTCCTGTTAACAAAATGCTCAGATATCAGATTTATGGAGATTCATTTTTATAAGCCTCACACATAATAAGTAAATTGTATAGTATATTAGAAGATGAATCTATGGAGACAAGACTCAAGCAGGGTACACAGAATAGGTAGTGCTGGGAGGGCGGGGGGCACCACAGGAAAGTAGTTCCCCTTGCAAGCTTAGGTCAGGTGGTCAGAGTAGGCTCACTGAAAGGATAACATCTGAGCAAACACTTGAAGAAGATGAGGGATTGAACCTTGAGGATATCTGGGGCAAGAGCTTTTCAAGCAGAGGAAAGCGTCCAGTCCTAAGTTAGGAAACGCCCAACGTGTTCAAGGACTCGGTGTAAACGAGGAACCACGGAAGGGTTTTAGAAAGAGAATGATATGATCTGACTCCCATTTAAAAGTTTCACTCTGGCTGTTGTATTGAGAAGAGACTACAGGTGGTCAAGATGAAAGCAGGGAAGACAAACATCAGAACAAAACAGTTGTCAAAAAAGTACAAGCTCTTCTCTAAATGTTTAGAGAATGGACTTGGGGACACGGGGAGGGGGAAGGGTAAGCTGGGACGAAGTGAGAGAGTGGCATGGACATATATACACTACCAAATGTAAAATAGATAGCTAGTGGGAAGCAGCCGCATAGCACAGGGAGATCAGCTCGGTGCTTTGTGACCACCTAGAGGGGTGGGATAGGGAGGGTGGGAGGGAGACGCAAGAGGGAGGAGATATGGGGATATATGTAAATGTATAGCTGATTCACTATGTTATAAAGCAGAAACTAACACACCATTGTAAAACAATTATACTCCAATAAAGATGTTTTAAAAAAAAAGGTACAAGCTTCCAGTTAGAAGATTAACAAGTTCTGGGGATATAATGTATAGTTTGGTGATTATAAATTAAAAATTTAAATTTTATAAAGTCAGAACCAATGGTGTCTGATGTTCCTCTGGGCTCAGAGCCTTCTTCCACAAAAAAAAAAAAAAAAAAAAAAAAAAAAAAAAAAAAAAAGCCCATTCAGGAGCAGTTAATGTCTCTACTCTTGCCAACAAAGAGATGGAGACACATTGGATGACTGCTGGGAAACCTCTGACTGTAATGATCTGTGAGTTTGAGGGAAATGATAGAAAGGAGTCCTGATTTCAGATACGTGACGGTTTGTTGTAAAGGCATCTCCCCAAAGACAAATACTGGAGTTCTCTTCCGTGTGTAAGACCCCCTACTCAAAGTTGGGCATGTCAAGGGCTTGAGAAAACGGTCCTGTGGTGATGAGGGTAATGTGAAACTTAGAGCAGAGGGAAATTGAAAATCCAACACGCCTCAGTGAACGGCTGTGTGATAAGGATATCTGCTGTCTCATTACTCTGAACGGGGTTGAGTGATCAACAAATGGAGAAGAATGCTCAGTCCCTACCTTTCTAGGAGATATAGGTCTTTAGCAGGACCATCTACATAATTTGCAGGACCAAGTGCAAAATGAAAATGTGGGACCTCTTGGGCAAAGCTTATTGAGAATTTCAAGATGGCAACAGCAGAGCATTAAACTGAGTGTGAGGTCTTATGAGACTGCACAGGATTCACACCCATGAAGCTAGCCCTGGTCTTTAGCTTGAACTGTTATTACTCAAACAAATCATCCAGATATAGATGTTCAGACAGGAGCATGGAAGAGACCTTGCGTTAATTTGATAATAGTTCAACCTTGTGGAATAGAGAGTGAGGGCAAACTAACTGTGCCATTTGGTGTGACACATCACCTCTCCACTCACCTCTGAGCTGGTGAGATGTACTTTTTTCTTGGCACCTGAAGACTGAATATAAACCCTTTAACCATGACCCTAGCGGTGGCAGAGTCCCAGGTACTAGGAGAGATCTATCTGCAGAGGAAAATAAATATATAGTTATTAGTCAAACCAAATAGGAAGCTGAGTTTTACTTTGAGCTATTTTACAACTTCAGAAGAAGCATTCATTGCGTTTCCCAGAGGTGTTGTTTATGCAGGTGCTGGAGGAGGTCATCGAGAGGATGTGACCAGCAAACTGGACCTGAACCTGGGCAGTCGGAGGTTCCTTACCCTCTCCCTGACCTTAGAATGTACATTCCACCCACTATTCCCACACAAGGAGCCATTCTCAAGGATGCAGCCTTGAGAGAGCTATATGGTGTTGAGACCATAAACCCAGGTAAGGCCTCTATATAAATTTATAAGATTCTAGTGGGCAGGGGCAGAGATCTACTTGTCCTCTGGCTACCAGGACAAGCCTCGTAAGGAAGTTCCTTTGCTTATTAAAACTGCCACCTACCAGTCTGGAGTGGTCCACCTCTTTCTTCGGCCTCTCCTTGCCCTCCATGTCTGGGGGCCAGTTTGTGAACCAACAGCAGGATACCAATTTTATCTCTCCAGATAACATTTCAGAGTTTTCCCATCATAGAAGAGGCTGCATCATCATCAAAAATAATTTAGCAAAGCCACCTGAGGTTTTTTGCTGAGAGCTTGGTTGTCTTCTCTTCCAAGGCTAGTAGCAAAGATGCAAAGAAGTAACCCTTAGAAGGGCGTATGTTCTAGTTAACCCCCCAGGCTCCGAAATCAAATACTTCATTCACTCATTGATTCATTCATTCATTTATTGAACAAATACTGAACTCCTATTATTTGACAGACTTCGTAGTGTCTGAAGCCTAGTGAATATCTATTGAATAAGCTGTAGACTCAGGCATTGGAGAGACAGACCTGGTATTGAATCCTGGCTTCACCACTTTGGAGCAGTGTGTGACCTTGGACAATTTACTTAGCCTCTCTGATCATCAGTTCCGTCATCTGTGAAATAGGAATGGTAATAGTATTAACACCTACTTTTTATTGTCATGTGGATTAATGTATGCAAAGCCTCTGTTTCAATGCCCAGCACTTAATACACCTCAAGAAATATTACCTATCATCATTTTCATCATTATTTATTCCTATTGGTTTAACTAGACACAGAAAGGGCAAGATGTGTCTCACAAACCAGAGCTTCCATCTCTGTCACTAATTCAACAAGAATTATGAGGAATGCTCAAAGTTCACTCCCTAGTCTAAGGTAGGGTGCCACTGTGTTTTATTTTTGTTTTGGTTCTTCCTCCATTGGAGAAGCACTTGTGTGTCTTGGCATCTCTAAGATAAGAAAGCATCCCATATGGAATCACGGTACTTGTAGGTACCACTAAGGTCCCAGTAGGTTTATCTGAGAATTTCACATCTGAAAGAGAAAACACTACTGAAAAGCACAAGTCCCCCAATCAAAAAAGGAGGATGTGCAACTACTGGTACAAACCAGCAGCCTCAGCCCTCATGTATGTTGTGTGGCTCTGCCAGGATGGGGCAGCCAGTCCAAATCAGGAGAAAGTGCAGCTCACTCCCAGGCCTGGAGCAGCCATGATCTCTGCCTCCACCTTGATGCTTGGGATATTGTTACTCCTGATAAGCAAAATGACAGTTTAAAATTCTGGCTGGTTTTATAATTTCTCTTACCTTTCATTTTATTAAGTAAATCCAATGCTCTTTCTATTCATTTTAACAAAAGCCTTGGTTTTTCAGGAAGAACCATTGGAGACTCAGTGATCCAGGCAGGGCGCCATGTGACCCTCTCTTAAGGGATGCGCCTGACAGTGAACTGCACATACTAAATGCGGGTCCTCCTTCCTCTTTGTGTATGTCCAATACCCCAAATAGGTTTTAAAGTGCCTTCTCTCTGAAGCATCAGGAAAAATGAAGAGAAAGATCACAAAGGTTTTCAGGCCCATCAGGTTAGAAGTAAAACCTTCTTCCAGCTGCAGAAATCCTCCATCCAAGCACAAGACACAACTGTGTACTTTTGTGTTTCTAATGACGCAGTGAGAGAGACTAAAGGAGAAGCTGAGTACAAAGCCGAAGTGCACAGAAGGGGTGGGTGTGAGCAGTTTCTTTCTCCTCTTGGGACAGAGCCCTTTAGTATGGGGGCATTTCTGGGAAGACAGACAAACTTCATGATATGCTGTCTCAGAGTTCAAAAGAATTGTGATACTGCATCTTGGAAATGGGAAAAGGAAAGATTCATAAAAACCCTGCCCAGACCAAGCAGGGAACAAACTGTCCTCTAATAGCTCATTGATCGAACTTATGGGTCCAGTAATGCAGTAAAGGAATGTCCTTTGCCATCAGTTATTTTAAAATATGTACCATGTGATTTTCTGATAATACCCTTGTAATTAAAATGTCTTCTATAAATCAATAATAAAAGCATTAATTTCCCTAGAGGAAAAAAAGGACAATTCACAAAAAGAAGTACAAATGGACAGCCAATTTATAAAGAGGTATTCAAGTTCTTTAGCAAAGAAACGTAAAAAAATAACACTGTGATTCATTTTTCCACCTATTAAAATAGTGAAGTTTACACACACACAATCATGGAATTCCTTCTCTGTTGTTCCAAGGACCTCCCCCCAGCCTCCCAGCCTTTTCCCAAATGGGCACCTCTAGTCTTGAGCCACTCACTCTGCAACCAGAAATAAAGACTGCAAATACTCAACTCTAAAGCCCAACCACATCTAGTCTCAGTGCAAGCTTATATACTTGAAGAACAATTTTTGCAGTTCTGAGAAACTAGATAAAATGATGCCTGGGCTGGGGAAGGAAAGAAAGGGAGAAAACAAGGATTCAAGAAAACCAGAACAATGTTAAGAGTACAAAACTCTACTTTGCAGTACAAAACTCTACGTAAGGGTGATTTCAATGAAATTGCACCATCACCATTTGAGCAAATCTTCAAGTCCAGGTGAAAAAGGGGTAAATTTACCATTGGCATAACCTTCTCCTAGAAGAGACAGCCAAAATATATCTTACTTCATTGCCATTTTCAGTAGAAAGTTTTGCAAATGTGAAATATGATGAGGAGCAATCAAACAATAGACGCCGAGAAGTTATTGTTTCTGTACTGTAATGCTAAATTTTTAAAATTTGAATGCTAAAATCTTTAATAATACAATGATGATAATAATTAAATTTTGGATAAATTTTCTGATTTATTCTTGGATTCTCAAAATTAATTCTATTTTGTTGATAATCAGATTTGGCTTTAGCTTTGACCAAACATTGACTTTTAACACCTCAACATTGGGCACTTGGTTAAATTGTGTTTCCAATGCACCATATTTTAAGGAAATAATTAGGTGTGTGAACAAGCCTTATATTCAATAAAGCATTGTTTATAAAAACTAGAAAAAATGGAAACAACTTAAGTGTCTAAAATACTGACATGGTTGTGATGTCTAAGTTTTATTGGGAGTTACTCTCCCTTGGAATGTGTGTAACTCCCCTTTGCACAAAAGGACCAACTTACACCCAACATGTCCCTTAAGAATGAAGACAGTAGTAAGGACATGGGGCCGATTTTTGAGAGGCAGAGGATTGGTCTATAACCTGTTCATTAACTTGTCACAAGGGGGCGCTGTTCGCCAACACAGGCATAATTTATGCATGCTTTCTGAACACTGCTGTGATCCCTTTGTATCTTCACTTCACAGTGATCCCTCCCTCCACCAGACCAGAGACAGTAACAATGAACTCTTCTCTGGGCTCTCTAATTCTGATCTTAATGTTTGGTGAGTACATTTTACTTGAATGTCTTTTATTACTTCAGAAGAATGAAAACTTTCTCCAAAAGATGCAACTCATGACAAACTCATGACATAAGCACTTTTTTCCTCCGCAGGAGGAACCAGCGGCAACCAGAAGGAGCCTTGGTGACCATGAACTGCACATACACATCCACAGGGTACCCTACTCTTTTCTGGTATGTCCAATACCTCAGCAAAGTCTGCAGTTTCTTCAGGAAGAGACAAGGAAAAACAGCAAAAACTTTGGAGCCAGAAACCTTAAAGACAAAAGCTCCCCTACTGTGAAATACACCGTCCAGGTATCAGACTCAGCCATGTACTACTGTCTTCTGAGAGACACAGTGCCAAGGGCACAGGGGCAGCTGTACAAAACCTCAAGGGCCCACGTGAGGCGTGCAGTGAGGCTGGGAGCCTCAAACTGAGGAGACCTGGTCTCCCTCACAGTCTGCTGGGACGTCATTAGAAGACAGGGAGAAACAAAATCAGCTATGATTACCTCTAATTCCAGGGGCACAGCAGTTCTCTGGCTGAATATGAGGTGAGGGGAAAGGGTCTCAGATAATGTGCCTGCTCTCAATTCGGCCAGCTGTCCCCTGTCCTTGAGGCTTCCCTGCAGAATGTTTAGGAATTAAGTTCTAACGACTTGCATGCCAACCTTGGCTCTACTGCTTATTAGCTATGCAAATTTGGCCACGTTAATTGGTGTCTCAGAGCTTTAGTTTTTTCATCTGTAAAGTAGAAATAAAAATAATCACACAATATAACATGGGGATAAAGTGAGAAAAGATAGGTTGAAAGGAACCGATCAGGTCTCAAAGCATCATGGAACTAGCAAGCCCCACCATAGCGGTTCTTCCCCCTTAAAGCAATCTCTGCCTAGTCCTGACCACCCTAACAGGGCTTGCCAACCCCCCAGTTTATCACACCACCTCATCTCAATCTCCACCCCTGCCCCAGGCTGTTGTGATCAATGAGTCATCTTCTCTCTCTTAAGGACCCAACTGAAAAACTGAGGGGAGTGATGATAGATAAATGATAGAGAGATAGAGAGATAGATAGATAGATAGATAGATATAGATATAGATATAGATATATAGATAGATAGCCAGACAAATAAATATAGAATGAAGCATCACTCTCTTCCTTAGAGTGGAAGAATTTGCTAGTTCACAGAAATTAAAATATTTATGACCTGATGTCACTAATCTTTGTGAAGTTATCCCTGATATAGGAATTGCCACAAATCCTATAGCTAAAGCCAGTACCACAGCGATGACCATCTCCAGTGACAGCATGAGGGACAACTTGGAGCACCCAGCAATAACAATAACCCAGTTTTCTTCATTACACAATTATATACCATGTGACTTGTTTCTTATAGAGTTATTAAGCACGTCCCAATCAAGTATCCCAAGCTATTTTCCATCATCCTAGCATCATCATCGATAACATTTATTAAGCCTCACTATAATCTCTGAAACTTTACACATATTAACTCTTTTAATCTTTACTACATTTCTATGAGTTGGATTCTATTAGGATCCCCATTTTAAAGATGAGGAAACTGAGGCATAGAGAAATAAAGTAACTTCCACAAGGCCACTTACTGTTACAAGCACAATTAAGAACCTGAGATTCTAGATGTTTCAGCTCCCTATTCATTCCTTTCTTTGGCAACATGGTTTTAACTCAACAAATATTGATTGAACCCCTACCTGTTCTTGGTAGTGTTTTTGGAACTGAGATACAGAGGAGAATGAGTCAAACGGGGCCCCTGCCCTACTGGAGTTTATAGTCTCTTGGGAGAGGTCAACATTAATCAATTATATCAGAAATTAAAATGGGACACTTTATGTCTCAGGTTTGGCTCAGGTCTCAAAAAGCTAAAACAAGCAATAGATGGCAAGTGCCCCATTTTCCAAACTGCAAGGAAATACCTAATAACAGTCTGGTGACCTCCCTCTATCCTAACACCCACCTTAAAAGTATAGGTAATTGTAGTGAGGTGGATGGACCTAGAGTCTGTCATACAGAGTGAAGTAAGTCAGAAAGAGAAAAACAAATGCCGTATGCTAACACATATATATGGAATCTAAAAAAAAAATGGTTCTGAAGAGCCTAGGGGCAAGACAGGAATAAAGACGCAGACGTATAGAATGGACTTGAGGACATGGGGAGGGGGAAGGGTAAGCTGGGACGAAGTGAGCGAATGGCATGGACATATATACACTACCAAATGTAAAATAGATAGCTAGTGGGAAGCAGCCACATAACACAGGGAGATCAGCTCGGTGCTTTGTGACCACCTAGAGGGGTGGGATAGGGAGGGTGGGAGGCAGATGCAAGAGGGAGGAGATATATGTATATGTATAGCTGATTCACTTTGTTATACAGCAGAAACTAACACACCATTGTAAAGCAATTATACTCCAATAAAGATGTTAAAAAAAAAAAGTATAGGTAGTTAAATTTGAAGAAACCCCAATACCATATTACACTGATGCCATTTAGGTAAAACTTTTTTGCTCTCTTACCTCTCCTTCCTCCATCCCAAGCCTGGAAGAGACAGAAGTTGCTCAGTGAGCAGGAGAGAAGCATTACTTCTACTCAGTGAGTAGGAGAGAGGAAGCATTAGGAGGGGAACTGGACAAGGAAGAGACCCGGCTGCCACAACTCACTGTGGGCTCCCACCTGAAGCAGACCAGAATTAGGAGGGTAGGGAGCGGGGGGAGATGCTTGATGCTTGGATTTAAGATGAAACTTGGTGTTTTAACAATGATATAGCCTGAACATTTTAATTGCTAGAATAGGATCATTTCTATGACAAGACTTCCGGGAGAAATTATGGTATGTACAAACACATGTATCAAGGAGGGCTGGAAGAAAGGAGCCTTCGTATCAGGTATACACGGACAGACGTGAGAAAAATGAAAGTGCTTTATGATTACATCCTATCGAGTTGCACTTATCAATGAAACTGTTATAAAAATTATAAACAGTATGTTTATAAAAATAATTCTAACATTATAAAAATATAATGAATTATATATATTATATGTAATACATATATTACTAATCAGGTAATGAATTAATTATAAGTGTAATGACTGCTGTGAAGGATACTTGCAGGTAATGGTGAAAGCGTTCGACAGAGTGATAAACCCAGCCTGGAATTTGGGGGACAGCGTCCTGGGGAATACGCAGGAGAACCTTGGAAAGAGAAGTATGTTGGGTATTTCAAGAACTGAACAAAGGCAAGATAGCTAGAATTCAGAGAGCTAGGAAGATAGAGTGATTAAGGGTCAGATAATGTTTTATAAGTCATTACAGGAATTTCAGTATTTATCCAAAAAACAATGAATGCTTTAAAATGACTTTAAGCTAAGAAATGGCACCTTTAGAATTACACTTTTTAAAATGTGGCTTCAGAGCCAAGACACAAATGGTGCTGGGAAAACTGGATAGCCACATTCAGAAGATTGAATTTGGACTCCTACCTCACACCACACACCAAAACTAACTCGAAGTGGCTCAGAGACCTAAATGTAAGAACTAAAACTGTGACACTCTTGAAGAAAGCCCAGGAGTAAGTTTTTGTGATCTTGAGCAAGGATTTCTTAGATGTGACATGAAAAGCATAAGCAATAAAATAGAATATTAAGTCAGCTTCAGTAAAAGTAAAATCATTTGTGCTTCAAAAAACACTATCAAGAAAATGAAAAGACAACCTACAAAATAGGAGAAAACATTTGCAAATCATATATATCATATATCTGATAAGGGACAGGTAACTAGAATATATAAAGAACTCTTACAACTCAATAATAAAAACACAAATAACCTGATTAAACAATGAGTCAAAGGATTTGAATAGACATTTCTCCAAAGAAGATATGCGAATGGCTAATAAGCATGAAAAGGTAGTCATCATTAGTCATTAAACAAATGCAAATCAAAATTACAATGAGATACTACTTCACACCCACTAGACTGCTATAATTTTAAAAATAAAGACAACAATATAAAAAATAAATAATGAGCAACAATAAAATAATATAAAAATAAATAATATAAAAAATAAAAGAATTTTTAAAAATAACAGGTGTTATCAAGGGTATGGAGAAATTAGAGCCCTCACAGTTGCTGGTCGGAATGTAAAACAGTGCCGCCACTTTGGAAAGCAGTTTGGCAGCACCTCGAAATGTTAAACCTAGATTTATCATATGACCTAGAATTCCAGTCCTATGTATCTACCCAAAATACATAAAGCTTGTACATGACTGTTCAGAATAGCCAAGAAGTGGAAACAACCCAAATGGATAAACTGTAGTCTATCCATTCAATGAAATACTATTCAATCATAAAAAGGAATGAAATACTGATTCGTTACAACATGGATGAACCTTGAAACATTATGCTAAGTGAAAGAAGCCAGACACCAAATGCCCATATTGCATATTCTATTTATATAAAATTCCCAGAATAGGCAAATCCATAGAGTCAGAAAGCAGATAAGTGGTTCCAGGGGCTTGGAAGAAGAAGGAATGGGGAGTGACTGCTTCATAGTTTGGGATTTCTTTGGAGGATGATAAAATGTACTGGAACTAGACAGTGGTGATGTTAGCACAATATTGTGAATGTTCTGAAAACTACTGAATTGTATGCTTTAAAATGGTTAAAATGGTGCATTTCATTTAAATATAATTGTACTTAATGAAGTGAGACACTCTAAAACAAATCAAATTCTTCCTATCCATTGTAAACAATTTCAGTAATAATATTAAAGATGAAGTCATCTAATGAAACCTACAGCAGCGCAGGGAAGTACACTAACTCAGATTCTAACTAAAAATCATAAAAATATGGGCTGTCTGACACATGGACAAAGGGGAATAGCAAAGATATCATGGGCCTTTAAGGAAAGCATTCAAAATTGAAAACCCATTAAAAGTGAAAAATAAAGCTTGAAGAAAATACGAGGTGCAGCATAAAGGGCATTTTAGCACACTTTGGAGAAAAGACGAGGGTGGGGCAGGGGAGAAGTTTGAGTCACATATTAAGGAAAATAGAATAACGTTGACAGATAACAGAGAAAAAATAAAGTGTGTCAACTCCTGGTTCACTCTCTATTCTCCATCAAGCAGAATAACTGTCAAAAGAAAAGAAAATAACTGGAAAAGAAAAAAGTGGAAAATTATGATAAGGGAAGAGATGCAAAGAGAGGTCTTGGGCACTTTCAATATAATCAAGTCTTCTGGGTCACTTAAATTAATTTCCAAACTACAAAAAGAATTTGCTGGCATGATTTGAGAGGCACTGGGCAAATTTTTTTGAAAAATTAAGGGGAATGAAGGAAATCCTAAACCCATAAACATGGAAGACGTGGATTAATATCCAGCAAAGTTTTAGAGCAAATTATTAACAGATGACATGTGTGCCCTTAGAAAATAATGCAGCCATCAATATGAGCTGGAATGAGTTCTCTGAAAATATTTTTTTAAACAAAGCTGCTAAATTCAAGGTACTTCTGCAGACTTAAATTGTCTCAAATGTTTGCAAGACATTTACTATTTTGTCTTTCATTATATCATTAGGAAAATATTAAAATAATAATATCACATATCATTTGTTGTGTGATGTATTTATCACAGGTCCTATTATACTATCAATAATAGTAATAGCTGACATTTGTCAAGGGCTTAATATGGATGAAATATTGTTCTAAGTGCATTACATACATTGATTTATTTAATCTTTACTACAGCCCCATGGAGTAGGTACAATTATTAGCCCCAGGGAAACTGAGGCACAGAGAAATTAACTAAATTGCCTAAGAACACAGTCAGTATAGTACAGGTAGATTCCCCCAAGGCCTGAATTCTTAACCACGATACTTTGTTAACTCCCAACGTTATCTGTAATTCTCACCACAAAACCACAGTTTGGTATTGTTATCCCCATTTTACAGGAAACGGAGGACTGCAGTGTTGTGGTAACTTCTCAAAACCCAATCTAGTAAGTGGCAGGGCTAAGACTCAAACAAGTCTATTTGGCTCCAAACCATAATCACTTTGCCCTTCTGCGTAATGCTACAGTCCATGGATCCTCGGCTGAAAGAATGGCCATGAGTAAAGATTCCATGTAGAGAACTGTCTCTCTTGTTGTATCACATGATTTTATGCTTCACCCTGACCTGTTCACGGTCATCTAATGTGAATTCATGTAAGATATGCCCATAAACTGTGCAAATGGCACAATGTTAAGATAGGTAGCTAATGTGTTAGATCATATTAGATGGACTGAAACAGCCAAAATAAAATTTAATGTTGATAACTATATATTTCTGCATGTATTTTTATGCAAATCAATTGTGATATATAGAAAAAAGGACGTGGACTTACAGTATTTTTTGTGAAAATGATTTGGTTGTGCAACCCACTCAAACTAGCTCAAGGAAAGGGAGAGTGTCTGAAAGGGTACAGGTGAATCTCATAAAATCCATTTGCAAAAAATACAGTTGGGCCTCACAAGAGGAAGAAAACCATCAATTTGCTATTCTTTCTAAAGTTACTCCTCTCTGAAAGTATAATCAGTTCTCCTATTGGGAGACCAGATTCCACTGTAAGCCTGCTAG
The DNA here is from genome assembly GCF_028564815.1 of Eubalaena glacialis. Taxonomy (NCBI): domain Eukaryota; kingdom Metazoa; phylum Chordata; class Mammalia; order Artiodactyla; family Balaenidae; genus Eubalaena; species Eubalaena glacialis. The sequence goes on from NC_083717.1 coordinate 119,949,835, forward strand.
TTTCTACTCCACAATAATCTGAGTTTGAACCTACCCAGCTTTCCATTTTGCCAAGAGATGACTCTGGCTGGAACCCCATAGGGTTTTATAGCTCTAGTGACAAATATTGTCTAACTACTATTTTTATATTCCTATTCCAAATTAATAAGCCCAGTATTTACCCAGATACAGTAAGCTATAGTCAGGGAAATGAGGTCACTTGGTACAAACATAACTCTAGATTCATCTCTTAAGGGGCACATCCAATGGAGGGGATATGGGCTGGAAAGGAGTCCCAAAAGTAGAAAATGACTACAAGTTCAAAATAATTCAACAGTGTGATAAGACCACTGAAACAGTAATAGATAACAATCATACATAAGCCAGAAACCAGATGAATAAACATTTGAAACATATTTGAAGAGACATAGAAAAACTGTAGCAAGTCCAAAAAGGAAAGATCAGACTAGGAAAGCAGTCTGACATAATATTATGGGAAGAAACAGGGATGTCACATGAAGAAACCAGATATATTTATAAGGAATACCTTTAAAAACCAGAACAGAGCTGTCCTTGGATTTTCAGAAAGATACAATGTGAAATGCACAGGTTGTCACTTACTCCACTTGATGTAACATAGCCGGCTGAAGCCAAGGAATCACTGGACTTCTATTCCCCATCTTACCCCATCTCCGGGGCTCCTAGCACTGATGATAACTTTGATTCCAGTTTTGTCTTCATTTATTCATCAGAGTATTTGACCTATTGATACATAATGAACAACTGTGTGTGTTGCCACTAGGTGGCAACGTGGGCATTTTATTTAAAAGACCACGGACGGTTCGCTGTGCAGGTAACCCTACAAATAGTGCAGACGTGTGCATTTGTTCTGCCTTTGATGGGCTGGGAATCCCGTTTGAGTTCTAAAGTAAATGTGGAGAACTTATAATAATAACAGACTCCTTTGACCAACTAACGTATATTCCAAATCCTCTAACAGAGATCTGCGGTGAAAATGGTGAAGACCCAGCAAGTTTTGTTGGCTGTTCTGTGGCTTCGGTTACCCTGTAAGTTGGGGAGTTTCTGGATATGGGAACAGGGAGACTAAATGGATATTTTTTTCAAAATTCTGAGGAGGGGAGATAAGGGAGTCCAAGTGACTAATCTGGAGTGCCCTCTGGGAAATGTGTAAAAGAAAGAAATTTGTAAAAATGCTGCACCCATAGTAATATTCTGTGTTTGCCAATGTCTTTGAGAACAGGGGTAAGTGGCAAAAATGGTGTGGAGCAGGGTCCCAGGTACCTGAGTGCCCTGGAAGGAGACTTGGTCACAATCAACTGCAGTTACTCAGGAGAAATGACCACCTTACAGTGGTTGCAACAGAATCCTGGAGGAAGTGTTGTCTCCTTGTTTATACTGAGCTTAGAGATGAAGAAGAAAGGAAGAGTAAGCGCCACAATCAACAGAAAAGAACGTCACAGCTCCCTGCACATCACAGCTTCCCAGCCCCGAGACTCTGCCACCTACTTTTGTGCTGTAGAGACACAGTGCTTCCCCAGGCATCTGGAGCCTGTGCCCAAACTCTAAAGCTGAAAGGCATCACCTCTTCTCATTCTTGTCTTTCCACATTCGTCTGTCTCTCTCATCAGACAGATGATGTAAGTTTTTTAAGTTTTTAAAATTTAAGATTTTCTCCCTCTAGACCATCCCTAATCTCTAAAGCACCATCACCAAGTATATGAACTAGAACAATACATGGTCTATTACATAGGAAGTAGAATATATAGACTCTGGAGCTAAATTGCCGGGGTATAAATATACTGGTTCCACCTCTTACTAACTGGATGATCTTGACCAATTTGCTCTTTCTATGTGCCTCAGTTTTTACTCAACTATTAAAAAAAAAAAAAAAAGGAAACAGTGTTAATCATAGTACCTAACTCCTATTTGTGGGATGACATGTGATAACACATGCAATGTGCTTGAAATAGTCCCCAGGACATAGATAGTATTATGTAAGTGGTAGATATTATTATTAGTAGATTTAGATACACCATGAGTTTACTAATACTCACTGATGGCCTAATACCTCAAATCTTTGGAGAAATGAATGGGATGTAAATAACAAGCACCTAATAATAATTTTAGCTTCCAAATTCTTTTCTAATGATGCCCAGCAGTCATTGGCCTTTTAAAATCATATTAGGAAAAATGTCAAATGGCCTTAGGAAAACTGGTAGAAGGATAACTTTATGGTTTGGTTTGGGTGCAGAGATGAAAGACTGCGTAAAGTGGCCCTGGGGAAGCTCAATAACTTCTTTGGAAAAAAACACAGATCCTAAGTTTCTCACATGGAGATTCCTAATAGGAAACTGCATTTATGAAAATTCATGAAACAAAATATCAAACCCAGTGGGTCTCAGTAGTTGGTTCTCCACCTTTATACCACCAAGGATTCCTTGCATATTTTTCCCCACCCCACTGGAATTCTTAACATAAGCATAAGTATTATTGTTATCATTGTTCTTGTTACTCAATAAAATTAGTTGCACATATTAACTTATAACTAAGCTCTTTTCTTCTAAAATCAAGGTTTTTTTAATCAAATACTGCCAGCACATATCTAAAAAGTCAGTGGTATTACAAAGGTCTGTTCTCCCATTCCCCATCCGCCCCCTCCAAAAAAAATAGCAATATCATGTTCTACTCCCATGTTCAATCCAGCTCCATTTTAGCAATTTCTAAATTATGTGCTTTACCCTTGATTTATCAATATTAGACATTATCTACTGACTTCCTTTTATGGTAACACAGCACCACTGTCACCTTCCTAACATGGTTATATCACAATATGGGGTTAAATCTATAGTCAGGACATATATGATTATGACCATGTAAATAGTGTCACTTGTCCAGCCAAAATGAGTACTACGATTACATTTCCTTTCTGGTACAACTTGATTTTAGCTAATAATTGCCTCCTTTGTTCATTTGTTCTATATCAATTTCCTATTATTTCTGAGTTCTTCAACAGATTAAAAAAAAATTTTTTTTTAAACTTTCTTCCCAGCGTTTAATTTTTTTTTTAATTTATTTATTTATTTTTGGCTGTGTTGGGTCTTCGTTTGTGTGCGAGGCTTTCTCTAGTTGAGGCAAGCGGGGGCCACTCTTTGTCGCGGTGCGCGGGCCTCTCACTGTCGCGGCCTCTCTTGCTGCGGAGCACAGGCTCCAGACGCGCAGGCTCAGTAATTGTGGCTCACGGGCCCAGCTGCTCTGCGGCATGTGGGATCTTCCCAGACCAGGGCTCGAACCCGTGTCCCCTGCATTGGCAGGCAGATTCTCAACCACTGCGCCACCAGGGAAGCCCCCTAAAATATTTTTAAATAATTTCTCCCAACTGCATCAAGCACATCAAGTAGAGTATCAGTTTTTTCTTTTTTTCCGGAGAGTAACTGTCCCTTGATCTCTATCCTTTGCCCTGTGTGAACTGATTGCTCTTTGGACCTACTGCACAAATGTTATTCTAGGACTTTTTAGCATTGCTTACCTTATTGGTTACCTTGCATCTTGAATCTCATATATCTTCACTTCTTGGTTTAGTCCTTCTTTTTGCTAAAACACATTCGCTAAAACCTCTATAATAGAGGCTGCATAGGATTTTTCTTCAGTTACTCTTTGCATGTCTGAAAATATCTTTATTCTATCCTCATGCTTGATTGATATTTTGACTGAATATAAAATTATAAGTTGAAATTCCATCAGTATTTCCAGTATTTGGGAAGAAAAGCTCTTTTCATTGACTTTTTTAATGAGAAGAAGGGTACAGAGCACATATGGTGCCTCCCTCAGTATTTTGAAGATATCATTCCACTATTTCTTTATATCCAGAGTTGCTGTTAAGAAAGGTGATGCCATTTTGAATCATTCTCTTTTATGACTTTTTAATACCTTCTGGACAGGTTTAGGATTCTATCTTTTTCCTTAACATTCTAACATCTCAATTCAGTAAATATGTGAGTAACTAGGTAGAAAACACTTCTAGGCTCCATGGATAAAATGTGTCTGAGACACTCTGGTGCCCAGGAGCTTACAACCTAGTAGACCTACTGCTCATCCTATGGTTATGTTCCCTTTGTATGCATCCACATTCCTTGCCCTGGGTAAGACTCTTGCCCAGAGAGGGGGACAGGCACAACTTGCTGTTCGGAGCCTAACACATTTGTGATAAATTAATAAGATAAGAGTAAAGCATTCCTTCAGCATTAAAAGAGAGTTCTCTTCGTTAAAAAGCCAAGAAAAGTGATGTTGAACCATCTTTATTTCACAAATACTGGGTATATTAGTCATACTGTTTTATTCATTCGTTTATTTAATAAATATTTATTGAGGGACTATTATGAGCCCGACACTATCCTAGATATTGAGTGCACAACAATGAACAAGACAAGGTCCCTCCAACAATGAAGCTTATATCAGAACGGTGTGGAAAGAGACATGAAAATACAGGAATAAACAAATTCAATCATTCCACCAATATTTACTGAGCACCTACTATCTACTGGGCATGTTCTAAGTCCAGAAGATATAGCAGTGAACAAAATTTTAAAATCTACTCCCATGGAATTAATATTCTAGTGAATAAATGAACAAGGTAAACCAGATCTTATAAATGTTCAGAGGAAAGTAAAAGAGAGTGATGTGAGGGAGTAAGAGTGGAGAATACTTTCTTTTTATTAAAAAAAATTTTTTTTTAATTTGTTTTGGCTGCATTGGGTCTTCGTTGCTGCGCCCAGGCTTTCTCTAGTTGCGGTGAGCGGGGGCTACTCTTCGTTGTGGTGTGCGGGCTTCTCATTGTGGTGACTTCTCTTGTTGCGGAGCACGGGCTCTAGGTGTGCGGGCTCAGTAGTTGTGGCTCGCGGGCTCTAGAGCACAGACTCAGTAGCTGTGGCGCATGGGCTTAGTTGATCTGTGGCATGTGGGATCTTCCCAGACCAGGGATGGAACCCGTGTCCCCTGCACTGGCAGGCAGATTCTTAACCACTGCACCACCAGGGAAGTCTCCAAGAATACTTTCATTGAGTAGTCAGGGAAAAACTTCTCTGAGATGATATTTAGGCTGAAACTCAAATGAAAAGAAAGAACAGGTCTTGCTAAGATATGGGGAGAAAGCATTTTGGGCATAGAGAAAACAAATACAAAAGCTTTAAAATGGGGAAAAGCCTTGCATTTTCCAGAATAGGAATGAGATGGGCAGAGTGAATGAGACAGAGGTTGGTGTAAGATGTTTCCTTGAGGTGTCATGTAGAGCCTTACAAAAGCCATGGTGAGTAAGATTGGGGATTTCTACTAATAAATATAATGAGAAGCTGCTGGAAAATTATAAATAGGCCAGTGACATGGTTTGATTTATCTTTTTTAAGAACATTACTTGGCTCCAGTGTGGAAAGTAGATAAAGAGAGAGAAGGGGAGGCCAAAGGGGGAAAAAAAAGGAGAACATTTAGTAGACTGTTGAAATGTTGAAACAATCTTTGCAAAAATGATGGTGGTTTGGACTAGGATGGAAGCAGAGGAGATGAAGAGAAATATGCAAATATGAGATATATTTGACAGTGAAATTAACAGAATTTACTTATGGTTTAAGTGAGGGAGAAGGCAAAGAAAAAGGAACAGAGCTAAGAATGACTTCTTGATATGTGGCCTAAGGAACTGGGTACATCTTGATGTGACTTCCTAACATTGGTTATATTGGAACAGGTTTGAAGAGAAATCAAGATTTGTGTTTTAGCCATGCTGGGTTTATGATACCCATTAGAAATCTAAGTGAAGATGTCACAGAGAAAGTTAGATAAATGGGTTTGAAGCTTAATGGAGACGTCAGGGATAGAGCTATAACTTCAGGTGTCATTGACATGTAGATGGTATTTAAAGCCAAGGGGCATGGGGAGATAGATTTTCTAGGAATAAATAGAGTTAGTGAAAAGATGAGAACTTGGGTCAGACTTGGGCACTATGACACGAAGAAGGTGAGCAGAAAAGGGAAAGAGCTCAGCAAAGAGTACTGAGAGGGAGTGGCCATAAGGCAGAGGAAAACCAGAAAAGCTAAGAGGGGGGATTGTATAACTGAGAGAAGGGATTGGTCTGCCGAGAGTTTGAGCAAGATGGTAACAGAGGTGACCACTGGATTTGCAGCAAGGAGGTTCTAGTGCATTTGACAAGAGCAGTTTCAGAGTAGTGGAAATGGAAGATGAATTGAAATTGGTTAAGGAGCTAGTAGGAAGTAAAGAAATAGAAGCAGGAAAAATAGTTCATTTGAGAAATTTTGTTGGGAAAGAAAGCAGAGAAATGGAGCGATAGCTAAAAACAAAACAGAGGTGAGGGAGCAATTTGTTATTCTGTTGGTTGGTTTGTTCGTAGGACAGTAGACAACAGAGTACATTTTCAGAAGAGAAAACTATTTTAAGGTGCTCCTTTATTTTTACTATTGATAGAAACTCATATGCAATTTATAAAACTAATGATATTCAGGGATTAAATCTCTAAATAAATGCAAATGATTCACTTGCAGAAAAGTGACCTCTGGGGGATTACCTAACATTCTTACTTAAGTGTATTTTTCTGCATCAGCCCTGAAGTTTAAGTAACTCAGATTTAAAATTTTTAGTTGAATTAGCATATGTCCTGGTTGCATACCTTATTAAGGCAGTACCTAAGTCTCTTGTAGGGTAACAAATGTATGAAAAATTAATGACGACTGTGGGAAGACTAATACTGTGTCAGCCAAAGTGAAGTTCTGGGAGAAAGGAGAAATTTTCAATCATTTTGCAATAAATCTCATGAAATTCCTCTCTTTTTGTAAATAAATTCAAGGTAGTACTTCAGAATTATATTTATCCTCATTAAAGTCACTGCAGTTGGAAGGAAATATCTGTAAAGGAATCATGGAACAAGCAATCACTGCTCCCGCAGTGTCAGTCCCACAGATGAGACCCGAACCCCAGAGACCCCAGACCCTACGAGCAATACCTCCCCATGGCACTACTCTGAAGGGCACCACTCATGTTTTATTCCATGTGATGGCAACTTCCTGAATTTTGCAACACAAAGGCCAAGTCAGCCAGATACCGTTTACCCTAAGAGTAAAGCCCACAATCCTAAAAAAGACCCTTACAATCCATAGCACTTGTGTGTACTCACCAATTGCAGCTTGTTTTCTTTCCCACTGACTCCTGTCCAGGTTTCTATTCACTACTGTTAAATCAGGTGCTTATTTTTTTTTAAGTATTATTTCAAAACAGCTTTTGGATGATTTGAAGTGTGTTTGTGTACGTGTGTGAGATTCAACATATCATGACAATCAAATTCCAACTCCATTCTGATGAAAAACAACAACAAAAGTTCAGATCAGGAAATAGAATTTATGAACGAGTATCTTTGTTTTGTCTCTCTCCTAGAAGTCACAAAGTACTCTCGTATAGAAAGATCAGGATATCAGAGGATATAAAAATTCACTTATCAGATTGTCTTATCATTATAAACTTTAGAAATACCACTGATTGGAAGCAACAGAATGGACAGCATGACTCTTAAATTTGTCTGTTAGTCATGAGTCAGAGACTTCATACATTACACATGCACCCCAAAGGTACCGTCTGTAATACAGAGGAAAATTCTAGATGATCCCTAACAACCGCTCCCAGCCTGAGAGATCTCCTCCATTCGGCCTCAAGTGTTAAACACTTGAAAATAAATCAAGAATTCTGTGGTCATTGGAATTTGGAATAAAATTCAAAGCACAATTGAGCAAGCAGTGTTTTTCATTTAGGCAACAAAGATTGTGGAGTTTGTGAAAACATATAAACAGCATGGTTCCAAAAAAAATGTTATTTGCTCAAGATCTAAAGTCAGGAGACAAGGAAAAAGAATGAACAAGTGTTTAAAGTCCATTTATTCAGACTATACTTCAGATAAATGGGTCCTGTCAGGTAGTAAATAAAAGCATCTTTCAAAGAGGTTTAGGATATTGGAAAAAAGTCACAGGAGACTATTTCATACTGGCCTCCTGGATATCACAGTCATTTTCTGCTGTTAGGGAGGACAATATATATTTTCTTAGTTATATGTTCCTTTCTTTGTGAAGGCCTTATTAACCAAACTGATCTATCCTAGAGGAAGCATATGGATCAGTGAGGGAGGAAAGGGACAGTGAGCCAAGGCCAGAAGGACCAGCTGGAAGACCCTCCCATCCATCAGGCATAAGAACCGTATAACTCTAGGTGTCCCTGATTCTCCCTTGGTTGCTCTGAGCTCAATTGCGAGAGCATGAAACCTTTATTTTTCAAGGGAGTGGAAGCTGGAGGAACTAGAGGCTAAAGTCCATTGACTGCAGCCCAATTCCACCCATGGGCACAGGCTAGTCAAAGGGTACAAGGCTGGATGCTCAGCTCCAAAGGTCTCATTCTGCCTCACATACCACTTGGAGAGGCCATGTGGTTTCTAGGCGCCATATGATTTTCTTGCTTCCGGGAACCATTTTAGCTGTTTATCTTATTCTGCCCTTGCACATTAAATGACACTAATTGACTCTCCACTTCCTTTTCAATCTTGCCACGTCTTCTCGAGTCCTGAAACATTGCTCCCTTCTCCAGTTAAAGAAAGGGGTAGGACTCATCTTCTAAACCCCATTTCCATGTCAAGGACAGACATTCATCAGTCATTCATCAGTTGTTTTCATTTCATTTGTTTAAATCTTCCACCATTTCAACTATCAATAAAAGTTTAAATCTCTTCAGTGAAGTCTTAAGGTAATGAATCTTACATGGATTTCTGCTGATGAAGAGGCAATTTTATAGCAAGTTGTTCAGACATAAGGCAGTAAGGTACAAACCTGGCCCTGAGACCACGCTCCATGGATTCCAACTGGGGGAAAGACACAAAAGAGGATCATCTCTAAATAAGACGGCAACTTTCAAAATAGGATCCCAATGGGTGTCAGAGGATCAGCGGTGACCTGGAGGAATCCAGCAAAGGCCAATGACCACCCACCACCACACCCCCATAACTTTTTCTCTCCCCTTTGTCTTTCTTGTTGTCTCTCTTTCCTTCTCTTTATTTGTCTTTGAGACCCAACAGAGTTCTCCAAAAGCCTAACGACCTCTACTAACCTCAGACATGGTTCCATTTCCAAAGCCTTATCAAGTCAATTCTAATTTCAAGCCCCCATTTCCTGATGAAGAACCAATGTTGACATTCCATGAGGTATAAATGAACTTTTAGAACATCTTTTGTTTTATTGACAGTTGAAATGACAGAAAACAGAAGCAGTAAGATTTAGACAGTGGTGTCTTGGTGCGTAGATAATCCTGGCTCTGGCTAGAGTTGAAGCTGAAAATGAAGCTGTCACTTTGGTTTTTTGCCCTGTCAAAAATTGTTCTTAGACCTAAGCTGTAGGAAAATAAGTAACAGCTAGGATCCATGATTTAGGGCCAAATAGGAGCAACCACTTTGGAAAGAGGGAAAAAGACTGCAAGTGCAAAGTGGCTTATATCAGATGCCTCTTGTATATCACTTCACAGCCCATCAGCCCCACTTTTTCTGTAGTCACTTTTGTGACAACCAGATTTCTGCAGGCTTCTTCCTGCTGGATGCACATGTAAGCTGTCAGCTCTCCCTGAGAAATAGGAAACAAATGAGGGGAGCCCTAACATTGCCCCAGATTATTGCCTTGAGAGAGTTTCCAGACCATAGCACAGGGAGGGGAAATTGAGTCACAACCCAGTGACTTCCCTGAGTTGAGGAGTCAGAGCTGAGATTGGAGGAGCTAGAGTTCATAGGACAGAATACCAGACAAAAGAGAGGTACACAGAGAGATAACCCTGGAGATCTGCAGAGAATGCCCTCATGCATTCAGCAGAGTGCCTCTCAGGCATGTGGAAATATCCCAGGCTATGGAAAGAACCATCCAAAAGGATTAGAGGGAACAGTACCTCCTCAAGTATACCTAGAATTTAGAAAGGAGTTTATTGCTTGATCATATATTCCTTAATTCTTTAATTAATAACTTCATACATTTCATTTTCTCTGGCTGTCATCGCTGGCTCTCGTCACTAATGACTGTTGGCCATTTCCAAACAATTAAGAAACAATTGTGTCTGATGGAGATAAATAGTAAAGACCAAAATAAATGTCACCCATCTATGGCACTGGCAAACAGTTACTAGTAAATCTAATTTTTTTATATCAATAATACAATTTCCTTTAAAAACTAGATTTTATTGCTTACCCTTGAATTCATTTATGCATAATGTCAAGTTGAGATAAATTCAAACCATGCTGACGCTTGTAAAAATGTGGCTTTGTATGATGTAACGCTCTTATACTTAAATCAACCTCAAACCTCAGTTTTACTCATTTTAATGACTGAGTTCATTACACTATCTGTTGTGTCATCATTAAATTATTAAATACATTCCATATTTCCTCTCATTCTTCATCTTCTTAGATTGAGGATCCCTTATTCTTTGGAATCTTCCCGTTATCCCTATGATCATTTTGTTATGTCTCTCCGGGCATTCTTTTTTACTTTAAAGAACAACCATCATTAATGGCTTCTGGAAAGGATTAAACATTATGTCCACATTGACAGTTCCGCATGCTGTGAATCCTGCCTTCCCAAAGGTAGAAAAACTTTTTAACATAGTTCCCAGGCTCCATTGCAGCTAGGGTGCAGACCTTAGCCTTTAATTGGGAGTTGAGCCACACGAAGAATAACCTAGGCAGGGAAATCACTTTTCTTGGTGGGAGGCAGTAGAGGCTGCATGGTTCTGGGGTTGGCAGCAATAGCATCGTCCTCATTGGTCCAGGAGTAGTAACTTCCTGGTTGGGCCTGTTTGGCTGCATGTTCTGTGGCTGGTGGCACCGGAGGCTGCTTCCTGTCCAGGACATGCAGCACCACCATCAAGTGGTCCTGTGATTGGCACAGGGACAGCAACCTCCTTATCAGGCCAGTTGAATGGGTGGCTCTGACCTTTGCTCTTAGAAGTCAGACCCAGAGTCTGTTTCCCCAGCCTGCCTAGTGATTCTGCAAGTCAACTGATATCCTTTACAAAATCCCTATCTGCTTAGATTAAGTAAAGCCAATTACTCTTTCTTTCTTGCCATGTATCACACAGACATTTCACAGTGTTTAGTCTGAAGCCCACCCTGGCTTTCATTTCAATGTATTTTAAGCTGGGTATTAGAGCTGCTTAACCTTTTCATTGCAGCACACACTTGGCTCACCTTAACAAGGAATATTTGTGATGTTTTACAATAATTTTGGGTTCCTTTGCCTGGCAAAACAGTGACTATGAAAAAGAACAAAGTCTATTTTAATGACTGGCCCAAGACATATCATGGAATGAAAACACTGTAGATCTCATAAGCCAGATACCATAAGCATAATCTCCTGAAAAAGTTTTTTAAAGCTTTCAGTTGCTACAGATATGGGAATGAGACAAACTGAAGACTTTCCAAAGGCTTCTCCTCTTGGAATGTTTTCACAACTTCACTAAATATCTTCACTAGATTTCTTTTTGACCCCAGAGCCAGTTAGGCCCTTAGATACAAAGGGTCTTTGAATTTCAAATTTAATTAAAGATCATTTTCCTCATTTAGTGGGAGTGGGGAGGCAGAACAAAGACTGAATTTAGAGCTTACATCAATGCCATTCTTACCAGGTCATATCAAATCAGAGTTTCCAGTCACTTGGCTAATGCTCACCCATTCTTTAAATCTGGAATTAAATGTCACTTCCTCAATGAGCACTTTCCTGACCCCCCCATCTAAATTTGTCCCCTCTGTTTTATTGTTTCAAAGAACCCTGTAATTTTTTTTTCGAAACAGTAAAACAGGTTTTGCTTTATAGGCCTTATCACGATTTCTATGTATTTATGTGAGGTTATCTGTACAATAAATATCTGCCTTTCCCATTAACCTCTAAGCTTCATTGAATATTCTGTGTTCAAAATAGTGCCTGGCACCAAAAAAAAAATGTGATAAATAGTTGATAAATGAACGAATCTGAGCCATCAGGCATCTATCTTACTCTGTGTTGGACTGTTCCTTAAGTGTGAATGTTCCCAGTGACACATCCATTAACTCAAATACTGATCAAAGAGGATTAGAAGCACATGAAGCAGTACCTCTGGGAGTGAGGCTGTAGCTCAATATGAGTGGAGACAAAAAATAAAGACCTTAAAGAGAATTCGCACAAAGGTAGGTGTTACCGTGGAAAACTGCAGAGAGTATGTTTGTATGCAGTGTGGACACAGAAACAATGTTAAACTAATCATCTCCAAACTTGAACCAGACTGAGGTGAGAGATCGCAGTGAGACAGATCCTGAGAGACAAGGAGAAATTTTGGATTACAGACAATGAAATTTGCTTACACTTCTACTAATGTGTAGTAAGGAAATTAGCCTTGCCCAAAGACAGGCCTCTGTCCCAGCTCCTGGGAGGGAATCTCTAAATCCTTGGAATTTCCAGAATCATAGGAAATGATTATAACAAATAAATGTCTTTGTTATAAATGGTTGGCTCCTTGGATCACACCTGACGGTTTCTGTTAACAAGATGACTCAGCTTGGGGCTGGCCTCACCCAGTAGTCTTAGGATGGGGGGTTGGCCATGCCAGAAAGACAGACCATATCAATTATGGTGGGGGCTTTGGGTTACATGATATGGATCAACCCTGAGACTCAGTTCAACCACGTAGGCAATTAATCAATCATGTCTACATAATGAAGCCCCAATAAAAACTCTGGACACCAAAGTTCAGGTGGGCTTCCTGGGCTGACAGTACTCTGTGAGTATTGTCACACACTGATGCTGAGAAGTTAACCCATCCCTGAGCACAATGGGAGCTTCAAGTTTGGTATCCTCCCAGACTGTCCTATGCATCTCTTACTTTGGCTGATTTTAATGTATTCTTTTCCTGTAATAAAAATAACCATGAGGGCTTCCCTGGTGGCGCAGTGGTTGGGAGTCTGCCTGCCAATGCAGGGGACGTGGGTTCGAGCCCTGGTCTGGGAGGATCCCACATGCCGCGGAGCGACTCGGCCCGTGAGCCACAATTGCTGGGCCTGCACGTCTGGAGCCTGTGCTCGGCAGCGAGAGGCCGCGGTGGTGAGAGGCCCGCGCACCGCGATGAACAGTGGCCCCCGCTTGCCGCAACTGGAGAGGGCCCTCACGCAGAAGCGAAGACCCAACACAGCCATACATACATACACACATACATACATAAAAAGAATGTAAGCAGACAAGAATAGCATTAAAAAAATAAAAAAAATAAAAAATAAATAACCATGAGTATAATAGGTTTCAAAACGTTCTTTGAGTTTTTCTAGCATATTATGGAACCTAAGTGTGGTTTGCGGAAACCCCTAAATTTGAAGTTGTCAGAAGTAAGGATAGTGTTGTGTAGACTCTTCCCTTTAACTTTGTAGTTGGTTCTTTACTCCCTTCAAATGGGGTCAGAAGTTTTGGGTAGACTCGGCAGTCTGGAGGACTATGCCCTTAACCTCATAATCTGACCAATTCTGGTAGCTACATTTTGTATTGAGCAATTCCATATGGATAAAATAAGTTTTATCGGTGTGATGCCTAAGCAACTAATTAATTATATCAAGAGAGTGAAAAACAAAGTTAAAAGTAGATAACATGGGCAAAATAACTGGAAAGGGGACAAAATGTCTAAATTTTGATGCTACGTGTATTGTTTGGAACACATGTATATGTGAGATAACCACTTTTAAATGTTTTCAACACATGGGCTGGCAACATCTAACAATAACAATTAGCATTTGTTAAGTGCTTACTGTTTAACAGTTTCTGTTCTGAGTGTTGTACACATACTAACTTATTTAATTCTCATAACAACTCCAGTTATTAGCCCAATTATAGAAACTGAGGCACGAGGAGGCTAAATAATTTGTCCTAGGTTACACACTCCCAGGATTTGAATCCATACCACCTGACTCCATGGTTCATGCCTTTAACCAATGCCTCATACAGTATCTCAGAAGGTAATCACTTACATCTTCTCTGATCTCATAGAAAGGTGTTAGTAAACTGGTATCTTAATTCCAAATCCCAATGTCTCTGTGACAAAGTAACATTTTTATATGAGCAGATGTGTATTTTATTTCACCCTGTGATGTGTATTTTATTCACCCTGTGATCCTTCTCACATTAGGCAGGAAGTCCTGACTTCTTGTATTGAAGGAGGTAGGAAACAATGAACACAAAAGAAAAAAGAATAATTCTCTGCTTTCAAGCTTCAAAATAAAATTTGGAAACTTTCTCTAGAAACAATAGAATGAAAGAAAAGGGGTTTGAGTTTGGGTTATAACCCTTGAGTTTAAAAAAAAATCTATGTCTTAAAAAAGATCTCTGAGAATATAGGTTGGTACAAACCCTAGATTTAATACAAATTTCTAGGTCTGTGGGAATTCCTAGGGGTGATGGAGATAAAAGCAAGACAGTTAAGACATTGATGAGGATCTCCGTGCCCTACCTTCATACCCCCTCCCACCAGAGGGGTGGGAGGGTCAGTATGGAGCCCCAAAGAGGTTTGTAGGAAACTGAGAATAGGAGACTTACTAATTCCTGTCGGAAAACCTGAGTGACAATATCCTTTTAAGTATCCACCAGAGCAGAGATAGCTGTGCTGTAGTGACAGTGGGCCCAGAGAGCCCAAGACAACCCCATTCTGCCAAATTGATGTTAGCCCAGATGAATATTCATCTGCACACAAAAGCACGGAAATTAACTGAGAGAGCCTTAGTGAATCTGGAAGGGTTTCAATTTCATGAAAAAAAGGACACAGAACATGTATATCAACAACCAGAAACCTAGAGGGACTTGGACATCTGGACACACAGAAACAATAATGCTGCAGGCCAGACCCAAAGCGCTGCATCCCAGCAGGTGCCAGCATGGGCCTGGTGCCCCCAACCAACACCAGGACACCACTAAGCCCTCTAGAACTTAAACAGCATCCCAAGGATGGAGAGGGGGAAACCTAAACTGGCGGAGAAAATCCTTAATTGACTTTAAAAATTATGATCTAACTAAGAAAACCCTATATTTGCTTAAAGTAAGTTTTCTGATACCAGGAAAAATGGTTACTGGAGTTAGAAAGTAAGTCGTTATAGAAAATAAAGCTGTTGTGGTTTGTACATCTGAGCCAGTCACAAAATGTTTGCCTGCTACGTCTCTAGTCACCAAATCAGCCATATTCAATGTCTCTTCTGCTCCTACAGAAATGACAAATGACTTTCACATGTATTACATACCCCCTCAGGCCAGCCAAGGGTTATGTGCTGTTTCGAAGCCTGGGAAATCAAAACACCACAACTGAAAACCGCCAACCTGGATACTTATTAAAAGAAATAGCTTGGGTTAGTATGAAATTTGGTGTAACTCTGAAATATGGGAATTTGTTACTAGAGGCACCAGAGGGACACATATTCCCTGTTAGGGGACCCTGCTGACACTATATCAGAATGAAAGCAGGGATTGGCAAAGAGTAGTTTCAAATAGGCACATAAACAAACATGGAGAAATAGTAAACACATAAGATAATTCATTCGGACACTTTTATATGCAGCATGTATAGGATTTAAAATAACATTTCCATATTAAACTGAAAACATTACTATGTAAATGCCACAACTAAACCAAATGAAAGAGTAAATACCAGCCTTGCAAACTGGTCTCCCTTAAGGGCACTCAAAGGCATTGGATTGCCTGCTCTTCTCTAAAGAAATGTCCTCCTCTCTATCAATCTTTTCTGTTTTGACAGCAAACTCATTGACCAGCATATGTTTCCCAATTTCTGAACAACTGACATTCAAAGCCTAACAAACATTCGTTCTCCACCTTCTCAGAAACCTCATAGGAGCCACTGTTGCCAATAAAAACACATCATAAATCTAACCCCCAAACTGCATCACTTCAAAAGGAGAATGGATGCCCCCATTCCCTACATTGTTTGTATACATCTGTGTCCATCTGTGTCGGGTCTCTCATTGAATCGGCTGTGCCAGCAGGAGGTCATCAATCAGCAGGTGACGGCAAGCAAAAGTACAGAATGGCTTAGCAGAAAAATGGAGTCTTTTTTAATTCCCTATTGTCGCCTACTAAAATGTAAGTTGCTTGTTGATCTCATCACACTGAGTTATGTTTTTGTGAAGTGTTAAAAAGACCCAGCCTGCACATATTCTTGAAGTTCTGAAATAATGGCTCAGTGAACAGATGTATACTTTCTCCCAGCAGCTCTTCGTGGAAATGAATTTTTAGGAGCCCCAAACATCCATGATTCAGCCCTGATGAAAAGTTAAGTTAAAACTAAATACCATTATTTTTTTGACAGAAGTTTTAAGAAGTTATTGACACAAGGACTCTTGAGACTGAAAAACACTGGGTTAACAAAAAGCCTTTGTTTGGTGAAACAAATTAAAGCACAGCCTCCAGGTACAGATGGCCTACGTGCAGATCCTTCAGATTTTAGCTCTGTGACCTTAAATAAATACTTCATTTCTCCACTCTTCCGTCTTTTTGAAAAATTGGGATAGTAAATAATAGGTACCTCATAGATATGCCAGTGCCTGACACATAATAAGTGTTCAATTAATGTTTGTTATTAGCTGCATATAGATAGAAAAGGGAAGCAGCGAATGCACACTTACCAGTGACTATAAAAATAAGCTAAATTCATGTTTCATATCTTACAATTATATAAAGTTTTCTGCTTACTTCTGTTAACTAAAAAGAGCAAGGACCTTTCTTATACTATTGAAAATATTATCCTAATGATTCCAAGAACTGTTAATTAGGAATGTTTGTTACAGAAACGTCACTTGTTGGATGTTTGTTAGAGAACCCCGATTATTGTACTTGTAAACTGTGTTTACCATGCAGCCTGCACTGACTCACCAACCTTGTAATAAGCAAACAGCAAAATGTAACATTGCTGATTTAGGTCTAATTTATTCAAGGACTGTGCAGATTCTCCTAAACTGGGAGCATAGCTAAAGGCATTCTTCATTGTTAAAATGAATTTTTTAAAAAATGAGATGATTCTAACAAATTGACTTTAAATCACAATGCAATATCTCTAAATGAAAACAATATCTTCTGTCTGACAGCATGGCATTCAACTTACTTTCAGATTTATTCAGTGTTTTCTCAATTTCAAAAGCACTTGAAAATCCATAAGGAGGGGCAGAATGTCTTTCTTCATTTTCAATAGTTACATCAAGGACGCTTTTCAAAAGTCTTTCATATTTATCATGCCTTCAACAAGTAACTCTTACAATACTCATAAAACCAGCTCAAACTCACCCTATCCTGTTTCTAATCAGATACTGAGTTGTTTTCAGAGACAACAAAACAAAAAGACAAGTCATGCAGCTAAGGCATGTGCAGAAGAGAGAATTTTGACTTCAAATAACACCGGGAACAAAAGTTTCCCCCAATCCCACCATGGAACCAAAGGACCGGGACATGACAAGCAGAAGAGATTGACTTTTTCCTTTACCCATCTCAGTATTATATGATGGTGACAGCCAGCATGAACAATTTTTGTAATTTAAAGATAATAGTATTTTTGGCTTCCCTGGTGGCGCAGTGGTTAAGAATCCGCCTGCCAATGCAGGGCACACGGGTTCGAGCCCTGGTCCCGGAAGATCCCACATGCCACGGAGCAGCTGGGCCCGTGAGCCACAATTGCTGAGCCTGCGCGTCTGGAGCCTGTGCTCCGCAACAAGAGAGGCCGCAATGGTGAGAGGCCCGCGCACTGCGATGAAGAGTTGCCCCCACTTGCCACAACTGGAGAAAGCCCTCGCACAGAAACGAAGACCCAACACAGCCATAAATAAATAAATAAATAAAATTAAAAAAAAAAAAAAAAAGATAATAGTATTTTTAAGAAAAGTTATAATGGCAATGCCTAAGTAAGGAGCTAAGGAATGTTTTGGAGTCCCCGAAAGCTTCTGATTGAAGACGCAAACAAGGTCCGGTCATGGAAAAAACATGTACTTCGGATTCTGAGCTTTGCTACCATAGGGAGGTAAGGAGAGAGAGTAAGAGAGAGAGAAAGAGAGAGAGAGTTTATGTGCTTGTCCCATTAATTCTATTTCTACTAATTTAATTCACAGGAAATAATCATAAATGTGCATAAATAATTACATAGAAGTACAGTATTTCGTTGTAACACTTTTTATTATGTAAAACATTGGGGGAAATATAAATGTCTACCAGTAGTAGAATGGCTAAATAAATCATAGCAATTTCTATACAAATGCAGCCATTAGAACCATACTAATGATCTGGAAATACTCTTGCTGTTAAGAGAAAAAATATAATAAATAAACTGAATATACCACATTGTTACAACTTTGTAAATGTACGTATATAAAGCTAAAACACTAAGCTGTTAACAAAGCTTCTCTCTGCGTACTTGATTTAAAAGGTGATCTTTATTTTCTTCTTCATATTTTCTCCGTTTTCCCATTATATGTAATAAATATGCATTCCTTTGAAATTAGAACTTTAAACATACTATAGATATTTTTTAAGAAACCCTGGGAGAGGGAGAAGAGGCACATAGCAGAGAAATCAGCGGGAAAAATACAAGAAAACCCACACTTCCTTACCTCCCCGTGACGCTGAATTAAAAACTGTCAAGCAAGAGATATATATTTTATCAGGGGTATGAGACAACATAGAAGATAGTATAGAATATTTATACATACTGACTGAAATGATCCAGCAAGAGACAGAAATTGATAATGCAGACGATAGAACCTAACATTGCAAAGTCCTTGAGTTGGCAGAGGTGATGGGGTCCAGTACGTGAATGGAGGAGTTGGCCTTAACATAAGCAGGGAGGGTTCATCCATTAAATAGAAAGGCATAGAGCACAGCTTCAGAGGCAGTAGGGTTGCAGATTTGGAGTGAGAAGATGAAGAAGTTGTACTCTGATTGCTTCTATTTTCTTAGTGAAATGAGAAGGGAGCTTATTAGTTAAGTATGAAGGGGGGAGAAAAATGGTATGAAATAGTCTAATAGTGCCTGGTTTTCCTCATTCTCACTTCTATTTGCAATGCAGTGAAAAATCCCCATACTCAAGAAACATTTTCTAAACACTCTTAATGGTTATCTATCCCTTTTTAAAAAAAGTGAAGAAATGAGGGTATAGAACAGGGTTCCTGGCCATACTGAGCTTACATTCTTGTTGATGAAATAAAACACAAATGAGATGATAAGGAAATAATTCAGCCAACAAGAAAATGGTTTTCAATCAAGAGACTTACTAAATGAAACAGGTGCACTATTTATGATACCAATAATAGTACCCCAAGGCAGTGGGTGTACTTATGTTCTCTATAGTTATCTTTCTGAAAGCTTTCATGGCCTGAAAGAAGGAAAGTTTATGTAGGTAAAGAATTAAGTCAGAGTGGATGCAGGCTCAGAGCCAGGGTGCTGAAGTTAAACGGAGGATGGTGGAATGAGGCCCATGTTAAAAACAGAATGGCCCTAAGTCAGCCTGTGAGGAAAGAGCCAGGTCATACCCCAAGGGCCTCCTCCAGGAAGACCCCTGTTGGAAACGAGCAGGCACCCAGGGTGTTGGCAGAGCCTGTGCTTGGGCAGCTCAACAACACAGTTAAGTCCAGGGGCCCCCAGATGACTCCTTTGTTTCCTCAGTCTGGTACCTTCCCTCTCTAAGCAGCACCCTGCCATCCCCCTTTTCCCCCTTATACACACACACATACACACACCATTTATCATAATCATCCAGCAGGTCCTAACTTAGATATCAATTCTTCTGGGAGGCCTTTTCTGGGGGATATCCTCTCATGTGACCCTCTACCTACTGTACCAGACCTAAGCTGTGTGAGATCAGTGACCTTGTGCCTCTTATTTATAGTGTTACCACACCAAACTTGGGTCCACTCACCCAACGCACAGTAAAGCCAATCTACTGACACCAGGTGGTGGTGAAGGAAAGTACAGTGTTTATTGTAAGGCTCCAAGCAAGGAGAATGTGCAGCTCACGCTCAAAAGACCCGAACTCCCCAAAGGCTTTTGGAAGGGTTTTTAAAGACAGTGTGAAGGAGAGGGTCACAGGGTGTGTGATCAGCTCGTGCACAACTCTTCTGACTGGTTGGTGGTGAGGTAACAGGGTGACGTTTTGGGAAGCTTAATCATCAACCTTCTGGTTCCAACTAGTCTGGGGTCTACTTGCTTGTGGTTAGCACGTAGTTAACTTCTTCCACCTTATTATTCTGTGTAACTGGAATGATTATTCAACAAATGGGTGCTATTCAGTGAACTTCCAAGAAGAGGCTAAATTAATCAGACTCATCAGCTCACAATTACAGTCAGGGATCTGCATCATTGTGCTCTCAGGGCACAGAGAGCAGAGTGATGGGAAAAAAAAGAAAAGAAAAACAAAAACCCAGGAGCCAGCCAAAAACACCCCAGGCTCTAGAAGCCTGGGGACACCCACACACACTCAGGAAGACGCTGGGAAACAGGAATTGTGAGTGATCCTCTGGGATCTGAGGAGGAAACTGCTGATTATTTTTAGAAAAACATTCCCACCCCTGGGCTCAGAGAATAGAGAAATGGTATTCAGACCTCCTTCTCAGAAGCATTCTCCTCCCCAGAAGCATTCTCCTCCCTGAATCTAGTACCTGAGGTAATTGGGCAGCAGATAAAAATAGCAATTGCACAAAACAAAGCAAGTAATTTTTTAAATAGCTTGTTGCCTGAGCTTTGTCTGCCTGCAGATCTCAGACACCAAGCCAACTCCTCTAGCTGTGCACACTGGCTACATGTCTCAGATGGAACGTTTCTGACTTCATCTCCCCTCCCCCCCACATCAGGCAGTAAGGAGAGCGGGCCAGGACCAGCAGTTAAGACAGCTGTTCCCACAGCTGGTTTTACCGCAGTCCCCCAGACCCCTCACACACCCACCCTCAGGCTCTGCCTGCCTACGCTGACCTATCCTGCCAGTGCGGCCAGACCAGACTTCCCAGTGTCTCTCCTCCTCAGAACCTTCCCAGGATTCCTCTTGAGACGACACTTTCCCTGAAAACACAGCGAGCTTTGTCACTTCACACTGTTGCTCAGGCCATTCCACTTACCTCAAAGATTCTCTACTCCCCATTTTTTAGTACTGAAATCCTACCTCTGATTCACACCTAGCTGCAGCAATCTCCCGCATCCTTGCCAAGTCTAAAACCTTATAGCAGAGAAAGACAAATATTATATGATATCACTTGTATGTGAAATCTAAAAAAATAATACAAAGAATCTATTTACAAAACAGAATAGACTCACAGACATAGGAAACAAATTTACGATTACCAAAGTGAAGAGGGGCGGGACAGGTAAATTAGGAGTACGGGATTAACAGATACACACTGCTGTATATAAAATAGATAAACAACAAGGATTTACTGTATAACACAGGGAACTATATTCAGTACCTTGTAATAGCCTATAATGGAAAACAATCTGAAATATATATATATACATATATATAACTGAATCACTTTGCTGTACACCTGCAACTAACACAAGAGTGTAAATCAACTATACTTCAGTCACTCAATCAATTGATAAATCAATAAAACCTTATAGCAGTCATGTTGCTTTAGATTGCATTTATTTGTGGATAAGTCACAGACACTGTGTTAGATGCCAAAGATACAATGCTGAGGAAAAAATTTACCCGACAGCAGGTTCCCTATTGTCTAATGGGAAAGATAGGATAAACAGATATATAAACAATATATATGTAAATTAGGATCAGTGTTATGAAAGCAATAAACAGGAGGCTGAGAGAGAGAGTGAAGGGTGCAATTTAACAGGGTGATCGGGAAATGCTCTTCCCTCTTCTGTGAGAAGTGACCGAGGGGCCTGAGAGAAGTCAGAATTGTTACATTAATGAACATTCTACTGCTTGGAAACAAGGGGGTTCCACCCAACAGAAGTGTATAAACACATTGATTGCATGGCCCAGAAAAGGTGACCCTGCACACCTTGTTGATGCTACTCCACAGGGACTTTAATCTGGATTTGCACAAATCCACACCTCCAGTTTCACTCTCCCTGAAATAGGACTGCAGGCATTTGCACTGTGTCTGTCTAGGAAATTTGTATTCACAGCAGAATAAATTTGGTTTTCATGAACACCAAGGTCTTCTTTATAATGCTACTCTAAAGAGCTGTACTAACTGGCCAGAGCTCAGGATACATATGAGAGGGTGTTCAGTTAGTAACTGAATCTCTCATGACCAAACAGTTTCTAAGTTTCTGTTCAGCTCAGCAGCTCACTTTTGTGTTCCTGGAGTGAGAACTCCAACATCAAGGAAATCATCTCCATCTAGAATTGTCACTTTTTTGGGAAAACCCATACGGACCTTGAGAGTGTAAATCTGAAAATCCCAGGGCATTTTCTCCAATTTTTCCAGGATGGTTGATGCAGGTACAATCTGGAGGTAGCAACTAATGTAGTGTGACATCACAGAAGTTAAGCAACTTGTTTTTCTTATGCAATTTATCAAACTTCTAAGGAATTCTTTGGAAATCTGTGCAATACCACATCCAAAACAAAACAGCTTTTCCTTCAGATGCCCAAAAAAGGTTGAATTCAGAGGGCAACTGAGTTGTAATGTGGATCCAGAAAGAGAGGACTATTCCAGAAAGAGAGAGACCCACAGGATGGAGTTGCACTTGTGGCTCCTAGGAAACACCATTTTATAACAGCTATTGTTTCACCAACATTTTCTCAGCAAAATTCCCACAGCCATCTCTGAAACCACTTGCTTGGAAGCACCGCTCTTAGAGGAAGGAGCTTCTGTAATGGGAATTCCTGTGAATTGGAGCTACCTTTGAGGATAGGAGATAATATTGACTTAAGGGAACCTTTTAATCAATTATTCAAAACACATTTATTGAACATGTACCATGTGACAAACACTGTGGTCAGTGCAAGTGTTACGAACTTGAACAAGACATAGTCCCTGCCTGCAAGGAACTCACAACCTTCTTGACATGCCAGGCACAAAAATAAAATCATGATAAAATGTGTCAGGAATCAGATATGGGTGGGGCACTATAAGAGCACAGAAAAGGGGCTGCCTTGTTCATTTAGGAGCTAACAGCCCTCCCCAGAAATAGTTTTCTAGTACATCTTCACTGTGAGATGAGAAAACATATCCTTTCACCATAAAGGATAAAATATTGCAAATTTAGATGTTCAAAACTACTGTTATCACTTAAGCCTCTTAAAAGTATCTTGAGTTGGAACAAGCTCATGATATCTATCCCTACTGTATCCTTATATTGAATAAATCAGGTTAGAAGCCAAGGCATGGGGCTTCCCTGGTGGCGCAGTGGTTGAGAATCTGCCTGCCAATGCAGGGGACACGGTTTCGAGCCCTGGTCTGGGAAGATCCCACATGCCGCGGAGCAACTAGGCCCGTGAGCCACAACTACTGAGCCTGCGCATCTGGAGCCTGTGCTCCGCAACAAGAGAGGCCGCGATAGTGAGAGGCCCGCGCACCGTGATGAAGAGTGGCCCCCGCTTGCCGCAACTAGAGAAAGCCCTCGCACAGAAACGAAGACCCAACAGAGCCATAAAAAAAAAAAAAAAAAAAATGTAATAGGGAAGAAGCTTTAAAAAAAAAAAAGAAGCCAAGGCATGGTCACCAGAAAGCAGGTGAGAGGGATCAAGGAAAAACGAAAGGTGATTTTCTTCACTTCCATATGGGTGATAGATATTTTCTAACATAGATGTGCCATACAAAACCTACCAGACTCTGAGTATCACAGTAGTCCCCAACACCAAAAAGGAGGACCCATCAGTTGTGATCTCAGTCTCAGATACACTCTTATACTCAGAGAGTTTCAGGGATAAGTGGAAACGGAACATAAAGCCTGGGACATCAAGGAGGGCCCTGAGTCTGTGAGTCCCTGGATGGGAGGTGTATTAGTCAGCCTGGGTTGCCATAATAAAATACCACAGACTGGGTGGCTTAAACAACAGAAATTTTTTTTCATAGTTCCAGAGGATGGAAGTCAAGGTATCAGCAGATTCAACTTCTCCTGGGGCCTCTCTCCTTGGCTTGCAGACAGCTGCCTTCTTGCTGTGCCCTCACATGGCCTTTTCTCTGTGTGTGCACAATGCTGGCATCTCTTCCTCTTCTTAGGACACCAGTTCTATTGGGTTAGGGCCCTCCCTTATGACCTCATTTGACCTTAATTACCTCTTTAGAGACCCTATCTCCAAATGCAGTCACTTTGGAGGTTAGAGCATCCACATATGAATTTTGGAAGGGACGCATGTCTGTCCATAATAGGTGGAGAAAGGACTGTTCTCTTCCCAGAGACAATCCTCCCTTAAGGCCATTCACAGAGAGACAAACATTATTTCCTAAGGTTGCCCACAGTTCCTAGAGGTCTCCTACAGTTCCTCTGCCATGTGGGCTTACTCAGCATGGCTGCTTATGTCATCAAGCCAGCAAAGAGAATCTCTTATTCCAGTCTGCCGAGACGGACTCTTTTCTAAAGTAACATAATAGAGTGACAGCCCATCACCTTTACATGTTGTGTTGGTTAGAAGCAAGTCACAGGTCCCTCCCACAAATAAAAGAGGAGATTATACAAGGACATGGACAAGAAGCAGGGATGTGTCTCTCCACCAGAGTCCACCATCTGGCCCCCAATGACTCACACCCCTCTTACTTGCAGAATACATTCACACACATCCTAAAGGTCTCAAGAGTATCATCCCATATAGCATCAGCTCATAGTCAAAATCTCATCATCTAAATTATGTCCAAGTTCAAATGCAGCTCCTGGGTGTAATCTGTTAGGTACAGCTCCTGGGACACAATTCCTCTCCATCCGTCAACCTGTGAAACTAGAGGGAAACAAGTGATCTGCCCCCAACACGCCCATCATACAATGTTGGAACAGACACAATCAGGAAGGCATGGACATTTTGGTTCAAAAGGGGCAAAAATGAATGGTGAAAAGGAGTCACTAAAATCCAGCTGGGCAAACATCGGAAGTTTCTTGATTAGATTTAAGGCCTGGAAAAAATTCTCACCTGTGCCCTCTTGGCTTTTAGTTCCACCCTCTGAGTCATCCTTCCTCTTTCATGAAAAGTAGAGTGTTTGCAGTAGAGTAGTTTTATCAGCCTGCTTCCTACCAGTAGAATTTTAGGGGTCCAACAGCCTCCTTTTATGCTGTTGGAGGCTGTATGCTCTATGCTCTCTCTGTCCCGTTCAGTCCAAGCTAGCAGTATTACTGCTGAAATAATTTTGTGGATCTCCCATGGATTTCAATGAAGGTCACGCCTTTAGAAAAGAGCCACACCCACAAATCTTCTCCAGATAACCTCTATCTTCAGCTCCTGTTCAGATGGCTGAGGGACCATACACTCAAGCTTCCTAGTTTGATTGAGAGGATCTATGAGGCGTGTCCTTAATCTCTTGAAAGAACCCTTTGTGTGACTGAATACTGCCATCTTTAATCTTTTCTGGTGCTTTAATCAAAAGTTGTGTAGTCTCACTCAGATTTTTCTCTGTGCTGCACTATCTTAATTTTAGCACCTATTTAGACTGAGAATTTTCAGATTCATCCAGTCCTGGTTCCTTTTTGTTTAACAATTCTTTCCTCAATTTATCTCTCTCCTCTTGCATTTCATTATAAGCAGCAAGAGAAAAGCCAGTGGCACCTTCACCCTTTGCTTAGAAATCTCCTTAGCTCTACAACCAAGTTCAGCCTTCCACATAACCACAGGAAACAACTTCACAAAGTTTTCTGCCACTGCCTAACAAGGGTTCCCCTTCCTTTAGTTCTGAATAGCAGTTCCTTACTTCCTTCTGCAACTTCCGCAGCAGTATCCTTAAAGTCCAGATTTCTACTAACAATCTGTTTAAGGTCATGTAGACTTTTTCTGTCATGCTTCTCAAAATTCCTTCAGCCTTTTTAGATATTTGTTACAGAAGCACCCATTTCTAGGTGCCAAAATCTGTATTCGTTTTCTATGGCTGCAAAACTAATTACCACAAACTAGTGGCTTAGCACAACACACACTTGTATCTCACAGTTTCTGTCAGGAAAGCATTCTCTAAAGACTCTCCCCGGGGGGTTGATGAAGTAAGCAGTCATGTTGGAGAAATCCATATGGCAAGGAAGAAAAGGTGGCAATTTTTTTTCTCCTTACTGACACAGGAAAATACAGAAGTCATGAAAACTGACAAAAACACTGAGCAGTAACAATGACAGATAAACTGATACTGGAATCCGAGAGACATCTCCCCTTAATAGAAGGCAGATAGAGCTCTACTTAGAAAAATGTTGCCAGGTTTCCCTTCCCAACCCACCAGGTTTTATCTCAGGGAGCCAGCACCATCTAGAAAGTCACCTCATAAACTTAGAGACTGGCTGATGGGCACTCCTCCCTCCACCTATATATTCCACATCCACCATGTATCTACATCCAGAAATAGAAACTGCCAGAAACCACTTAGAGAAAGTCAATAGGGACACTAGCAGTGCTTTGCCTCTTTTAGGTAGAGACAGTGAAAGGAAAAATTTACATATATACATGGCGTTATTGTACCCTATCAGAGTATGAGGTAATAGGGATAGAGAAGAAAATATTGAATATGGTAACTATCTTTTATGTTTGTTTGATTGTCAAAATTAACATGCTCTAATGGCTTCTTCATATATTTAAAATAAAGAAGTTAGTCTGGGTAGCCTCAAAAGCCCTTCAATTCTAGTTATTTTGTGATTCTGTGATTCCAAACATTAAAATTTTAATTACTGTTGGTTTAGAAGTTTAACTCTCAAAATGCTAGTCTTGGCACTGATGCCAAGTCCTTGATGAGGTTCTAGTTGGTAACTCAGAGTTGTTGACCCCTGGTAATACTGCAGCCATCCAGAGCCCAGGGAATGCTGAGTGAAAAAACAAAGGTTTGAGACTTGGGAGTCCAAACTTAGATAATCAACTGTCAACTTATACACACAAAAATGAAAACCTTCATGGGAACATCACAGATATACACCCAAAATCTGCCACATTCGAATTTCAAGTCTTAGTGTTAGGTTTTATAAAATTAGTTCCCTCCTAGAGTGGAAACCTACGGATAAAGGGTCTTCTTTTTCTCTCTCCCAATATCTCTTTTAATCTAACTTCCTGCCATTAGTAATTCTGCTTCTATTCATGTTTAGATTTACCCCAGAGCAGTCACTTTCATTTCTATCTTATTTTTTCACTTAAGTATAAACTTTAATATGGTGATGCTGGAATGTGTCCCCACATTGGTCTAGGGCTCAAGAATCGGCACTTTTTTTTAAGCTCCCCAATTTACTGTAATGTGCAACCAGGCTTGAGAACTACTGGGCTAGAACATTTTAAAAAGACTTCTCCTCTGTCTGGGCTCCAGGGGACAATCTTGCCCATTAACACGATTCTGACAACAATGAGACCATGCTGACGCTACACAGGGACTGATGAGAGGCCTGAACTCAGGAGAGTAAAGGGTAAAATTATAGTGCTGATAATTAGAAACATGAACACTATTGAGATCATTGACAATAAATTTGCTTTAAAATACTCTTGAACTTTAGGAAGCTTTGTGACCACCTGTTTCCTTCTCCTACATGAGCAATTTTCCCAGTCTTATACCCAGTCGCAGGCTTGTAAACCTCTTCATTCTGAGAACCTCCCCATTCAGTTATCATTTCTTTGGATAGGATTTCCTTTATAACAGATTCACCCTTTATAACAAACCCCTCTCAAAAGAATGATTTGGCCAGAAGTTATTACTTTTTCTAAACAGGTCACTCTAGCCTTTATGAGCACACATCATCAGTACTCAAGTCATCCTTATCACTTCTGGAATGACAATTTCAGCAGCCAGGATCTCAATGGTGACTTCTGGGGTGGAAACTAACCAGAAACATGGTTAGTTCAAGGACCTCAGGATAATAAATATTACATAATATATAAATATTATATAATACATAAATTATATGATATTTAAATATTATATATTAAATAGTCAGCTGCATACCTATCTGGTTAAGAAACAGTAGTGAACTCTGGAACAATGATCTTTTGTAAACAAACCTGTTTAATGGTCTTAAAAATAAAATATCATTACAAAGAAATTAGAGAAAAATTATACCAATTTTTAAAATGAATATGGACAAATATTTTGAATTAAGAAAAAAATAACAAAAATATGAAAAGAATTCAACCTCCGTGATAAACAAAAGCACATTAAACAATAAGAAAATATATTTTTTTCTCTACAAATTGTTAAATAATTTTTTTAAGTATTAGACTCTCTGGTTCTTCTGAGGATGTCATGAACAAAAAACTCAGAGTAATGTTGCAGAAATTTCAATTTGTACACTCATTCTAAGGGTAATTTGTTAGTACCCTTAAATATAAAACTATTCCACTTAACAATTCTACAACCAGAAATTTGCCGTTGAGAAATAATCAGAAAACTTGAGCACAAATTGACCAAAGCAAGTATTAAAGAATCAATATCATACAGGTCATGTTCTTTTACTACCATGAACAAAGTTAGATCTATCAATAAAAAGCCAATTTCAAACAAAAAGAGATGCATTTCTGAAGTAAGTCAGACAGAACAGAAACAGACTCACAGACTAAGAAAACAAACTTATGATCACCAAAGGGGAAAGGTGAGGGGGAGATAAATTAGGAGTTTGGGATTAACATATATACACTACTGTATATTAAATAGATAATCAACAAGGACCTATTATATAGCACAGAGAACTCTACTCAATATTCTGTAATAGCCTAAATGAGAGAAGAATTTGAAAAAGAAGAGATAAATAAATATATAACTGAATCACTTTGCTGTACACCTGGAACTAACACAACATTGTAAATCAACTATACTCCAATGTAAAATAAAAATTTTAAAAAAAGAAAGAAATACACTTCTAAATAATTTGTGAACCAAAACAAAGAAGAAATCATAATGGAATTGTTAAAATATTTACAACTGAACAATAATGAAAGATCTATATTTTAACACTTCTGAGGTAAACCTAAAGCAGTACACAGAGTAATTTTATAACCTTAAAAACAAAAAACTGAACATGATGAACTAAACATTCAATCAAAAAGTTTTAAAAGAGAATAAGAATAAACAACAAAAGTAGGAGGAAGAAAATAGTAAGACTAAGAGCTAAAATTAATGAAATAGAGAAAAAGAAACAATGAAAAGGATCAATTTTAAATGGTCCTTTGAAAAGATTTACAAAATGGAAAAATCTCTAAAAAGATTTGCCAAGGATATAAAAAAGGCAAAAATATTGTGTAAAAGAAGATCATAACTACAGGCACAGTAAAAATTTAAATAATTACAAGAAAATGCAAGATATAAATTCATACAAATAAATTTGAAAACTTGGACAAAATATAAAACTTTCTAAAAATTATAATCTAGCAAAACTGACAAGAAAATTAGAAAATTTGGATTTACATGTAAATTAAAGAAATTTAAAACTCTATATGTACATATAGTTTTACAGGCAAGTTACATCAAATCCATGACCAATAATTTCCATATTATACATACCGTACCTGAGTACTGAGAATAATAAAAAACAGGAAGCTAGTCAATGTATTTTTCGAGCCCAGGAGAAACACAATGACAAAAATAAACAAGGATAGATGACAAACAAAAATTATAGACCAATATTATTTATAAAAAGCAATGACAGGCTTCCCTGGTGGTGCAGTGGTTGGGAGTCCGCCTGCCAGTGCAGGGGACACAGGTTCGAGCCCTGGTCCGGGAAGATCCCACGTGCCACGGAGCAGCTGGGCCCGTGCGCCACAACTACTGAGCCTGCGCTCTAGAGCCCGCGAGCCGCAACTACTGAGCCCGCGTGCTACAACTACTGAAGCCCGCGCAGCTAGAGCCTGTGCTCCACAACAAGAGAGGCCACCGCAATGAGAAGCCCTCGCACCGCAACGAAGTGTAGCCCCCGCTCACTACAACTAGAGAAAGCCCGTGCGCAGCAACGAAGACCCAACGCAGCCAAAAATAAATAAAATTAAAAATAAATTTAAAAAAAAAAGAGATTATTATTAAAAAAAAAAAAAAAAAAAAAAAAGCAATGACAAGACTTCCCTGGTGGCGCAGTGGTTAAGAATCCGCCTGCCAATGCAGGGGACACGGGTTCGAGCCCTGGTCCGGGAAGATCTCACATGCCATGGAGCAACTAAGCCCGTGTGCCACAACTACTGAGCCCACTCACCATAACTACTGAAGCCCGTGCGCCTAGAGCCTGTGCTCCGCAACAAGAGAAGCCACCGCAATGAGAAGCCCGTGCACCACAAAGAAGATAGCCCCCGCTCGCCGCAACTAGAGAAAGCCCGCGCGCAGCAACAAAGACCCAACGCAGCCAAAATAAAATAAATAAATTTATTTAAAAAGAACAATGACAGCCCCTAAAAATATTATCAATCTAGTGTTGAATATTTAAAATAATGCTAATACACCCAGAAGTATGAAGAAGGCTTAATATTTGAACAACATACCACCTAAATATATTAACTATAAAATTCTGTCACTAAACGCAGAAAAGTAGTTTGGTCAAGTTTAGTATGTATTTATAATTAATCTCTTAGCTATAAAATCCCTTAGCAAACTAGGAAGTAAAGGGAATTTCCTTAACCTGACAAAGGAAATGTTATTTTGCTTTTAAAGCGAGATGTTAAAAGCATTCCCTTAAAAACTTGAAAACAAAAGACTTCCAATATTATCCTTTCTATTCTACATTGCATAACGGTCTTAACCAGTGCGGTACAATAATAAAAACATTAGGACTAGAAAGGAAAAAACACAGCTATCATTAATCATAGATGGCTGATTCCATTTTGCAGGGAGGAAATGTACAAAAGGAGCCTAGAATATCTTATCCCAGAAAACTAGGAAGTTATCAAAGACTACAGAGTCCATGTTAAAAGACTCAGTAGCCAACCTGAAAAGATTTTCACTGGTTAAAGATGGGACAATTCTCAAATCAATTAGAAAACGAATCCAATAGATTGCAAGGCAACAGTATGTTTAAATTCATGGGTTCTCAAAAGAATCCTCCTCAGTTCCTTTTGAGTGTTTGTCCTGGTTTGCCTGGGATTTGCCTGGGACTATCCAGGTTTTAGCACAAAAAGCCTCACGTCCTGGGAAACCCCTCCATCTCAACCAAACAGAGATGATTGGTCACCCTACAGGGGAGTCAACTCATTACCCTGAAGACTGATAAATAAATGAAAAGAATCATACACTTGACCTCAGAGAGTAATGGAAAAATTGACAAGGAAAAATCTTTATAGAAATATTATAAAGATATAATATACAGAAATATAAAAATATAAAAAACAAAGATATATAGAAATATTATAAAGTCAATAAGTAGAAATTATATAATTAGAATATCATCATTTTGCAAACCAAGTCCCAGCCAAACAATAGATCTAGTTATTACTTATCAAAGTCACTAACAACACATGTGAGTGCACACACACACACACACACAGACAACTTGACATTATGTGTCTGCCAGCAAAGTACACAACACTATGATGTCTGGGATTTGCTTTAAATTAATCAGAATTGGGGGAGGTATGTAAATACGTAGGGTGATGGGGGTGCAGATTAGTAAACTGGCCATGAGTTGATAATTGTGGAAGCTGGGTAATGGGTATATGTTGTTTTATCATACTATTCTCTCTTCTTTTGTAGATGTTTGAATTCTCCATAATAAAATACTTCAAAAGAACCTGGTTAACATACAAATAAATCATCAGAAATGCATAGACTTACATTTACAATGTCCACTAAATCGTATTTAAAATAGGCAAAACAAATATAATAAAATAATGTCAGACAATGATGTTTAAACAAACTAAGTACACTTACACAACAGAATAGTACAAAGCTGTAAAAATCACATTTTAACCTACGATTGAATGACATGATGGTATATCCGTAAACACAATGTTAAACAAGAGAAGATTTCAATATGATCCCAATTCCTTTAAAGTATGCACATTTGCATTAAAAATACTGAAAGAAATACAACAAAATATTAACAGTATTTATCTCTGGGGAATGAGATTATAGTTGGATTTTATTGTCTCCCTTACACTTTATACTTTTTGGTTATATCTACAGTGAACAAGTTTTCCTCATAATAAAAAATATACTACATGTTATATGTTTATTAAAGAAAAGTACCCAGCCTGGAGGAAGACAGGTGGGAAGGCAAACACAGACAGCAGGTGACATGACTAAGCGTGCACATGCAGAAATCCCATTTCCAACTGTGCAGCAGCAAGGCCACAGGACCGCCCAGCACCAGTGATGCTGCCAGGGCCTGGCAGGTGGCAAGCAGAATAAGAGCCATTTCACCAGTGGGAAGAGCCCCAAGGATGCAGCCCAGACCTCCTGCTCTCTTGTGCATAGTCGTGGTCCTCATCTGCCTTGGTAGGGACCTCACCAACCCTGCAGCCGGGGCTTGAAGAAGGCGATTTGGGACTAGAATTGTATTCTGCTTTTCTCCACTTCATTTCCTGGGTCAAAACTTGGGTACTGTGACAGTTTCTTGTGAGCATCGCCAACAGATAAGTCATTTTTTCCTCCTTTTCTACAGGTCCCAGCAATGTTGAGAGTGTCAATCTATCTACAGACGTAGTGTATGAAAAAGAGGAAATGGAATGCAAGTTCACAGTCAGCTTTACTTACTATATGATGTACTGGTATCGACAGCCTTCCAGTGGAGAGATGATTTACATGATTAATATTTATTCTCAAAGCAAGCAAACAAGTAAAGGACGATATTCTGTGGAGTTTTACAAACCCACCCAAACCCTAAAACTCACCATCTCAGCCTTGACGCTGAGTGACTCGGTCATCTATTTCTGTGCTGTCAGAGAGTTCCACAGTGAGGGTAGGGACAGGAGGCGCCTTACAAAACCCCCCAGGGCTCAACACGAGATAACCACCTGCTCCTGGAGAGAACAACCCACAGAACAGGAAGAGGGTAGACACAGACACAGTGGGTGGCCCTGCTGGGATCTAGAGAGGAGCTAATGAATGTTCTAAAAACAATCTTCCCACATTTGATATCAAAGAAAAAGTGGTGGTTACAAGACCCCAGCCTCAAGAGCATTTTCATCTCTGAATCTGGTGCCTAAGTACAGCCCATCAAGGGGTGCCTCTGTCGTTTCTGCCTGCCCAACATCCACGCCCCTTTTCTGGTGATAGCACCTTGATTTTCCCTGGATAAACAAGCCTCCCCTCGTCCTACCCCACGTTTGGGTTTGGATGAGGCTGACCCCATCCTTGGACTCCTTGACCAATTAGCACAGTTCATCTCGCTGACCACAGTGACTGGTTCGAGGATGGGTACATGATCCAAGCCCACATCCCAACTTTAATATGGAACTATTGGGAATGCTGTTGGGGATGTAAGAGGCTAGGATGTTGTTAAAAGGCAATAACAAGCCCCAAATGGAGTCATTTGCACCCCAAGACTCAATTGCAGTTTCAACCTCTCCCAGAAATGTGACCTTTAAAACAGTCAATCTGAAATTTCCTGATTAACACCAGTGAGGTTATCTGTGTGATAAAATCCCTGCCGTTCCCTTTCCCAAAGAGAAAACGGCCGGCCTGAAACCATTCTTTTTTTCCTTTTGCTAATACCTTCTTGCACTCTCTCCTTCTGCCTATAAAAACTTTTCATTTTGTACAACCCCTCAGAGCGCCCTTCTATTTGCTAGATGGGAAGCCAATCAGATCTTCAAATTTATTCAGTTGAATTTTGTTTTTTAACAATATAAACCTAGAGCTGCCAGCAGCCCACTTCCCATCACAAGGGAAGAGCATGATCCTGAAAAGAGAGAGTAAAACTGAGTTCCCAGAACAATGGACCTGCTGTGATTATAGGAGATCTACCTGGAATTTTCAGTTGAACAGCCTAGCTGCCTTAGCTTGGGCTCCACCAGAAGCGAACAAGGATTCAAGTGCAAGTGGTTTAGTTAGGAAGTGATCCCAGGATGCATGGCGAGAGCCCTGGGGAGAGTGACACGGAAGGGAGTCAGCCAATAAAGGTGTGTTGTCAAGCCAGCTGGCAGTGGGCACCAGGAGTTTAACCTTGCCAGGGAAAC
The DNA here is from genome assembly GCF_028564815.1 of Eubalaena glacialis. Taxonomy (NCBI): domain Eukaryota; kingdom Metazoa; phylum Chordata; class Mammalia; order Artiodactyla; family Balaenidae; genus Eubalaena; species Eubalaena glacialis. The sequence continues at coordinate 119,984,107 of NC_083717.1, forward strand.
TTCTGGGAACCAGTGCAAAACACTTGCCTCAACTTATCCCAGCTGAGGCCCAAAGGAGCAAGGGTACTGATGCCCCAATCCTGTGTGTCTTTGGAAGAGCACAGCTCCAGGGGATGGGGGTGTTAATTCCCCAGCACTTAGGTCTGCCAAACTCAAGTGTTGTCAGGAGGAAGTGGGCAATGTGCACTATGAAGTCATAAACACAAGGGGATGAAAATGGGACATCAACAATACGACACAATTAGTTGCTTTTTTTTTTTTTGTAAGCTATTTTGAGTTGGGTTTTCTATCATTTGCAATCAAAAGAGACCTAACTAAAAACACTAATAAAGACAGTTCATTGGGTAAAATGAACTAAGCAAGCAAAATACTTTAAAATAACTTTTTAAAACTTTCGACTTGCTGCAGTTCAGAAAGGATTCTGTCAGGGAGGGGAAATTTTCCCCTCTACCCTTCTTGAGTTCCTGTGGCTGGACTAATAATAAATTTGACACAAGAAAGACTAACGGGAGAAAAAGAAATATATTTAACTTTGTGCACACAGAGGTCTCATGGAATCGGGACCTAAGAAGTGGCCAAAGCAGGCAGCTTTTATACTTTTTGACAAAGAAACAAAAATTTCATGAGGAATTGACAGGACAAAGAAACTTAGGTTTTAGGTGCTCAATTAGTGAAGAATCTAAACAGAGTCCGGGCTTGGGGTAGTCAGTTAAAGAAGTAACAAGGTTTGTTTATATAGGTTTCTTGCCCGAATTCTCTATCTCTGGCCATAAGAGTATCCTTCTACCTCTAAATGCAGGAAGGGCACCTTTCACATGGGAGATTTATTTCCTGCTTTCAAGGGAACAGAGAAGGGTCAGAGTTTACTTCTTGCATCAGCTGTTTCTCAAGCAACTTCAATTCAAAATAATCAATATGCCGTTGTGGCGTATTTTGGGGCTGCCACCCTGAGCCCCAACAATACAACTCTTCAAACTGTTTAGATACATTAGTCAGCTCTTTCTTCCCACGTCACCTTTCCTCCTCCTGCTAAGGAGGAGGGACAAACTTAACACCTGTACCTGCATTATTACACTGGACACTTAACTGTTCTCTCCCCTTCCAGACTCCTCCTGCTCAGGGTCACCTTGCTTAGTGCTGCTATATTCATCTCCCTACAGTGTCCCTCCAAAGAATCTTTTTTTTTTAATGTTTATTTATTTATTTATTTATTTTGGCTGCACCGGGTCTTAGTTGCGGCACACGGGATCTTCATTGCAGCATGCAGCATCTTTAGTTGCCACATGCGGGATCTTTAGTTGCAGCATGCGAACTCTTAGTTGCAGTATGCGTGCAGGATTCAGTTCCCCGAGCAGGGATCGAATCCGGGCCCCCTGCATTGGGAGCACGGAGTTTTACCCACTGGACCACCAGGAAGTCCCCCTCCAAAAAATCTTGCCTGCTCAGAAAGCCTGGATCCCCTGTGAGGCTGTGCTTTCCCCAGCTCTGAAATTCTGCTCCTGCTGTTTGCTTCTTCTGCAATATGTTTCCTCCCCATTTCTACCTTTAGAAGTTCTCCATCTTTCAAAACCTACTTCACATCTCTCTTTTGGTGTTCTTGAGGATGTCCCAGTAGCAAGGAACAGGCTTAGATCCCATATCTTGGTTTCTAATACCAATTCCTAATAAAAGGAACCAGAGATCCTTGGAGCAATGTCTGATTCTAGTGCTGGGGCAGGGAATATGCAGGATAAGCCTGGAGCACCTCATCATGCTAAAACACACACACACATACACAAAACACAAAAACCAATGATGAGGCTATGTCAAAGGGACATAGGAGCCAACTGAAGAAGCTCTCTGTGACCAAAGCTGGAACACCTTGAGCAATAAAATAAATTAAGTAGTATTAAGTAGTAACCTAAAGTAGAAAATAAATATTCATGAGTCACTGATATAAATAAATTATTGAATAAATAAATTCGGGAGAATAGACAAATCTCCCAAGCTGAAGAATTCTAAATTATTTATGTGGACACTCCACACTCCAGGAAGTAGAGCATAACTCCCCACTCCTTAAGTGTGAACTGCACATAGTGATTTCCTTCCAAAGAGGACAGTAAGAAAAGGTGAAAAAAGAGTAACTTTATAGTGGAGAAACCTGACAAACACTACCTCAGCCAGGTAATCATGTTCAACATCAACAGAAATAAGTCATGATGATAGCAGATCCCTTTGATATGAAGTGTTAAGAAATGTCACTTTACCTCTGTTGTCTTCCTCCCCCACACCCATAACCCTAGTCTAATCATGAGGAAATCATCAAAGAAATCCTCATGGAGGGACATTCTACAAAATACCTGACTAATATTCTTCAAAACTGTCCAGATCATCAAAAATAAGAAAAGTTGAGAAATTTTCCCAGTCAAGAGGAACCTGAGAAGACAAGATGCCTAAATGCAATGTGGCAGCCTAGGTAGGATTTTGCAAACAGAAAAAGGACATTAGGTAAAATCTAAATAAATCTAATAAAGTATGGACTTTAGTTAACAAGAATGTCAGTATTGGTTTCTTAATTGTGGCACAGTTGCCATTGGAAGATGTTAATAAGAAGGGAAACTAGGTGTGGGGTGTATAGAAACTGCGTACTATCTGCACAACTTTTCTGTAAATCCAAACTATTCTAAAATTTAAAGTTTATTTAAAAAACCTATAAAACTGCAGGTTTCATTTGACCTAATTTTTGTGGAGGGAGAATTATAATTTTATGTATAGCTGCATCATTATATATACATTAAAAAGTCTTGAACTGGGCTGTCCAATACTTATCCACTACCTACATGTGGCTATTGAACACTTAGATTGTGGCTAGTTCAAACTGAGATGTGCTATAAGGGTGAAATATATACCAGGCTTCAAAGATTTAGTATGAAAAAATCAGTAATATTTTTTACATTGACTCCCTGTTGAAATGACATTTGGGGTTTATTGGATTAAATAAAATATATTATTAAAATTAATTTTATGGGCATCATCAGAAAACCTACATACAACAATAAATGCTGGAGAGTATGTGGAGAAAAGGAAACCCTCTTGCACTGTTGGTGTGAATGTAAATTGATACAGCCACTATGGAGAACAGTATGGAGGTTCCTTAAAAAACTGAAAATAGAATTACCATATGACCCAGCAATCCCACTACTGGGCACATACCCAGGAAAAACCATAATTCAAAAAGACAAATGCACCCCAATGTTCATTGAAGCACTATTTACAATAGCCAGGTCATGGAAGCAACCTAAATGTCCATCGACAGATGAATGGATAAAGAAGATGTGGTACATATATACAATGGAATATTACTCAGCCATAAAAAGGAACGAAAATGGGTCATTTGTAGAGATGTGGATGGACCTAGACACTGTCATACAGAGTGAAGTATGCCAGAAAGAGAAAAACAAATATCGTATATTAACACATATATGTGGAATCTAGAAAAATGGTACAGATGAACCGGTTTGCAAGGCAGAAATAGAGACACAGATGTAGAGAACAGGTGTATGGACACCAAGGGGGGAAAGTGGGGGGGAGGGGTGGTGGTGGGATGAACTGGGAGATTGGGATTGACATATATACAATAATATGTATAAAATAGATAACTAATAAGAACCTGCTGTATAAAAACAAATAAATAAAATTCTTAAAAAAAAATTAAATTAAATTAATTTTATTTATTTCTTTATACTCTCTTTTAACGTGGCTAGTAAAACATTTTAAAATTATGTGTGTGGCTCACATTGTATTTCTATTGATAGCAGTGGTCTAAAAGGATAGACATGAAATGTTAACAACAATTATTCCTGGTAGTGGGATTAAAAGTAACGTTTTTATCTTTCCTTTTTTCTAAATTTTCTTCAGTAAATATGTGTTCCTTGTATAATAAAAAAATAGTAATAAAAATAAAAAGATACAAAGAACTACTACTGTGAAATGTCACACTAAATGATGGAAGCACCAAGCAGAAAGGTCAAGCCATAGAGTCCTTCCATTAATTAATTATTCATTCATTCATTTGAATACACATATATTGAATATCCTATGTGCAAAACATTGGGACAGTTGCTAGGAATAGAAGCACATAAAAGATGAGCTGTAATTATTTCCTTCAAGGAGTTCACAGTCTACTTGGGAAGCTAGGCTCGTAAATAAAATATAAGAACACAATGTGGTCAGTGACACCATGACGATTTCTATAGAGTCAACTCTCTTCTCCTTCCTGCTTTAAGTGCTGCTGTTTTTCTGGCTCCAACCTTAGTCTACTTCTCTGCCCACCCCAGGATTGCAACTAATACTTATATGCTCATGACTAGTATGCCTCTGACCTTGATGTGGCCATAGATGCAAGCTGAAAAAGATGAGACGCTTAAGATCCATGGGAATCTGAGCCCCTTGCTCATGCCATTTACATGTACCTTCAAGAAATGTTCAAGTCTGATCTTATATATACCACTCCCATGCATGCCCAACTTTATGGTTTTGTGGGTCAAGCAACACCCACTTCATATTAGACATTTCAGATCACATGGTAACTTGTAGTCCATGATCAAATATTTAGGCTCTACTAAGACCGAGTAAAAATCCAAGAGCTGTTTCTCAAAAGGAGCATATTTATCTGCAGAGTATCGTATGGCTTTGCTCCCAGATCCTAAAAGTCTGCTCTGTAATTCATCTAAGAGGTCTGCCCAAGGCTCAGGAGACACGTTAAGCACCAATGAATTGTCTGGGTCATACGACCAGAGTGGCAGAGAAGCCCGAATAGCAGCCTGGACCTGTTGCAGAGCCCTCACTTTTTCTGGGTCCTATCAAAATTGGAAGCCTTTCAGATTGCCCAATAAATAGGTCTATGCTATAACAATACAGCCAAATAAGGTATATGTTGCCTCCAAAATCCAGTGAGGCAGACTAAGTATTGTGACTCTTTCTTAATGGTAGGAGGGACCAGCTATAGCAACTTGACTTTAACCTTAGAAGAAATATCATAACTTGTCCCAGACCATGGAAACCCAAGAAAGTTCGTTGTAGAAGTAAATCCCTAAATTTTTCTGGGACTTATTTCCCACCTTCTGGCATATATGTGTCTTACCCAGGTGTCTAAGGTAGTTGTTACCTAATGCTCCCCTGGTCCATCGAGGTAGTGGACCCATGTGGTGTGTTGTGGAATGGGGAAGCAATCAATTCTTTGTGGAATAGGGTTGGACCGCTTTGGAGAGTTGATATACCCCTGAGGTGAAACATTGAAAATATATTTCTGGCCCTGTCAGATTTAAAAACTAATAATAATAAATAAAATAAAGTTGCTTCAGGTAGTCTCTGCTAACAAGTATATAGAGAGAAAAAAATGATTTTCCATATCAATATGGAAATTCCAAATCAACTGTCAAGGGATTTGTTGATTTACTCCAGCAAAGAAACTACGTTTGGAACAGCAGCTGCATTTGTATTCACCATCCGATTAAGTTTACAATAACCCTTTGTCATTCTTCAAGAGCCATCTGTCTTCCGCTCAGGCCAATTAGACGTGTTGAATAGAGATGTGTTGGAAATCATCAACCCTGCATCTTTTAAGTCCTTTATGGAGGTACTAATCTCTACAGTTTCTTCAGGAATGCAGGATTATTTTGGATTTACTATTTTGGAATTGAGAGACAGTTCTAGTATCTTCCAGTTGTCCTCACTCATCAGATAACCAGTAAGTGATTCTGCCATTTGTTGAGTGTGTCTCTTTCAATCAAGCATTCTAGAACTTGGGAAATAACCATAGGGTGAGTTCAGAGCCCAACTGCATATAATGTGAGTTGGACCTGAACCAAAATACCAGTAACCATTCAGCCTCAGTAAACCCCTACTCTGATAAACAGACAAGAGTGGCATATTGTGTTTCCAAGATTTAGTGTCATTTCACAGCCAGTGTCCAGAAATCTCCCAAAAGTCTGGTTATTTCCCTTCCCTAGTGTACTATAATCTTGGCAAATAGTTGCAAGTCTTTGGAGGGAAGGAAAGAGAAAAAATTTACAGTATAAACTTCTGGCCATGTAAATATAAATTAGAAAAACCTTGTAATTCTTTCGACATGTATAATATCTCATTATTTTGTACCTGTGCCCATGAGATCTTAAGTCTGGTTACAGATATAGAAGCAAAGAAAGTGCTGGAGGTGGGTCTTGAGAAGTCTCAGCATTTCCCCACAGGATAGGTGGGTCATCACAGGTTCTCCAAGCAAAGGGAGACTAAACTCCTCACACAGGGGGAGAAAGTCTGCTTCCACTAACAAAGGAGACTGAGGGCCTCCTAGGTCCTCAGTTTTATCAGAATCTGCCCACATGTTGCCATCTCAATTTTCAGGGTCCTAACTCTATGTCAATCAATGCCCTAATTTTAACAATAAGAGAGTTTGAGTTAACTTGTTATTGTAATCCCCCTACTCATGGGATTAGTCTTTGGTTGGGTTTTCCGAAATATCAGACCCTGCAGCTGTGAGAAATAAGTATCTCTTTCAGGGCAGTCACAGAAAATTTCTAGTTCTTTGCCTGGACCTTGGGTTGAAAATGTATTACCCCAAGTTCATTATTTTCTTTCCCTAATTTCTTTATGGCACTTAGAAGCAACCCACAGTCCTTATACTCTTTATTTCCACTAAATTATTCAATGACAACAGCTACCTGGTAACCCAGCACTTTCTTCTATAGGCACGTGATGTTAGCAACTACTAGTGTCCCATTTACCAGTGGCAATGGGGTCATTACACCTAGTAAAATCAGAGAATCAATACCAACTCCCCATCTTGAACGTTCTGTTCCACTGAATCAGTTTCAGACCAATAATTGTACCACTTAGAGTCAGCCAGGTTAGCAGAACCCCTGTGAATGATATAGAATAAAGGAATAAGGATTTATTATAGGAATTAGACCTTACAAATACAGGAGGAGCTGGAGAAGTGAAGGTCTGGAAAAGGGAGTCAGGGGATCAGAAAAAGGGTCATTAACCTGCCTGCCTGAAGCAGTGGCACAGAGGGACGAGTTGGGGCTTGAAGGAAAATCTAAGAACCTAAGCACTTTCAGCCATCAAAATGGGGTTGTGAAGAGGGACTCATTGAGAGGTGTTTGGAAAGCTGTTACCTCTTCGGTGGATATATAGCCAGGCATCTGATGATGGGCCTGGGGTCACTGTTGGTTGGCAGAACCAAAAGTCAGAAAGATTAGCTGGCATAGAATGGAGGAGAAAAAGGACAATGTGGGACCTGCCTGGAACCCCTGCATCTATCATTGTACCTGATCACAGTGACCTTCTAAGAGTGTAATAGAGCAGAACAAATCTGACTCCATATTGTATCTGCTTATTTTACTTTAACCTTTGTATTCTATTACTTTTGCTACAAGTCAAGAATATTGCCTATAGCCTGAAATATATAGTATAACCCATTCTCAAGGTGCTGACTTTTAAAGGTATAACACTTTTCCATTCATACAGAGATAAAAAGTTTCAGAACTCCAAATAATGTTTGTCTTGTTGGAGGTTTATGGGAACATTGTGACTGGACCTCCCTGGACAGCTCAAGAATAAAGGACTCTGGCACCATGAAGCTTGCAGCAACTAACCACACCACCAATGCCACCCCTTTAAGTGTAAGAGAAACCTTAATTCTAACTTGGGGAAGATGGTTCTTTGGGACACTAGTCCATCGTCTTCCCAAACTGCTGGCTTCCTGAATAAAGTCTCTATTCCTTGCCCCAGGAACACATCTCTCGATTTATTGGCTTGTCACATGGAGAGTAGTATGAGCTTGGACTCAGTAACAAGAGGAATTATTACTGCTTCTCTTCCGCCTTCCAAATCTTATGCAATTTCATCTTTGGGCCATCTCTAATGCAGAGTTTCACATGGAAGAGGATTCTGAGAACAATAGTCGTCTGCTCAACCAAGTTGACCAGCGCAGTCCAGCACTCAATAAAGTGCTTGTCCTTATCTCAGATATCAGAAGACAGTCAATATGGGCAGAAAGAAATGTAGAGAAGCCCCTGGGGGCTCACTGGTGACCTTGTGACTGTGGATGACCTGTGACTTGGGAGATTCCTGAAGATGGCAGTCTGGGCACACAGAGAGCTTTCCTCTCAAAGGCTCATATGTCAGCCTGGATCTTCTGGGAGTCCTTTTGGAGACAGTGAAACTAAAGAAACACTATAGGATATGATGAACAAAAGGTTCATTTTCTGTATCCGACCGACCCGGTCTTCCCAGATGGGGGCGAACACCAATGAGAGCGAACACAATCCCAGAGCCCTATAAATTCTAAAAGACAGAGAACTTTATTATGAACTATTTACACGGACAGTGCTTGCCTTTCAGCGATTCAGGCAGGATCTTTGCAAACCAGAGAGAGAGAGAGAGAGAGAGAGAGAGAGAGAGAAAGAGATGGAGTAGAAAATTCATAATGCAGCTCAACGATGATGCTTTCCTCTTCTTGCACATCATGGTTCCCCAGCTCAGAGTCCCAGCTGCCCACCTCTGTACAACAGTCACACAGCAATCCCCTCAACACCTGCCTCCTGCACCTGCATTCTATGATCTGGGCTCCATTTCATTCCCTGCCATGGACCCTGGCCACTGTGGTAGAGCCAGAGAACAGAGGGAAAAAAGTATCTGCAAAAGGAAACTCAGAGTTTCCAACACCACAGCCATGTTCCTCAACTGGAGTCAGATACAACTCCTCTAAAGGACAAATAATTTTCACAGACCCCAGTGTTAACTATGTTACTTTAACATAACATTACTTAAACATGTAGAAACATAAATTGGTGTTTAGATGCCGCGTACTTATTATTGCTTTTATACCAACTATAAAACAGTGCAAGTTAAACATGCACAAAACGTCAAAACCAGTAAAACTTTAATGATTTTAATTTAATATAATATATGATGTTTTGCTGAAACTAAATCATCAATTTTGAGTTGAATAGATAAATATATATATATATGTGGAGTTGGGTTTTACTTATCAATTTGATTCTTCTGATTTTCATCATTGTTATTTTTCCTTTAACATTGAATTGTTAATCCATTCGCTTGATGGGTCGATAAATTTAATATGCACAAGAGTATGATATAAAAAGGAATGTTTTCAACTTTTAATGAAACTTTCTTTATTATGTAATGACTAGTATACCTATTACTAAGCAACGGTAGCTAAATGGTTTATACAAAAGATGAACTCTACATAGTATAGCCATGTGAATGATGAATAAGGTACAAATCATACATTGTTTTACATGCTTATAGCATCCAACTTGTGATAATTCCATTTTCCCATAATTGTTTTCTATTCAAATTACCTGACATCGCTTGCCCTTCATTTAGTGCTAATATTACTGAAAAAGCAAAAGAGGGCATTGGAGTCTTGCGGCGGTATTTGCTTGTAAGATCAACATTAAGATAAACCCCAACATGATTCAGTTGCATTTTATAAGAAATATGCTTTTTACAATCTTGCATATAATTCAAAGCTGATTTTCCCACAAGAAAAAAATGGGGAATTCGTTTACAGAACCAATATATCTACAACTTTGCAACATACTTCTGCTTTGATGATGCTCTTTATTTGCTTAGCATTATCTATAATATTGAGCAATTGCTCTTCTTTAAATTAATGATAAAGTGTATTAAGGTGTCGTTGGGCTTTCTTCATGGCACCAAATTACAGCTAACATCTGTCTAAAAACTTACGTATTTGCGCGTACATTTTTCATCATGAGCTTTCGTACCAACTCAATGAATGCTAATATAAAAAGACATAAAACAGGGCTTCCCTGGTGGCGCAGTGGTTGAGAATCTGCCTGCTAATGCAGGGGACACGGATTCGAGCCCTGGTCTGGGAAGATCCCTCGTGCCGCCGGGCAACTAGGCCCGTGAGCCACAACTACTGAGCCTGCGCGTCTGGAGCCTGTGCTCCGCAACAAGAGAGCCCGCGATAGTGAGAGACCCGCGCACCGCGATGAAGAGTGGCCCCCGCTTGCCACAACTAGAGAAAGCCCTCGCACAGAAACGAAGACCCAACAGAGCCAAATAAATAAATAAATAATAATTTAAAAAAAAAAAAGACATAAAACAATTTAAAAATTTTTAGTGACTGTTAAAAATACTAGCATTAAAGAAACCAATATCTCTTCCAGCTATTTTCATAAAGCAAAAAGTAAAACACGACAGACTAACAATAATGCCTGGTTACTTCCGTTATAAGCTAGAGTGACGCCACCATGTGGCAGGATTAAAAACAAGTTAATTATTTTAGTTCAACTGAAATTACACAAATTTTAATTTATGTTTGGTGAGAACTACATTACAAATTTTGCTCATAATATATGGGTTATTAATTTTTATATCACACCACTTAAATTTCACATAGCTTATGGGGTCCAATTGCATGTTTTAGACTATGTTGAAAACACATTTTTAATTCTCATAAAAACATGAAGACCCATAAAACTTCCAAAGATACACACATTTCAAATATGATAAATACAAGTATAAATAACTTTTTAAAAGCAATTTTGAAATAATTCCTGTTACTATTATAATTTCCATACAGGTCTTGGAACTGTCTTAAAAGTAATGGTAATTTTGTCTCTGTAAAAAAGAACTCTATTCAAAAATGGGACAATTACTTAATAAAACGTGGAATACTGTTTTTGTCACTACCATATAAAATTCATAAGTTCTTTGCTTCCTAAATTCTTCAATCAGAAATTTAAATAATCTAAATTCTTGATATATTTAAGACATAATTTATTACTTTGTTAATTTATTTGTTAAAACAGCATAATGTAAGCTGATTGTTAAAATTAGTTGTTACTAAATTATAACTTTTTAAATTCCGTAGGAAATTATCTCAGTATTAAGTACTCAATATCACGGCTCATGGGAATAAGGTGATTACTGTTTTCCTTCTACTCTTTCGTATTTTCCAAATTTTCCATATAATAAATATATATTAATTTTATGATGAAAAATGAAATTTCTAAAAGAATAAACATTCACATTAGAAGAGAAATAACAAAATTAGCTACTTAGGGTATAACATTAATAAAAGGAAATTAATGTACTATTTTACCCTGGTAGTGAGAGTAAGAGAGGCTAAGGTATCTTTCCTACCATAACAAGAAAGCCTATGTTAGTAAATATTAATATTGGAAATGAACATACTCTGTGACCCAGCAATTACTGGGTCCCAGTCTTAGCATTACCCTTATTGTAAAAGAAAGCATGTACAAGAGTGCAGCAATTTGGGGTCATAACAAGCTGTAAATAACATAATCATATAGCAAAAAGTGATATAATAAATTGTGTTAACTCTATATTCCATACAGTTGAAAATAATGAAGTGAATCTATACATAATAACAGAAAAAGAGCTCCAAAATGCCTTACTGAGTGGGAACAGCAAGTTGCAGAAGAACATATAGAGTACGATGCCATTTATGTTAGTAAAAATACTTGTACAATATAAACCCTGAATATTGCACAGTAAGAGGACTGTACGTACAATGACAAATTTCCTATTAATAGCAACCTCTGGAAGGGAAATTACACATGAGGGAGGGGGACAGTCAGTGGAGATTTTGGGGTTAATTGCAATGCTTTAATTTTTATAACAAGAATGTATGAGTATATTACTTGAATGATTAAAATTAAATTTTTAAAGTTTTCTTCTCTGTCCCCATTTGCATTTATATATGTATGCAAATATGTATAGATTTGCATTTATATACATATGCAAATAACAAAATCTACCTTTGTTAGTGATTTTTAGTGTGGCCGACACTTTGTTAAACATTTTACGTACTTGCACATACTTTACATCTAAACTTATCATTAACCTTATGATGCTAATTTTATTAATCCCCATTAAACATGATGAAAGCAAGCCTCAAAGGGATTCGGTAAATTGTCCAAATTCACCGAGTCCATACGGATTACAATCAGAATCTGAGCTCAGGTAGCTGGCTCAGAGCCACAATCCTAACCAAAATGCTGTTTTGCACATTCCCTTGTAGACGTGTGTATGCAAGTGTGCATGTGCACATGTACACACACACACACACAGACACACATCTCTGCTAACAAGCCTCTTCTATATCTGGCTCTCTGGAGTGCACAAGTCATTAGTATCTTCTCTCCATAACTTTCCACAGAAATGTCCTTGCTCAAGGGATGAGTTGAGGTGATAACCTTGCAATATTAGTTGTTTTGTATTTTGTTTTCCTGGTTAACACTTCTCCCTTTAAAGTTTTGCAAGGTGGCCCCTGGATCTATTTCTTCCCTGTCTCCTCCATTTGTTATCTTCATTAAGATGAGCAAATTCTACTCAGTCTTTTCCCAATTCATTAAAATATTTTCCCTTCACTTAAAAAATTAAATAAAACACGTGTGTTCCAAGTGTCTTTGGGTAGCGGTAGGGTTTGCTGATGGCTAGAGGAAACTTGAGGTTGACTCATTGATCCTCGGTCTATAGAATTGAGAAAGTGAATGTTCTTCGTGAACCCAGAGGTGATCGGCCCATCAGTGGCAAACTTAAAACATCTAAATTGGGATGAGACGCAGACTTAAAACCAAATGCCAGTGTATTTTCTCTTTTAGTCCCTGTCCAAGGCATTCTTTTCCCTACTTATTATGATACTTTGGAAGCCAAATTATTGATAGTAAATTTGTTTGTTGAGAATATGGGAAGTTAAAGAGCTTGGAAGGGAGGTATTATATTTCCCCTAAGCTCTAACAAAACACCATGAAGACTCACCCTTCCAACAAAAACACCTCTCTGGCAACTGGATTTTACATGCATTCATAGTGTTAACACCTCTCTTCTCTGGACAGTGCTGGCTACTGTCCTCCTGTGGATTATTATTTCCTTAGAGATATAATGCTAGTGTCAAGTTGGAAATTAAATCATTTTTCTTGTGGCAGTGGGAGACATTGTGTCTCCTCCCTTCTTACATTAATTTAATCAGACAAATTTTCACAGTCTCTCACTATCAGCCTACAGTCTCTCTACCTTCTCAACCGTGTGAGAAGCCTTATCACACTAAGAAAAATGGTACCATATGTTGTACCCTGAGTTCCTGCTGCATGTTAGCCGTGGAGAGACACCTGGCTGTCAAAGCTACTAATAAAATCAACCCTAATCCAAGCCCCAAGTCAAGTCTTCTTTCCAACATAAGTTATTCCTCCTGTACTGACATTTTGTCCCCTCCCTCTGAAACAGGATAGAAAAGGAATTTCTAGTGTAAAGGCAGTAAACAAAATTATCAGGGTTATATACAAATTCATATATTTGAGTACATAAAGTGAAAAGATTTCTAAATGTCCAAAAATGCTTTAATTAAAAGATCAATAATAAATTCTTAAAAATAAAGTATGGGGCTTCCCTGGTGGCGCAGTGGTTGAGAATCTGCCTGCCAATGCAGAGGACACGGGTTCGAGCCCTGGTCTGGGAAGATCTCACATGCCGCGGAGCAACTAGGCCCGTGAGCCACAATTACTGAGCCTGCGCGTCTGGAGCCTGTGCTCCATAACAAGAGAGGCCGTGATAGTGAGAGGCCCGCGCACCGTGATGAGTGGCCCCCGCTTGCCGCAACTGGAGAAAGCCCTCACACAGAAACGAAGACCCAACACAGCAATCAATCAATAAATAAATAAATATTTTTAAAAAAAATAAAAAATAAAGTATGCATATGAGTTGTATAAGTCAAATGTTAATATGCTTAATGTATAAAGAATTCATATAAATGGATAAGGAAAACACTAGCCTGATGGTTATATAGGCAAAACTGAGATACAAAAATTATATATAAATTGCTAATGAATATTTGAAAAAAAGCAAACCACACTTAAAATTTGAAAATGCAAATGAAAACAACTATTATTCATATCAAAGAATATCAATTTAAAAAAAGCAATCACAAGTCAATGCTGATGCAATTAGGCACATTAAGGGCACTTATTTTTATTGTTGCTATGATTACACACTGAATCAATATAACGGTAGCTTATGCGGTATTCGGTATAAAGACCTTTTAAAATCACCATTCCTCTTGTCTGAATAATTGGTAATCTATCTTTAAAAGAGTTATCTGAGCAGACTTTTTATAAGATACTATGTCCATTTAATGTTATTCATACTCCAAATAATTGGAAATAACGTAAAAACTCAATATTAGAAGAATGTTTAAGCAAATTAAGAACCATCTACCCAATAGAATACTATGTCACCATCAAAAATTAGATTTTGAAGAGTTTTAAAAACTCTTCAAAATCTAATTGGGGAAAAACGTTATCACTCTAATATAAATGAAAAACAGAAAATTGAATATATAATATGGTTTCAACCATGTAAGAAAATAAACTTAAGACTTTAAGTCTTTAAACTTAAAAGACTTAAAGTCTTAAGACTTTAAGTGTTTAAGACTAAAGACTAAAAGGAAAGATAACAAAATTATAGTTATTATCTCTGGTAGTGGGGTCATGGGTGATGTCCTTCTTCTTCTTCCTTATAATTATATATAATTCACAATTTTCCCTTCAATGAATACATACAGTAAGGAAGATCATCTAATAAAATCACCTTTTAAATACTAGGTTATATATCTTTAAAATATTCCTAGTTTTCCTTAAAGTGACTTGTCTAACCTAAATAAATTTTTCTAGATCTCTCTAGAACACACATTCCTATACTCCAGCCCTGCAGTAAGGAGTTCCTAAAATTTACTCCCTCTTTGTAAATTAGAACTGCCTTAATTATTTTTTCTGAATTTAACTATTTCAAACTTCAAGCAAAGCTCTCTATTATTTTTGTTCAACAATACAAACTATAAACAGACTCTGTTTGGTGAACCATTTTTATTCAAAACTAAAATAATGCTTTGTTTCTAAACAAAGGACCGGGGAAAGAGGATGTCTAACACTGGGGGACACAGCGAGCAATCTAAATTGACCAAAGAATCATTATTTGGCCACTGTCCTCAAAAAACTCAACTGAACGCAATCATTCTGAGTGCCTCTCTATACCAAGCACTCTGCTAGGTCGTGAGGAAGAGGGGAGTTCAAAGGTGAGCAAAATTTAGAGTCATAAACATTCATCCCGGGTTCCTGGACCCTAAAAGATGACCAGTAAAAAAGAGTTGCTTTACCAATAATTTCAGAACAAAATGGAATAACTGCAGACATTTCTGTAAGCAAACATCCACTGGAAAAAAAATCTACTGGTAGGTAAACACTGTATATGCCTTAAAAGCAGGAAAAACAAGAACAGGTCATCCTAAAAACCGTGCAAATACCTCCTGCTCTGATAGTCAAGGAATCACTGTTCTTTCCCCAGCAAGAGGGAGAGTGAGACCAGACTGGCCAGCCGCAAACTTGTGTTCTAATCATGACCCACCCAAGCTAATTATGAGAACTCGGCACCTGTGGTCTCAGTTTCCCACACGTGAAATGAGGGATTGGACTAAAAGATGAAGTTTTCCAGCTCTAACATCCTCTGAGTCTGTGAGGCACTCCCTCATGGTTGGCCCCTGGAAGCACCCAGGAACATTTGTTTTAGGGAACCCAGGGATCTCAGTGCTGAATGAGGACACAGTTCCTCCATGTTCAATTTTGGACATTCTGCGGGCATTTTGGGCCTTTAAAATAATTAGTTGGGGGCTTCCCTGGTGGCGCAGTGGTTGAGAATCTGCCTGCTAATGCAGGGGAGACGGGTTCGAGCCCTGGTCTGGGAGGATCCCGCGTGCCGCGGAGCAACTGGGCCCGTGAGCCACAATTGCTGAGCCTGCGCGTCTGGAGCCTGTGCTCCGCAACAAGAGAGGCCACGACAGTGAGAGGCCCGCGCACCGCGATGAAGAGTGGCCCCCGCTTGCCGCAACTGGAGAAAGCCCTCGCACAGAAACGAAGACCCAACACAGCCATAAATAAATAAATAAATAAATTTATTTATTTTTAAAAAAAAATTAGTTGGTCCCTGGGCTGTCTCTTTTAACTTTCATATCTACACTATGACAATTGGAAAGTACTCATTCGTGTTTGAGCCAAAGTGATTCCATTCTCTTCATTCATTCCAATGAGCTTATTCTCCATTAGCAGGAGAGTGGAGAGGTGGAGGCCCAGGGGGTATCTGCCTAGCCAAAGTGGTTCTCATGTGGAAGTAAATTTGAAAAGCACTGGCATGGGCATGGTGAGAAATTTGTCGTTACAGCTGAAGTGCAGTGGGCAGGGGCCAAATAAGTGACTTCTGACCGGCTCAGAAGAGCTGGCTCAGCCCAGAGCTGCCCACAGCTCCCAGAGGTGCCCAATCAACTCATTCTCCAAACACTAGACCAGACCGGAAGAGAGAATGGGGAGTGACGGGGGGACGGGCAGGGCAAACAACAGCGGCAAAGTTCTCTCCCAAATTCTACTTCCTCAAAACTCCAGGTCCCCCCTTAAGTCTGCATTTTCTTAGCTACATTCTCTCTAATTGTGATGAGTGTCCCAAAAAGGAACACCCCCCCATGCAAGTTTATGATATTTTCTACTTGATTGCCAGTGGATTTTGTCACAGTTCCACACAGAATCCACCCAGACTGGTGTGAGCTCTCACCTCCCTGTATCAGCTGTGACCACACTGAGCACCTCGGCCTGACGTAAGTGCTGTCACTGAAAGGGGCATCTTCATGTATTTGGGGGCCCTTCATCTCTCCTGTGTATTCCATCTAAGGCCTCGGGGTCCTTCTGAAATATATGCCAGGGAACAGCCTGGTAAAGCCCAGCAAAGGTTTTTGAGGATTCATTCTGTAAGAACGTCTTACATGGAAGGGAATTCTCCTCCAAGGGACGATTCTGCTCTGCACTTCTGAGCTCTGTCAGCAGAGCCATCGCCAGGGCCCACAGCAGAGTGATCACCACCCCCCTGAGACGAGGGGGAAGATGCTTCTCTGTAGTTCCAGGAAATGGCCAGAGCGACAGCACTGTTGGTCCACTTTGACGTTTTCTCTAACATCAAAAACTGAGAGTGATTTGCATTTGCAATTTTCCAGAACTCCTCATTTTGGGTCAAGAATGGCCTAACTTATAGGTTAGTCACTTATATGGTAGGATTTGACACACACACAAAATTTATCCACTAAAAGGATTGTATTCCCACCAACCTGCTGTGATTCTGAAATCTACCCATCAGTCACCCTTTGGAGTTCAGCTATTGAAGGTGCAGGTTAAAATCCAAATTTGTTACATGGAGAAGATGCATATAAAACCTTTCTCAACTATTAATGCCCCAGCATTGCTGGAATGTCAGACTAAGGAGTGTGGGTTAAAATCAACATACCAATAAATGAAGACTGACTTTATATAATGTATGTTTAATTGATGAGAATGGTAACCCTCAAAGGTGGTACCAAAATATAAATAGATTCAAGATTATTTTGGATCAATAAATGATGACAGATCCTTGATATTCTGTTAATAGAAATTAGTTTGAGGATATGTTTTAACCTCTGAGGTTGGTGTCAGGAAGGAGGAGATATCCCCTGCTGCGCAGGTCGGAAGCAGAACATTAGCACAGACTCCGCGCTGGGCAGATTCAGTTTGTAACTCAGTGTAAGCAGTGTATGTGGTAGAAAGAGCAGAAAGACCTGGTTTTGACTCTGTCTCTGCTCTCATATCTTATAAAAACAAAACCAAACTGCAAACGTCACCACAAAGGAACCTGAGCACAGGGCACTAGTGACTAAATTCTATTTGTCAGCCAGGATGATTCCAGGGGCCTTTGGAGCCTGAAATTTCCAACCTCTCACGGTCCCCTATGATTGTAGGGATTCCTACAACAGTGAGTACTGGCTTCAGAGAAGCCCACAAGAGACTGGCTTGGAGAAAGAGGGACCACCCTGCCCCTTGGGGAAAGTGAAGGGAAGAAGGGGCTGGGTGGGGGTCATTCTGTCACGGATTTTCCTCACTCCGGGTCCAGCCTGTCAGAGGGTCAAGTGTAGCCTCGGGTCTGGGCATCTGGTTCTCCCCCCATCCTCCTCCTCCTCGGGGGTTTGGTGGTCCCTAGGAGAGAGACTCAGTTAAGGAACTGCTGTGATACTGGCTGGTTCCAGCCTCAGGACACTCACAGTGACAGCTGGCTTCTGAGGACTAAAATTGTAACTGTTCCCTGCACCCTGTCCTGCCCAGGGTGCAGCTCCAGGCCCTGGGTCCCGGCTCGTCTGGAATGTGAAGCTGACAACACCTGGTGGGAATCCTGTGGTCTTAGGAGTGGAGGCTTCAGAGCCAGGGTACACAGCTGAGGAATCGTCCACCTCCAAACAATTCCTCAGCCTTTCAACAAAGACGGAGGTGGGGAGAGGAGGATGGAGGCTTGGCCTACGCTTTCCTCTCCTGTATGTGGTCATCGCAATTGCCAGGACCTAGATCTAGTTTCAAATTCTGTCTGATTAGCACTAAAACTTTAGGAAGGTTATTTCACCACTGAGGGCCCCCTCACTCATGAAACGGGAATATAATGCACACCTCCACTGACTGTGAAAGCTGAGTGAGTGGGCTTTCGTGTAGATGCTCAATGACCATTAATTTCCCTTCCCCACTTTCTGGTTTGCGAGTTTAGGGTTCAACCTATTGAATCCCAGAGAAGACGTGATGGGGACAAAGGGAGGAGGTGGAAAGCTCAGGGGTTGTGGTTCCCACGACTCCACATCAGGCTTCAGGTGACACAATACCTCACAATCCCATAAAACTCAGACAGACTTTTCTTGTCTGTGACATTTTCAGAAATGAAAAGAGGGAACCAAGGTCTGAAGACTCTGATTTTAGCTCCACGTTGGTTCCAAGACCAGGAGCTGACTGAGTTAGGAGGGTTGTTTTTGCAAACGGTGTGGATAACACCAAGGTGGCCTGGCCAAGAGCAGCCGGGTCCCGGGTCCCGGTACCCATGGAAATGCATATGTTACCTGGTACCTCCTCTTTCCTAGCAGCCTCTGTCTCCAGAATATAAACCCCCAACCAACAGGACTGGCAAAGAAACAATGCCCAGGAGGTGTCTCCCATAGTCTTTTTTTTTTTTTATTCAAACAGAAAGTCACAAAAATTATAATCATCCACATCAGTTCACTCAGTCCCATGTAATTATTTTTTCATCTTGATCTTTTGTTAGCACTTTTAAGAATTCATCAGTTTTCCATTAAGGTTCTGAAAATGCTTATTCATTCAGTTCAGCAGCATAGTCAGTTACCAGAAACCTGTACTTGTCAGAGTCTTTTCCATGAATTCCTTGAAGATGAAACCCTTTTATAGGAACATTTTTGCAAAAGCATCAGAGTACACCCAGAACTGTCTGTAAATGACAAAAGACTTAAAAATGACCATGGTTAAAGATTTGATGAAAGTTCATAATAATGCAATTGACAAGGAAATTTAGTTATTTCTGAGATATACATTTTAAAGTAATAACTAGAATTATGACTTATAACATTATACCAGAACATATAAGATTTTTAGGAATTTCATGTAATGTCTGAAACATTTATATTAACATATTTCCATACAAATAACCCAAAGAAAGTTTAGTATTAGTTTTTTTTTGAATTTTTGAATTTTATTTTATTCATTTTTTTATACAGCAGGTTCTTATTAGTTATCAATTTTATACACATCAGTGTACACATGTCAGTCTCAATCGCCCAGTTCTCCCATAGTCTTTTATTTCGTGTGATTTGCTAAGAGAAAAGCGAAGAGACAAGACCGAGAGAAAGAAAAAGTGATGAGTTAAAGTAATCAAAGCTTTGCACCTTTACTTACAACTCAACGAATTCTGTCTCCTACACCAATATTCTGAGGATTAAATGAGCAATATAATACTTTTTTGAGCTCTTTGTGATAAAATGCTTTGCCGTTAAAAGTTATATTCCTGGGGAGTTGATAGCGGAGCTGGCTTGCTCCTTGCCAGTAAACTTAAGAAGATGCCAAAGCTGTGTACATTTAAATCACACAAAACCTTCCCCGCAGCTGTCTGGTCTCTTGACAGCCCCTTTTCACCGAACTCTGCGGTCATGGAATGTAAATATCTTTATCTTAACAGCACAGGCTTTTGAAAATTTGACATAATAGGATTTCTTCCTCACAAGGCATATCAAACACCATTGCAAACTAAAGTCTATTTTATTTTTAATCAAGACTAAATCAAAGGGTCTTTTCTTTGTTTTTAGACTTTCTATTTCCACGTGACCAATAAAGGGTCCTCTCTGACCATCCCTGCCAACCAGAAGCCCTGGTAGCTGGCCCAGTCACCCCCAGAAGACACAGCTGGACATTTGGGGCTGCATCTGTCTGACGTGTTCTTGGGGGCAAGGTGTGAGGACCATACGGACAGGTAAAGCAATAAAGAATCAACAGGTACTTAACAAGTGAAAAGACTGAAGATGGAGGCAAAAGTTGGCAGTGATGTTAGTTTGTCTCTGTTCTATGAAGCTCTAGTTCAGTGTCAGGCTAGTGTGAAAACTTAGACGTTTTTGTGTATTTATCTCTCGAACCCCAGTGCTAGAGCAGTACATTTCTTGAATGAGTAAATATGAATGACACATTAATCAATGAATGAATAGTAATATTGAGAAGGGGAAGAAATCTATTACAGATCAATAAACAGGTCCTGGAAGACACCCCTTTGTCTCCTAACCTGGGGAGCATGGCCCACAGCCAGAGCAGAGGCCATGGGGACCTGGGAGGCCACACATCTCAGAGGACATTTCACCATCAACAGCAATTCCTTGGACAGCTTGAATCATTTACTTGCATAATATGCTCCCCAGCTGCTGTGACCTCTAGGGATCCTCTCTTCTCAGAATCCCTGCTTCCTATGTTAGCTGTTTTTCTCATTTGGAGAATTAATCCATGTTGCCTTGACGATCGTACTTTGTCCTTACGTCCTTCTCTAGATAACAAGATCCTCAAGGGTTGAGACTGTGTCGTATGATGCTCTTTGTGTCTACTTCACTGTATATTCTAGAGCTGAGTACATATAGAAGAATGACTCAATTAATGAAATTAAGGGACACATGCCAAGGCTTAAAGATAAGGACATGGGCTGCTGGCTTTGATGACAAAAGCCACATCACTCTGTGTTTCAGTCCCCAGCATAGAGGCACAGTGGCCTTCCTCCCTCCTGCGTTGGAGCCCACAGTGATGCACAGACACCTGTAGCCCCGGCCTAAACCCTGCAGCTGTCACACCCTGTCTCCTCTTCATTTGCTGCTCTCGTGAGTTGTAATGACAAGCTGGTTCATGTTGCATTGTGTCTTCCATCCTGGGGAGCGTTTCATAGCTTTGCACACATCCCCAGGCCCCAAGCTGATGAATAAGGGCTGAAAACACACTCTGATGCCATCATGGGTAATGGAGCAAATGTCAAACAAGGTCTGTGGGTCCTGAGTCGAAGCAGTGGCACCTGGTCTAGAGCAAGCTTCCACTTGGACTTTGTATGGAAATAGGTGGGAGGGGTGCTGAAAAGACCCATGGAATTTTCCTTCCACTCTGTGCCTTCTCCATCCCAACCTCTGGGGATTCTTGAAGATATTGGAGGAAACATCAGCATGAGGTGCAGGACTCTGTCTGTCCCCAGGATTCACCTTGGCTTTTGGCAAGAAGTGTGCAGCGTGCGAGGTCTTCATGATTTACTTTTAGAGTCTGGAAGGTGGACAGATTTGTAAGAAAGTCGGCGGACAATATCTCTCCAGAGGAGAAAGGGCCCACTCAGGCTCCAAGAGGCAGTCCCAGGGTGGTCCAGGCAGGTGTCAGGAGATGGGTCCTGACCCTCTGTTGCAACAAGGACTCTAAGGAGAACCCTGATTATGCGGATTATGTAACTGTCTTCCTCCTGCTTCACAGGGGCGGAGACCTCAGCCCCATGATGAAAATGACGATGCAGAGGAGGCACGTGGCCACTAGATGGCAGCAGAGGGTAAGAAAAGGGAGTTGCAGGCGTTGCAGGGAGAGGTAGACTTGCAAGCCCTTCCATTTTGCTTTACATCTTTAATGAGATATGTGAAGAAAATGAGTCCCTTACATGCCAGACACAGATGCTACAACATATGGAGAGATGCCGCACAGTAACATGTCTCTGGTTATTAAACAGGAGGCACCTAACCAGTCATTCACCGCATCATCACGCAGAGTTGTCCTTTGTGTCCCAGATACTACTGTTGACAAGATAATAACAGGAGAAAGCAGTTGAGAAGACTGATGTACAGACCTGGGCCTCTGGGCTCGAGGCTTCACCAAGCCGGGATGCCGGCTGGATTGCCAGGAAGCACGAGCTGCCCAGCCCAGCGGGAGCCACCTTGCCAAGGGACGCCATTTGGCTTCTGCTGCGACTAAGCCCAGGCAGGCCGTGGGCTGCTCTCTGGTCTCTTTGGCAGTCCCTGAGGGCTCTTTTATTCAGAACCCAATTACCAACAGACAGCTCTGGAGGCTGACCTTCCAACCACAAACCCCAAATGGGAACAAGAGCGCTAGACATTTTAAAGAGCGAGACATGCTTGCTTTTCTGGCAGCCCTGAAGGCATGCAGTGTAATGAAAATGCATTCAAATGCACACAGATAGGGGAACACGTTTCCCACGCCGCCCCAAGCAAAGGTAGGGAATCTGGTCCTGCTAACCAGGGAGAATGTTTTCCCTTGGTGGACACATCTCACATATTCTCCTGAGAGACTGTTACCAGGGCTGGGAGCAGGCAGGTATCGCTATATGTTATTACTACATCCCGCCCACTTTCCCACTCCCGTACCCTGTGTCCAGCCACCCGGTCTGATCATTCTGCACTGATTTTCCCAGCCTCCCAAACCCAGGGGCTCCTTAACGCCTCAGTGGTGACTGAGGATCTGAGAACAGGTTAGTCAGCCCAGGCAAGCAGCCCCACTCTGGAGCCCAGAAAGAGACTGTTCTTTCATCCACCCCAAAGCCCAAGCTCCCAGGACTTCTTAGAGTCACTCGTGAAGCCCCTCAACAGTCCTGAAATGAAGGTAAATAATACAGCCATTTTTCATATAGAGAAACTGAGGTGCAAAGCTGAGATACAGCTTCAGGTCTCCTGGTCCCCATCCCTTTCCTATAGGTTTGAACCTCTGAAGCGGTGGGAGCATGATAGCAAGATTCACACTGCCACTATTCCTCTCCCTCTTTTAGAAAATGATTCCATGTGCTAGAAATCCTCACTGGTCTGTGTGACCTTAGACAAGTCACTTAACCCCTCTGTGACTCAATTTGCTCATCTGTAATTTGAGGGGCTAGAATCGGATGATGACTAGGGCCCCTTCCAGCTCTGCAGTCCTGCAGCTTTAATTTCACAAGTCTCTGCCAGCCCTCTCCGACAATAGCCAAACTCAACAAGGGTGAGCAGAATTTCCTCCTTCGGTTGATAAGAAATGTGGTCATGGCTGGAGTCTTGTTGACGTCCTTGTCCTCAGAGAGAAGGAAACAGGGAGGTTTCAGATGTTATTGACACTAACAGCGGGGCCTGGAGGTGACCACACTCTTATGGAAGGACCACGCAGAGTTGTTCCTGTGGGCAGTGCAGATGCAGAGCTGAGACTCGCAGATGTTTTAATAACTATTTCTCAATAAAAAAAAGACCTATTTTATTCTGCACAAGGGTCTGGGGGCAAATCCAGGTCTCCCAGGAGGAAACTCCTCTGGCCCATAATGGGGGATTGGTTCAGCTCAGCTGCTCTGACAAAGGGCTGAATACAGCGTGCAGTGATACAGGCGGCTCCCTACAGCTCCATGTGAAAATGACCCACAGCAGTTATGAATATCACACCTCCTTTGATGTGCTCCCAGACATGAGGAGCAGCCACAGCAGGGAGAGGTGGACCCTGGAGGCTGGCTCTGTGGGGTGGTGTGCAGAGGGCCTGGACACGTCTGGCAGCATCCCAAAGCTCCAGGAGAAATTCAGCCAGGTAATTACCCTAGGACTTCCTGGGATAACAGAGCTCCCTTTCATCCATCTCTGTCCCTCTCTCTCCCTCTCTTTCTCTTCCTGTCTCCAGCTACCGAAGAATTAGATCCTCCAAGAATTACAACCTGTCTTTATACCTTTATCCTTCCTGGGGGGATAACAGTTCACTTCCCTGAATAAAACTGGTTTTATTGAACACAAAATGAAGGTACCCCCTCACTGGGCATCTGTGCCAATTACTTTTAAGCCACAGACCTGGATCTAAGTGGAATATCTGTCATATTCTTGATTTAGTATTAAGGGGCAGTATTAAGGGGCAGAATAGCACATTGAGCAATTATCAGACTGTCCACTGTATTGGACCTTATTTCATCTAAATTACTGAGTACATTGTTAATCCATTAATCAATCAATGATTGTGATGAAAATTAAGTGATTTTTTTCAACATTAACTGAAAACTGTTGTGTGAAATATGTCTACCCAGAGAAGTATTACGTTGTAAATATTATCAATTAATTTTATCTAGGGTCTTCTTAGGTATTAAATTATATGACAAACATTTAAAGTGAATTTGAGATGAAAAATAAAGCATATCTTTGAAGCAACAAAAAATAAATCAATAAAAATTAAAACAATAAAAGCCATAGACCTGGCTCCAGTCAGCCAAGTGGAAGGATTTTCCTCTGTAATGGCCATTTATAGACTCTCAGCCTTCCGAGTGGTTGCATGGTACCTTGTTCTCCTAATAGGCTCTCAATGATGATTGAATACCAAGCTTCCCAGTCTCTCTCATACTGGCAGCTCCCGAGACTGGGTCAATCACGACCATCCAGAGCAGGAGACGGAGCCCTGCCAACTGCACGGTGAGCGCCCAGGCTCGAGGCAGGAGGGGAGGGTCAGCCACCTCATGCCTGTTTCAGCTGAAAGCTTGTTTATATGCAGACGGTTCTCCCGTTCTAGACAGGGTTCAAGAGCATGTTGGTCCCTGGAAACTTGGGCAAAGGCTTTACAGTGATGGAATGAAGTGGCAAAAGGTGTACAGGGAAGGAATCTATTCATCCCCATGCCTGCATGCTTTGGTTTTCTAAAATGAGGCTGATTTATTTTACAGTTAAGTTGGGCTCTGACTGAAAAATTCTCACGCACCCACAGAGAGCTCATGCACCCATGTGCACATGCGCACGTGGAAATAATAAAACAGCTGCTCTTGGCTGAGCACTGACCTCATGACACGCACAGTGCCCAGGGCTGCACGGGCGCCAGCTCTTCTAATCCCCACAGACGCTCTGCATGTGGTGGAAGAGGGAGCAGGTATTATTATCCCTGTTTCACAGATGAGGAGCTCAAGTCTCAGAAAGGAATTTTTCCTAAGATTGAAAAACTAAAGTAAAAGGGCTTGGATTCTCAATTGTTGGATTCCAAAGGATCGTCTCTTAACTGCTGCGCTACGGGGCAATATGCTTATTACCAAGTGCACCGGGGTTATGAAGGAGAGCAGGCAAGGCACAGTTCTTGACTTCAGAAGCTTCTGTTTTACTACACGGCAGTGCACACAGAGCTACACACATATACACAGAGTTGCTATGACCTATGGTGTCTTCTAAGAGTCCTGTAACTAAAATGTTCATGTTCCATGTGTCCTCATTATCCTACTTTCAGACTCCTGCCCTGGATTCACAGTTTGAACCTGTTCTTAAGGTAAAGACTGGGGTCTTCTATAGTAGGGCTATGGATGCTTGGATTTTATAGGCAACAATGTGAGCAATTCGACCACCGATGCATTATGCTACAGTTATCCAGTTCCGGAGCTGGTCACTGTTTGCCTGGTATTGTTTTTTCAATTTGATCAGGAAGTTTCTCTAACCCATTTCTTTCTCTGCAGGGGAGCAGAGCAAGAGAGCAACAAGGGCAGGGATGGGGAAGATTTCAAGCCTGAAGATTCAGGAAACCAAGTCATAGATCAACTAGAAGAAATAAAGCAGGGGAAGATTCAGGGTACAGTGAAATGCTGTTGCTTCCATGACCTTGAAAGGTAAGTGATGATATATCTGAAGGACCCTGTGTGCTAAGATGAAACAAAAAAGGAAGGAAACGTTGCACTAGTTGTAGACTTTGCCAAGAGCACCTTGGCTGCCAAGGCCGCTTCAGCCTTGACTCATAGATCCATGATCTGGGACACAGGACAGCATCCTACTGTGCTGGACATCTTCCAGTGACATTGACCCAACAGGGGGTTGGGAGGAAGACTTCTTCCTGCTAAGAGAGAGAAACTTCCCTCCAAAGCAGTGTTACAGAACCACCCACATGTAAGACATAGGGAGAGAGAGACCACTTGAGTCCCGGGAGGAATGCTGAGAACAGATTTGCCTTCCTATGGGCTAGACCCCTTTGCAAATCTAGTATTTCAAAAGTTCATTACACATAAATTTGCATCTGATTTCATTTCATGAGATTTGTGCTCGTTCCCGGACTGCGCGTCAATCTGAAGACCAGGGTTGGCCGAGAGGACTGGGGTTACAGCTCTGAGAGTTCACTGTCCCCACCACCACCACCACTGCGCTTTCTAAACCCCAAGGCGGCCTGGCCGTCTTGTCAGCCAAAATCCAAATCGGGAAACTGACGTGGTCTTTGTTTCTGGTTCTCTCTACACACACAATTCTAGGTGCCTGGTCATTAATCCATCTTAATGCTCACTTTAATTCCTCGACTGTGGCTTCCAATTCCTGCTTTCCCAACCTCATCTACAGGAGTCATTCCTGAGCCCCGTTATGAATCCACAGACACCTCAGAACCTCCCTCTAGGAAATCTGTTGTCCCCGCATGCTTATGTCTGACCACTGGAGGGCAATGCTGGACCAGCCAAATCTCTAGGTGCTCTGCTCCATCTTTGTCCCCACCTCACCCGTCATTGTAGGCTGCAGCCTCTGGTTGGAAGCCAAAACTAAGGACCACTGTAGCACCATGAAAGCAGTAGCACAGCCAGGCCTATTACAGAAGCTCCCCCAAACCTGGGATCATCGGAATAAAAGGCAGTTCACTGGAATGCAGACTTGCCTCCAATCCCCTGGGAAAGAGATTGAGAAGACAACTTGCCTCATCGTGTCATTAATCAGGAGCAGTCTGTCTCTCTGAATGGGGACGCAGAGTCCTACCTGTCTCTACCCGCTCAGATGTAAGCTCCCTGAGGGTAATGTCTTATAAGCTCTATATTCCTGGCAGTAAACACGGTGCTTGGCAATAAATGTTTGTTGAATGAATGGGTGGATGGAAGCATGCATACATATATATGCATAAATTGGAATTGGCCATTTTCAGATTTGTTGCTGTTTTCCAGTTCTTATAACACCTAAAATTTAAGCCATCAGTTAGTTGCTGAGCATTCTTAGTCTTGAAGACAGCTAAGGATAATTAGGTTATTAATTAAAGCAGTGGTTGTCCTTGTACAAATGTTATTTCAAACACCACTTTAAGAGTTTCAGATCTCTTACTTTTAGAATCCTTCGTTATGTCACCCATGTGTCCTCAGACCTCATCAGCCTGTGAATTACAAAATACTGACATTGTTTCATGAATATTCAATTTATAATAACCTGCAGCCTCTATCATGGGAATATGGAGTATCCATTCTGTCCTCCAGGGGATCTGTGGTCACTTCATCCCGCAGTGGGTCCCAATGGGGCTCCACAACTCCACTGAACCAGAGCTCTTCTTCAAGCCACCTTGTGTCATCCCATGAGACTTTTCTCCAGGCTGCTCTCCCTTCTACCTGCCGCCAAAAGATCCCATGTGGCTATGGGCACAGCCTGCTCCCTTAATCATTCAAAGCACAGCTAAATGCTTGAGGAGAGAAAGAAGTGCTCATTTTGAGACCCAAAACCCAACCTCTTCCTGTCTCCCTGCAGACTTCCAAGTAGCAGTGATCAGTCAGTGCCCCCAATAAAAATCTGCAGGCATCCCCACATCTCCACGTGCAGAGCCCAAGGCCAGCTCTTTTCCTGCCCTAGGATGACTGACGGTGGAAAAAAATTGCTCCCTCCTGGAAAGCTCTCCACCCGCCCTCCACCATCTCAAGTGGAAGCTGGCCTTCATGGCCCAAGAAGGCAAAAACAGTGCTATTAGGTCTTAAAATACCATGTATGAGACACCAATAGCTTTGACTAAATTCATATATGGAGGAAAATATGCCCTTCATTTCTAACTTGAAAGACACAAATTGATTTTTCTTAACAGAATACTTACCATCTTAGTGTACAACATCTGCATTTAGTTTTATGCTGACTTCGTAATCTCCACAACGAGTGGATATTTGTTTTAGATGTGAATAAACTCATTCTCAACCTTACTCTAGTTGTCTCAACAAAAGAAGAGTGCTCTAAACTTCATCTAGAGTCTCTAGTCTACCCACAAAACCCTCACACCCTCAAAAGAAAGAAAATAAAAAATAGATACTCCTATTATAAAAATGCCTAACTTAAATATCTCCCTACAGTTCAAATCTAGGTCCTCAGGGTACATGGTTGGTCCTCATCCTTCTCACAAAAATGTTATAAATCAAAGGAAACTTTCCTTAGAGCAGACAGCAACTGGGAAAACATTTCACTCTAAAATAACATTTTCCTATCACTGTCTATGGGAGTTGAGTTAATCATATGTTAAGCATGTCCCATCCTATGTTCTTTTTCAAGATGTCGTCACTGTGATCAAGGGACAGGCCTCTAGGACATAATCTCTGTTCTATACCTGGAAAAAACGATTTCCACAAGAGAGGAGATTGACAGTCAATACATAAGACTCAAGAGTCGAGGAAAGTCCACAGAGTTAATGCACTGCATTCAAATACAGACCTGAATTCCAGGTCCAGATCTTCAGTAGGTGGGTAATGCCTAAGGCCTGATACCAGGTCTGATGTCCTGGTTTGACGTTGATGACCTCAGACCCTCCTGCCTTGTGATTTTGAAAAACTCAAAATCTCTCCTGAGTTCTCAACCTGCTGACACCTTGTCCCAGGTGAGAAGTATCTGAGATTGCTTCCCTTGAAACCATAGTTCTTTCTGACAACTCTAATACCAGGCAACCCTGGTTATTAACTGGTGGATTTGATGTTTCATGCTGCTGTGACAGTGTAGGAAATCTTGGTCAGTCCCTCCAAACCACACACAATGGGCTACTCCCTAAAGGAGACAGTGACACTACACTACTTTGTTGAACACCAAGGACCTCAATAAGGACGGTGGACCCCAAATATTGCCAGTGTCGGAGCCACATCCTTTAGCACATTCACCAGAAATGATCCCGCTGGAAGCGTTCTTTCAAGTTCTCATCAGAGACCAGCAGCTTCCCTCTCAGGCTTCAGGGGATGCTGCTGCATATCAGCTGTACTTGGATAGCGCACATTGGCAGCCTCTTGAAAATAAATTCCCTGGGAAATCTACCTTTTCCTCGGGCATATGAACCTTCCTGAAGGCAGTAAGAGAATGGGGTGGGGTGGGGTGTATTTTCCAAAAGGAGACACATACAGACCCTTCTAGCACTAATTTCTAAAGTCAGACCATGATAAATGTTGAACAGAGTACGATGCACAGATGCCCAAAGGAGGGGGAGATTAGTTTGTTTCAGGAGAACTGGAAAAGTCTCCCTGGTGGAAGTTATAGTTGACTGACTTAAAGGATGAAGGATTTTGACCAATGGAGGGACTGGAGAAGGACGTGGCAAGCAGAGGGAGAGCAGCTTAGGCAATTCAGGAAGGTGGATAGGACCATGTTTGGAGAAGAGCATCCAGTCTGCGGGAATGAGTCGGCAGTGGCTGGGGCAGAGCAGTGGCTGCCGTGGTAAGGTGTGGCCTGATTGAGAAAGGTCTTGCGAACCAGGCTAAAGGATTTGGATTTTATGAGAAGTCGGAAGAAATCAGAGATACATAAGAGGCAATGTGCTTGGAAAGTGTTTTAGAAAGATCACTATGGGTGGGAAGATTGGTTCTGAGACCCAAAGCAGTGAGCTCAGATATAAAGTTCATGTGAAAGTTGAGGTGGACAATGGGAAAGATCAGAAATAAGGATCTGGAAAGAGGAAAGAGATTCAAGAGACACTTTAAAAGCAGATGGATGATATATGTGGGTGAAGGAGAAGAGAGAGATGCCCTCTTCCCAGCATCCTGGTTGTGTGCTGGAAGATTCTCTAGTTTGCATGTTTCAAGGCTTTGCCGTCAGAAATTAATTCTTACTGTTTTTACTATACTGACTTAAGGTGTTGATCCTCCTAGGAATATTTTTATATTTCTATGGCCCAAAGGACTAATCTCCAATGACAGAATTCCAGGTACCAATAAAGAATATTTGGGGGCAGGGGGTTTCTGGGCCCTCAAAACATTACATAATTGACTGCCCACCCCTCTTATTTATGAATTCAGCATGTAAAGAAGCACCCAGCTACTGTGCCTAAAACCACCTGATTACTGTTATCTTTTCTCCTCTCTCTTCAGGTTGGTATAAGGAGATCTAGATCCAGAGGAAGTCCGTCATAAGTTCTTGGCCTCCGCATCCAGTTAGAGCCTCTTTCCAGTAAAATGGCTTTGGGTATGACATATCCCCCACCACCAGGGACAGCTTTCCCCAGGAGTCTTTGGTGAACTGGTCTAGGGCTACCATGCTGCACACATGCATCTTCCCAACTAGCTTCCTTGTCCCAAACACCATCCACACTGCTGTGGCCATGCCTCTGGAGGACTCCTGGCTGCCCTGTCACACCACCTGCTCTGGTGCAGGCACACCCACAGTCACACCACCAGCTTTCCACCTCTGCACGTCTGTGTGTATATCTATGTGGCCACAGCTATCCCCAGCTCACTTCTGTGTAACCCTAAGTCCAGACATCCTGGGGTGAGTGTCTCCTTATTTCTTTGTCCATTGTCTCATTATCCCTTGAAAGTTCTTCATGAGACTATCTTGCAGAAAGAGGACTAGTCCTGGGAAAGAGAGAGGGAAAAAGATGAGGGAAGAAAGAAGTGGAAGTAGGAGTCAAGGCTTTGAGAAAACAATAAAAGGGAAAGAATCCTTGACCTCCATTAGCCCTGACTCTCAAAATAAGATTAGCCCTAAAGATAGCTTATTATTTATCCCAAATTAAAATTTCCTGGCTCTGCAGTCATTGTATACACGATGAAAAGGAAACCAACACACAAAAGATGCCGTTATCCTCACAGTGGGAACAATCACAGCCAAGCTGATGCTACTCCAAGAATAGAAAGATAACAGTGCTAAGTCAGGAGCTTCAGAACTTTGGATTGTCAGCAAACAGAATGATTTCTTGAAGGGAGAATGGTTGTAAAGGAAGGTAGGCAGAAAAGGAACCCTCTGACTCTAGGATGGGGCATGAGTTGCCAGGGAAAGTTCCAGTCTGTGCTCCTCCAGGGTGAGCTCACGACCAGCTGTGTTGACTGGAAACAAACCCTGCCTGGATTTGTGTAGACCCCAGAAGCCCCTTTACCCACCCCTGCCCAACTTCATATATATTCTTTCTCTTTCTCTTGTCTGAAGTTAAGCATCATCACCAGACTTTAAACTCCATGATGGCAGAAATTTTGGCTGTTTTTCGTTTCCATTTGTATCCTCAGCACTCAGCAGAAAGCTTGTATGTAGTTGGCACTCAATACATACTTGCTGAATGAATGGTTGATTGATTATTTGACTCATTAAAAATAAACAAATTACTTCTTCCCTGTCTGGCTTCTGAAGAGCAAGTCCCAGAACCAAATGGGCAGCGGAAGCCATAGTGCATTCAGGAAAATGACTGTTCCTAACTTTCCTCATCCTTCTGTGCACCTTAGATTCCTGAAACTTAGGAACAAGGACCCAAGAGATCATGACCCACCAAATGTCTTTCAACAAAAGACTCTCTCCCTGGTGGTTTCCTTTCAGAGAATGAGTCCTCTGGGGCTGATAAGGAAATGGTGCCATATGCGCAAACGCAGGCAGAGGGGCACTGGAGTTCCTCTAAAGAGGCCCATTGGATGGCTGCCTTTGAACAAATCTGAGTGTGTCTTTAGATAGCACAAGCACCAACCACCCCTGAGGACCTCTTTCCTTTATGGCTGCAGCAATGAAGCAGCCACATGGCTGTTGCAGATAAGGTGGCCCGAGTGCACTGTGCATGCAAAGTAGGCTTCGCGGTAAACAGCACCGAGAGGAACTGCAGCCGTGCCGTGTACCGGCTGCTCTGCGTTGTGCTGTCCTTCCTCTGTAACCGGCTCCCAGGTAAACGGGTGCAATCTCCCACCACTTCTCATTTCCTATCCTTTTTCTCTTTGCCAGATGGCTCCTACAGGACTGAAATTATACAACTTCCAAGAGAGCTGCCATGATTGGGATGGATGTGAAGTTCCAGTGCCAATATAATATTCCTGGTGGGAACTATGACTCTGTGTACTGGTGTCTGCAGAGAATAACAAAGGCTCACCCATACCTACCATGCCTTTCAAGGCACCCTGGACTTGGAACATTACCAATTTTCTGTGGACAAAGTTGTCCTCCAGGACCTTAACTGTTAGGCATGAGGAGCCAAGAGACAAAGCCATTTACTCCCGTGCCCAACAGGCACCACAATGCATGCTTTATATCCCACCAGACCAAAGCTGTAAGCCTCAGGCAAGCTCAACACAGAAAATTCAGAGGGTCATCCACCAAGACAGAGGGTGTTCAGTGTCACCTTGAACTCCCCCCACTCATTCATCAATTCATTCATTCAAAACTAAAGGGCCCTCATGGTTTGCAAATTGATATCCTAAGTGCTGTGGGAATACAAAGATATAAAACAAGCACTTCTCAAATAATAAAATGTATTCAGCAAGTAATACCTCCTCACATTTATCTTGCTAAACCGTGAGAATTGAAAATTAAATCCTGTTAAATTACTTGAATCTTTGACCTGACAAATAAAAGCACAGTCCCTGATACCCTGAGTGACAAATGAATTGGACACACATTAAATAATCAAAACCAACAATTAACATCTTAATCACAGACCCTTGAAAACCTAACAACATTTCTAAAAGCCCAGAAAAATATTGAACATCTGTATATGCATATATAAAAGACTAGTAAATTAAATAAATAATTAATAGATAGATAGATAGATAGATGTAGACTAGTAGTATAGTACCAATGATTGAGCTCAAGTTCAGACTTGGAACCCAGACTTCTTGAATTTTGGATCCCAGATCTTCCACTTACTGACTCACTAGCTATATGATCTTGGACAAGTTACTTTGTGCCTTGCTTCTCTCAGCTATAAAATAATGATAACAGTAATATCTACCTTAGAGGATTATTGCAAGGATTAAGTGAATTATTACATGTAATGCACTTAGAGCAACACTTGGCATACAGGAAGCACTCAGTAAGTATTAGCGGCTGTTGCTGTGGATGGTGATGAGATCATGATGATGATTATTACTACATATCCACGTCCCTACTATTGGGCTGGCCTAGACCTTTAGGAACCTGATAAGAAATAAGTCAATCTCTTGGACAATTAAACTCTTTTTATACATTAGCATCCCATCTAGTAAGAACTAAATATCAATGGGAATTCACAGAAATACAATTCAAAAGACCTTCAGGACATTTCTCACTGGATGCTGATAAATTATTACAGGCTTCCTACATAGAAAAAATAAAACCAGAGGAAAGTAAGACTTTATGAGATATTAAAATAAAACAGTAGCCCTACCCATTAAATGGATAGTGGAATAATTTGTAAATGTAGAGCCAGAAATAAAATTAAGGTTGTTTATAAACGTAATCATAAGTAAGGAATTAGTTCTATCAACATAATAGGCATACTACATGACCTGAAACAGTTCCTATGTCCAAAAAGATTACAAATTAAATCAAAGTACACCTGACCTTATGGCATCCTAAAAAACTGTCAAGTGAAGATCATACCAAGATACCAGACGTGCATAGGCTCTATAAAGACACCTCCACATTGGCCTCTGTTTATTCAAGGAACCACCCATGGAAACTACTGGGCGTGAACTGCTGAGCTGAGACCTGGCTTCTCTATTTTCTTTTCTGAAGATGCAGGATCTCCTGCTGCTTCAGATCTTGCTTTTATTCATCAGCGAAAACACTAATCCCCTGCTGTCTTGCTGGCTTTCTCATTTGCAGCCAACATATGGGCTTATCAGCACCAGTGCCCCGAAGAACAGCCCTTCAAGTGCACAGAATCACACAAAACAAGAGGCTTTTCTTTGGGATAAAAGAAGTGGAGAAGGACCCTTTGCAAAATTTGGCTTTGGAAATCAGATTTCAAGTCTTAACCCTGATGGGACAGGCCCAGACACAGACAGTGTTTGGTGAGTGAGTGAGTCACTTTCTTTCTGGGTTTTCTCTTCCCCCGGGTACTTTGGGGTTCTTTGTGACAGATCCCCAGAATTGCTGAATGTTAAAAGTGGAAATAGGAGATTCTATGTGACTCTATCTGTCACCCAGATCTCTGATTCTGCCATGCTAACAGTCTCAGTGAGAGAAATAATCGTTCTTCCTTTTCTACTACCATCAAAGGTAGAGGAAAGTTTGGATAAAGTAGAAGAAAGTTATTAAAGAACTATGCATTGACTGGAGAGCACTGTCCAAGGGTGGGTTTCCTGGTAGTGATCTGCAGGAACCAAAATGAAAACTGTGATGGAGTTGATGGTATACCTGAGAGCATCTGCTCCAAGCACCTCATCATCTAAGGGGAAGCCCTCTAATCTCCCCATGTGATCCTAGAAGAAAAGGTGAACAGGAAGGTTGAACTATTTAACAAATGCTCATCAAGTATCCATAAGTCTCAGATTATAGAATTGGCATGGTTCATTTTCTTAGTTCAACAATATATATTGAGTGTCTACTGTATGCCTGCCAGACATCATCCCAAAAACCGAGGATACCAAGGCAAGTAACACAAGCTTTCTGCCACTCTGGAGTTCACACTGTAGTGGGGCTTGTCACCTAATAGAGGAACCAAATCAGACACATGTGAAAGTAAGACAAGTACTTGGTTGTAATAATTACTGGAGGGTTCGAGAAGGAAGGTACAGAGTGGAATTAGGACCTTTAGACTTCAGGATGAGCTGGGTGACGGGAGCCGGGAAAACATCTTAAAGGAGCTGAGCTGAGACTAAATATGGAAAAGTTTATTTATTTACATCACAAGGTCCCAAGTCAGCAAGAGAAGCAGAATTATAGCTCTAAATGTTCCCCACTTGCCTCTATGCTGTTTTGCTTCGCAGCTGCTTCATTCAGTGCCAAACAGCTGGGTAAGTGAGTCGCAGATGGAACACTGGCAACCAAAGTCTTTTTAGAGACAAATGACGCTGTGATTTTCCTTGACACCCATTGAAATTCCTCACTAGTTTCCAAAAATATCTTATGTTTGCTTTAAAACAACGAGTGTGGCCCAGACATTTCAGGAAAAACAAATCAGAGAAACAAAGTCATCCCAGCCTTCTGAGCATTCTGAGTCCAGATCAGTCAGACGGAGAAGAGCCACTTACTTACTGAAGGCCGTCCTGGGACACCAGGCAGCTGAGATCCCGATCAAGGGAAATAGAAATGCAGTTTCCTCTCTCTTCATTCACCTCCGTTCCTATTCTTCAGTTGCTTGTCCAACCAGCCAGTGTCAGAGCAGAGAAACAGAGAGCGGATACAGCAACTAGAAACAGGCAAAGAGCAGATAACTGCCATACCTAAACGAAGACCAACCATGGGCAAACGTCAGAGTCTGACTTCACTGTTACTAATGCTTAACATGAGATGTCTGAGGCTAATGAGTAAGAGATAAAGCAAGGAAAGGGCTTTCGTTCACTAAATTTATTTCCTTTTTCACCCAAAGAATTCAAAAGGGTGAGAGTAGATGTGCTCTCAAATCAAGGGCAAGGTAGGTCCTGAAACTTCCAATTATAGAGAAACTCAGAAGTTCTGGCACTCTCTCCCACTGATATTCGAGTGACCCTGTGGATATTTGATACTAAAGACTCAGAGGGGCAGAGACCATCAGAGAGAATGGCACTAGTAGCCAGTATGGGTTGATTTGATCTGACCCTGGGGTCTTTTTGTTTCTTCCAGTCCTCCTATTGTTTCTTCATCCCAGTTGGACAAAGAAGACTGGGGCTGTAGCTCATATGTGGCTTCAATCCTTAGCTGCCAGAGATGACCCTTTGCCTAAGGGCACAGAAGTTACTGACACTGCCCCTTCGACTTTGACACGGCTCTATTCAGCTCATCCACTTACCTGCCCAAAGTCCTATGGACAGCCTAACATAGCTCAGCTTCCTTCCTTCCCTCACAGGAAAGTCCTGTGCCAGGCTTGGAATGACAAGCTCTATGTCTCCCCAGGTGACTCTGGCTCAGGTAGGGAGCTCTGACTAGGTCACTAACCCATCCATGACAAAGAAACCAACTTCTGTGGTGGCCTACCAATGTGTGCCAGGCACAGGGATAAGTATTTCACGTGTGTTCTCTCATTCCAACCTCACAACATCCCTGTGAAGTAGTTACCCTATTTGCAGATGAGGAAATCAAGACTCAGAGATGTAACTTGCCCAGCTACTGGTAAGATGCAAAGCAAGATTCAAAACCCGAAGCTCTAAGACCTGCCAAGCCAGTGGTCCTTTTGCATATAGACGATGTAGGTAGTGATACCACCTAAGCACCAGTGGTGATCAGAATGTTAGCCACAAGCAATTACGAGCTAGCTCTGGTCGGGTATGAGCTATCCTGCTGCTGCAGAGAACCCCGCCTCTCCTCCACACCTACAACAATGGGCAGAAGACCTGGCTTCCCCAACTTTTGGCTTGGCTTGCTGGCAAATCCTCTCCCAGTCGCAGCCATCACTAGATGAGCAACCCACCTGCCTCCTTGAGAGTCAGGAGGACCCAGACAGAAATCCTGCTTGGACCAGCAGGTATCTGCCAAGCTCCTAGTATTGACAAACTCTGTGCTGGGCACCGAGAATGCACATACAAAGATACTGTCTCTGCCCTAAAGAATTTTGAAGTCCAAAGCAGAAAACAAACAAATTATCAGATAGTTATAATAGAGATGATAAGTGCCATGACCCAACAAGTTCAAGGAACGCTGGGGGACACCTCCCTTGGGTGAGGTGGGGAGGGGAGGAGAAGGAAGATATGGTTTTTCCAGAAAGAAGGAGCAGCCAGTGCAAAAACTGGGCATACGAGGACTATAATACATCTTCGAACCTGCAAGGTTTTTTTGTGCAGCTGAAGTACTGAGTGCAAGTGGAGAAATGGCCAAAAGTGAGACTAGAGAGGGAAGCAGATCAGGAAGATAGTATGGCCATGACATAGGATCTTCACATTCCCCTAAAAGCCAAGGGGAGCAACTATAGGAGTTTCGGCAGAAGTGTGACCTGATCCCCTTTGGTCTGAAGAAAAATTAGTGTGAGGCCTGCATGGAGAATGGATGAAAAGGGGGAGAGTCTGGAAGCAGGAAGACCTCTTGGAAGAGTAGAGCTACAGGTGGCAACCGGGAAGGAATGCTCAGCCTGAGGCAGGGATGGCAGCGGCCAGACGGGACAGACGGAAGCAGCACAGGCACTGTGTAGAGGCAGAATGACCGTGACTGGCAGACTGGTTTGCTGCTGCACGCCCCTGCCCCTTCTCCGTGCAGCTCTCTCCCAGGAATGCCCTCCAGACAACGCCCTCCGCAACTCGCCCGGCTCAGTTCAGTTACCACTTCTGAGTATCCCAGGCAGAAGCAGCTCTTTCCTCTGTGCTCTTGGAGTGCTTTGGATCTACCTTTTTTTACAGCATTTCACAGCCCTTTGTAACTGCTCTATGTCTGTCTCCCCAAAGCGCTGAGCTCTCTCAAGGCAGAACTTTACATCTTTATGTCAGAAGTTCACCTTTATGTCTCCCAAATAGTATCCGGCCTGCAATAGGTCATTAGCCCATGTTTGTCAAATAAACAGCCTAAGCTGTGGCCTTGCAGGCCTGTCACTCTTGCTTTGAGGAAGTGACTAATACCCAGCCACCCTTATAACGGACAAAACTTCCCATGGGCAGACAGCAGCTGATCTGGGCAGAGGCAGCCCGGGGACCAGCACACCGCAGAGACATCCCTGTGAAGCCATGGTGTGGTCCTGTGCCCTCTTCCACCTGGCCATCTGCTGGGCAGGTAAGGACAAGCCGATGGGCCTTTTACGCTTAAGGAAATGTGTAGCAGGAACAATTTGCTGGGGGCAAAGGGGGAACATCGCTGAGCATGTCTCTGACAGCCCCTCCCCGTGGAGTGGAGGCAGTTCTCTGAGGCCTCTCTAACTTTGGGCTTTCCCTTTCAGGGGTCTATTTGGATGTAATTTTGGAACCAGAGACCAAAACTCTGACTGTTCTCCTTGGGGAGCCTGCCACATTCCGTTGCAGCATAACTGGAGGGGACTTGAAGAACTATCAAATGAGCTGGTATAAGAAGAATGAAAATAACTCCCTGACTTTAGTATACAGACTAAGCAATAATTCTAATGAAAATGAACGGAGTAATTTCAAAGGGAAAATTGATGCTTTAAAAAGTCAATACATACTCGACATTCAAAAAACAACAGTGAAAGACGTTGGAACTTACTACTGTGGGTCTGACATCCACAGTGCTACAGTTCTGATTCCGATCACCTCAAATCCCCAAGTCAAACCAAGGCAGCAGATCCAGTTAGAGACCATCTTTGGCTAAAATGAGCACCACGCCTGAGGTGAGACCACTTGATAACCTCAACAGTAACATCTGATAAGAGAGTCAGGAGCTGAGTTGGGGCAAGGACCTTACCTTTGTAGTTGGTGGAGAGGGGCCTTCTTTATCAGCCAAGGTGGGCAGGAAAGTCTGTTAGGGTTTGTGCAGGGAGACCAAGGGGACTCCGCTCCTATCTCTCACAGACTCCTGAGAAAAGATTGAAAAAAAAACAGCCTTCAATACTGAGAAGGTCCTCTCATTGTGGAGAGGCTGAGATGAACAAGTTTCTACAATAGGGAGTGCTGTAGCTCATTCCAGAGTCTTTATCATGAAACCATTCATGTACGTAAACTAGATAAAGCAAGGATGGTTTTCCATTACCATCCTAATCAAAATTTCCAAAGGTATTAGAGATACCATTAACTCCTAGTCTGTGATGAAGGATGACTAGAATCATTTTCTGAAATGCTCCCATAACTATTTCAGGTACTGAATGTTTTATATCCTTCCTTACTGACAGAGGAGCCCTGGGGACCCACGGGGATGGCAGGGAGGGATAACGCACAGGCTTCCGTTATGTCGGTTGGCAAGAGAGATTTTGGAGACGAATATCTGTGGCTGTGTGGGATTTCTGAGATGGCCATAAATCAACTGAATTTAAAAAATAGATCCCCAAGTCCCAAGTTGAAGTGGGGGAGCCTAAGGTATCTGGGACCACAGGGAGCCAAGGCCTGGAGGCACCACCGAGCAGACTGATGGGCAGGAGGGCTTAAGGATACAAACATTTAATAATCATCAAGGGAGTGCTTTCATCCTGTTGGCACTAGTAACCAACTCTTTGTTTTTCTGCTCAAGTATCTATCTGTCTGGAATCCTCTGTTCACATAAGGTTAAAAATCAGACATTAGGATGCAGAGTAGAGGTGAATGTGAGAACTACAGCTCTCCTGATGGCTTCTACCCAATATTCCTCCAATGCACTATTACCTTCATCACACATTTATTTATAGGGCACTTATTGTGTTTATAATATTGGGATAGGTCTTAGGAATAGAAGGAGTTCTAGGTCAACTTCCGTTTTAAGTTCCATTCTCATCAATGGGATTACAATTTATTTTAAAAGACAGCATTAAATATTACAACTAGAGATTACAAATGAATTTAAAAATACCAGCAAGTATAGACAGTCTAACAATGAGTGCTGCCAACTTCACATGCAGTGTTCTAGGAGTTCATGAAAAGACAATCACTATGAGAAAAGTTTCCTACAACAGCTAAGGCTTAAACAGGTGGGCCTTGGATAAGTGGGAAGGAGGAGGAAGGGTATTTCAAGGTGGGTGTACTAGTTATCTGTTATTATATAATAAATTACTGCAACATTGAAAGGCTCAAAACATTTATTATCTCACAGTCTCTATGGGTCAAGAATCCAGGTGTGGGGGCTTCCCTGGTGGTGCAGTGGTTGAGAATCTGCCTGCTAATGCAGGGGACACGGGTTCGAGCCCTGGTCTGGGAAGATCCCACATGCCGCGGAGCAACTAGGCCCGTGAGCCACAATTACTGAGCCTGCGCGTCTGGAGCCTGTGCTCCGCAACAAGAGAGGCCGCGACAGTGAGAGGCCCGCGCACCGCAATGAAGAGTGGCTCCCGCTTGCCGCAACTAGAGAAAGCCCTCGCACAGAAACGAAGACTCAACACAGCCAAAAATAAATAAATAAATAAATAAAAGAAGATATAAAAAAAGTGAGTTGATATTAAGTTTTAAAAAAAAAAGAATCCAGGTGTGTCTTAGCTGGGTCCTCTGGCTCAGGGTCTCTCATAACGCTGCAGGCATCTCAAGCATCTGTTGGAAGAAGATCCACTTCCAGGCTCACTCATGTGGATGCTGGCAAGCCTTGAGTTCTCACATAGACATCTCCACAGGGTTCATCACAGCCTGGTGCTTACTTCCCTACAGAAAGGGCTTTGAGGGAGAGAGGGCGTCCAAGATGGAAGGCACAGTCTTTTGGTAACCTAATCGCTTCTGCCATATTCTATTCAGTAGAAATGAGTCAATAAATGCAGTCTACACTCAAGGGGAGAAAATTACATGAGAGCATGAATACCAGGAGGTAGGACTCATTGGGAGCCATCTTAGAGGCTGCCTACCACCGGGGATTAATGCAGTAGAGCAGGGAAAGAGAGAGCTCAGAAACTCTGGTTGAGACCAACTTGTTTAGACACTCCTGGCTACAAGGCTAAAGAGATTTGATTTTATCTTATAAGCCAGTTTTTCTCAAACTTTATTATGCACGCAAAGCACTAAGAGAGATTGTTTCCAATCAGATTCTTGAGGCCAGGCTACAAAGATTCTAATTCAGTCTATCTGGGGGCAGGCCCAAAAACATGTTTTTATAACAAGGACCCCAGGCGATTATGATGCAGTGGTCCAAGGACATGTTTGAGAAATTCTGCTATAAGCAGAAAAAGAACTGTTGGTTTTTTAGTACAAGGAAGACGTCCCTAGGTCTCCTGCCCTGGCTACAGAGAAATGGGCATTAGATGTGATCAAGGAATCTCTTGAACAATGGCTCGTAATTCCAGCTGCATATTTGAATTATGTGGGGAAACTCTGAAAATACCAATGTCTGGAATATATCCCGAGATTTTGATTGAATTGGTGTGGGCATGGAGCGCTGGCTTCCCAGGTAATTCAGCCTCCCTCCCCTACCCCATCCTCTTCCCCTCTCAGGTCTAAGACCTTGCTGTTCCAAATGTGGTCTCTGGACCAACATCATCAGCATCACCTAGAGGTTTGTCAGAATGCAGAATCTCGGGTACCACCCTAGATCTACTGAATCAGAATCTGCATTTTATTAAGATTCCCTAGATGAGTTATACGCATATTAAAGTTTGAGAACCACTGGTCTAGGAACCCATCATTATTGAAAAATTTAATGGAAGTGGTGATATATAAATCAGTTGTCTGCAAATGTCACCCAAGAACCTATATTTGTAAAAAGCTCCTTGGGACTTCCCTGGTGGCAAAGTAGTTAAGAATCCGCCTGCCAATGCAGGGGACACGGGTTTGATCCCTGGTCTGGGAAGATCCCACATGCCACGGAGCAACTAAGCCCGTGCGCCACAACTACTGAGCCTGTGCTCTAGAGCCTGCGAGCCACAACTACTGAAGCACGTGTGCCTAGAGCCCGTGCTCCTCAACAAGAGAAGCCACCGCAATGAGAAGCCCGCGCACCGCAACGAATAGTAGCCCCTGCTCGCTGCAACTAGAGGAAGCGCGCGCACAGCAACAGAGACCCAATGCAGCCAAAAATAGATAAATAACTTTAAATAAATAAATAAATAAATAAATAAAGCTCCT
The DNA here is from genome assembly GCF_028564815.1 of Eubalaena glacialis. NCBI lineage: Eukaryota > Metazoa > Chordata > Mammalia > Artiodactyla > Balaenidae > Eubalaena > Eubalaena glacialis. Next base: position 120,026,182 of record NC_083717.1, read on the forward strand.
GAAGGGACTCCGATGTGCAGCCAGGTGTGAGACTCACAATAAGCAATCAGTCATCCCCAAATCAGGTTACAGATTATTTGTGTTACTGATATAATAAATAGTCTCATTGAGGTGCTTTTGTGTCCTTGTATGTTCCTTGGAAGGAGGCATTACGTAAATTCTAGGTATGTCCATTTCTCATTCATCCACAAGCAGATTAGGAAACGAATTAATATTTATTGAGTCAGTGTACTCTTTACCACACCACGGCAACCTTCCTGGATTATCCACTGCAACACTTGTGCTACACACCTTCAACTCAAGATCAAACCAGAAAAAAAACCATGAGTCATTAGTGTCTGATTAAGTCTGATTGGGAAGAAAAGGGACAGGAGATAAAAGTGTGTGTCTCCAGTTGTCCATTCCTCCCGCAGAGTGGATGAGAGCATGAGGTTCTGGCCCATGTTGGGCTGAGGCCACTCGGAACCTGAGATGGGCTTGGGGTAAGCATGAAAAACAGAGCCTGGAGGCAAGGAAGAGGGACATTGGGGGGAAAGCAACCAGACTGCCGCATAACAATCTGAGAGAGTCTGAGCACAAAACAATGAAAAAAGAAACCAAACAAGAATTAAAATTAAATACCTGGGGAAATTCCCTGAGCTTACCAGGAGGTAGATAAGAAAGTCTTTTACATAATACCTGAAGCCTCAGACTTGGGTGGAGATAGGGCCACCAAAGGCTCTAGTATAGTGTGGACATGGACCAAGCGTTTCTGCAGAAATCCCAGAGCCACATGAATGACATAAAAGTCGGCGAATATTTTTGTATTGTCCTTGTTCTTCCCCACTGCATGTGTAAAGGTAATTGAGGGTTGAATAAATTCATATTATTGTTCTTCCCATTATCCTCCTTTCTGTGATTTTTATTCAGCATGAAAAGGGCTCACTTGAAAGAGTTCAGAGCAGTGAAGAGAAATCCGAGAGTGTCTGCCCATCCTCTGAAAAAGTCTTTGAGGTCAACTGTCAGGGCATGGCAATAAGCATGACACTTCCACCAGGCTCCCAAGCAAAGGAGTCCCTAGGCATCCTGTGTGGCTAGAAATGGAAGATATGATTGTTCAAAGGGAGCAAGAAGGTACCTTGTGTCCAGGAACAGTGCCATCAATCAATCGGCTGCACTTACAAACAAGTCATTCAGCATCATGTTACCGTGGTAAGGAGTGAGAGGCAAGAGAAAAGAAGGGAATCAGAGTACACTTCTTCCTCTGTATCAAACCAAGGAAGAGAATGTCGTTTCTATCATAAGGTGTCACAACCTTGAAGAAATGACTCATTACAGCATCCTGAAAGTGCCCAGGGAGGATACAGGAAGGGTCCAAGTAAGGAAGTGGACTCAAGGAAATCCAAGTTGTGACCTTTATTCTGAACAATTAAGAGTTTAAACAGAAAATTAGAATCATTTAATTCGAAACCAGAAGGGATCTTAAAGGTCAAACAGGAATCCCTCCATTCAATTTACATGTTCATTAAATATTGATTGAATAAATGATCGTTCAGTCTCAAGTATTTTCAATGATAGTTCTGATATTAAAAAATCACTTTTTATACCAGATCGAAGTCTGCTTCCCTGTAACTTCACATGTTGGTGTTTGTTATGCATTCTGGAGCAACACAGACTAAGTTCTACCCTTACATTTTTTAAATATTTGAAGACAGCTATCATATTCAACCTCCAAGCCCTCATTTCTTTATACCAAATATCCTCAACCATTCCTCATGACTGTCTCATAATTTTGAACTCCTTCAAGAAAAGAATCCAAGTTCAATATACTTTTCTGTTCCATATAATTCTCAATACTGTGACTAGCATACAGCAGATAGTTAATAACTCTGAGTTGAATACAAATACATGAATATCTGTGTATCCACTTGATTGTTTACCATATCCACTTAAATGCTTCAAAGTTACTTCAGCTCAACTTCAAGACTTAAGTCAAAACCTTCCTTTTAAATATGATCCTTTCCCAAGGTTTCCTATCTTATCTATCACTTCAAATCCATGCACTCCTCTCCATCCTCCACCACTAACATCTTGGTCCAAACTACCATGTTCTCCTTTGAATCATTTCATTAGCTTTTTGAATGAGCTCGCTGGTCTCTAGGATCTTCCAATACATTCCTCCCCACAGTAGCCAAAGTGATCTTCAAAATACAATTATGATCATGTCATACCCCTGATTAAAAATCCTTCAGTGACTTCCCATTGCTTATAAGCAAAAGACAAATCCTTAAACTGGCCTCTAAGACCCTGCACAGTCTGACCTCTTCTCACCTCCACTGCCAATACCTCTCACCCCTCTCTCCCTCATTTCCCAAGTTCCTGTCAAACAGGACTTCTTCCAGTTGCTTAAATGCACCAGGTACCCTCCCACCTCAGGGCCTTTGCACATATTGTTCCCTCCTTATGGAATACTTCTCCTGTTTCCTCATCACTTATTTAATTCCTACTCATCTTCTGGATCAAAGTTTACACATCAATTCTTCATAGATGTCTTGAGATGTCCCAGCAAGTTCAGATTTGGGGTTTTAAGTATGCATTCATATTTCAGTTTGTAATATATTTCATTAATTTGATTAATGTCTAGTTTCTCATTAGTTTGTAAGCTCTGAGAGACCAAGGACTTTATCTGCTTTTGCTTATCTTAAACCTGACAAATTGCATAAGTATATTTCTCTGAATGATTGAATGGTCTCCTAGATTCCAGAATTTTCCAGAATCTGGTGATCATCCCTGACTCTGGGCTGCAGTTGGGTCCCAAGCCTTGCTATATTCTCACTTTTAAGTGGTCTTGAAGACTCCAGAGTCACTCTGAGCTGGAGACCAAATGTTCTCAGAGACCAGTGATTTCCACCCATTCTCTAGCTGTCTGACATACTCAAGAGCCCATTTGGGGGCACACAGGACAACTGAGAGGATCAAAGGATCCTCTGCAGATTTGAGCCAGTTCCCACATAGGGACCTGGGACAAGTAAGCAAAACCTGCCCAGAGAAACTGGCCAGCTATGAGGAAATCAGAGGGGTCAATATGATGATTATTTTCTCAGTGACTCCTGGCTGGGCTTATGATGAGCCCTTTTGGTGTTTTGGATTTTGGGTGGGTATTTTCAGTAGCTATATTATTAAAATACACAAGTTTATAATTACAGGGATAGATACCCTCATCCCTCAAATATGTACTGAACACGTACAATATTCCTGGTGCTGTGCCACATGCTGAGCTACAGAAACCACCAAGGCTCAATTCCTGTCCTCAAGGTGCTCTTTCTAGTGGTAGAAACAGACAAGGAAATAGAGACATTAACAGAGGAAAGAGTGCACAGCTGTGAGAACATAGAGACGGAAGTGATGGCCTAGAGCTGGGGACGGCTTCTCATAGGAAGTGATGTGAGCTCCTAACAGAGAAAACACTTGCTTCCCTGGGGTAATATATGCTTGGAGGCTCCTGAAGATGACCCAGGAAGGAAGACGAGAATCCTTGATAGTTAAATACACACATGCACACGCACACACATACATGCACACACATTTGGGTATATGATGTCTTCAATTTAAACAAACAAACATACTGAAAACGGAAAAATACTGAACCTAGACTGAACAAATCAGTCTTTTTGTGGGGAAACTAATGTCTATCAGAGATTTCACTAGGGCTCTTTAACCACAGATGTAGCAAATTCCCTGCCAAACACAGCTTAGAGATTTCCAAAGTGCCACTATTGTGCGCACCACAAAATAGACCAGCTAAATGGGAGTGGTATGGGTTTAGGAGATAAAGAATTAAGAAGAGCAAAGAGGAAGGAGAGAGGGAAAGAAGAACATTATTTCCTAGGATAATGGTCACTCCCTTTAACTTTTTGTTCTTATTAAAGAGCCCTCCCAAACCTCTGGGAGTTTCCAGAATTTGGTGCTGTGGGGCACTGACCTCTTCCCATCCTGCTAATGGGAACTGTGAGGAAATCTGAACAGACAATTAAGAAAGTAATGTGCTCTACAGGGAGGCAAGTAGTGCCAGTGGGACTGTTTATCAACTTCCACTTCTGTGTGTCCTTTGATTTCATTCAGCTTGAAATATTGAGATTTCTTCTCGGATATGCCAGCATCTACAGTCTTCACTAAGTCTACAAATCTTTATCTAAGCTGATGTAGTTTTCTTATTTCATGAAGTTGTTTTTCATCAGAACGAAAGTACAACTTTTCTCCTGTGAAGTGTAAAAAATTCAGCTACAAACTAAGCCATTCTGTTTTCTGCTTCTCCTCCAGGGTTGTATCTCTTCTGGGAGCTCTGGAAAGAAACTGTCATGTTTATAGCAGCCTTCCATATTTCCCACTTTGTATTAGTCAACTCTGCTGCAGTAACAAACAGCACCAATATCTCAATAGCTTAAACAACGAACATTTACTTTTTGCTCCTGCTTTTACTACAAGTTGATGGCTACAAGGTGTCTGCTAAGTTCTGCTCTCTGTGTCTTCCCATTCCAGAAACCAGACTGAAAGATAACTCACTATTTGGGACACACTGTTCTCATGACAGAGGAAGAAGAACAACAGAGCTGCTGATAGAAACTCGGAGTGCTCCTTAGAGCATCTGCTCAGACATGGCATACATCATGTCCACCCACATTCACTGACCAAAGCCTTTCCATGACCACGCTCAAAATCAGCTGGGCAGGGACTCATGCCCCTCCCACAGAAGACACCGGCAGGACATGAAGCAGTGGCAGGGGTTGATAATCCTCTCATAAAAGGGAGGATCAAATACTTGAGAATAATAATGATACAACCTATCATACTCTTTGACTCCACCCATGTAATTTGTATCCAACATGGAGAGTTTCTCCCCATGTCAACTAAAAAGGAATTTGATATGATTGTTTTTCTTCTTAGAAAAACTCAGAGGTGACACTTGCCAAATTGTTCTTCATAATGTCACTGTCCCTTAAGATATTAACAGTTATTAAGCAATTAAAAAGGATTCCATGGTCAAATAAGTTCGGCAAGTGCTCTACCTTAATAGATCTCTCTTAATATTCACAATTCTTTATTAGCATATTACGTGCTCTGAGAACTCCTGCTGTAAATATACCTACTTAGCCCAGAATCGGATTCAGAGAATTCTTTCTATAATGGCACAACCATTAATATCTCATGAGATTCTAGTGGCTAACACTGCTCTCAAGGATTATGATTCTTTTTCCATGGTTGCTGGGATACTTCCTTTATGCTTCTCCTAATTTATAAACCCCTTGTGGGCAGGAATTCTTAGTCTGTTTCATCTTCAGTTTCCACAGGGTGTTGCATGTTTAGTATATGAATCACCCAATGGATTCTTGCTGTCTTCTTGTTCTTGTGCATCCAGATTGGAAGACACCTAATGATGATGAGAGGAGGTACGCATGAGGCCAGCGGGTCTGTACAGGCCTTCAAAAGGAGGCTTGCATTTTTGCTAAGATCACACTCCATGTTAGGAATCTGAAGATGCTATTCAGACACTATTTTTTGCCTACTTAATTAAGTACAAACACCTCAGACTGGCTTTAATTCTTCCTTCCTTAATGAAACAAATATATCTTGAGTCCTACTCTGTGCCAAGTACCACGCCAGACACTGAGTACATGTGTGAGCAAGATAAACAGGGGGCTTGCCCTCCTTAAGATAAGAGGAGACAGACATAAAACAAACACAGGAATAAATAGCCGACGATTATACGACCTCTCAGCGGTGTACTGCACCACTGGCCACCCATTCCTTCTTGAAATGCTTTTCCATGCTTAGCTTCTGAGATGCTATACTTTACTAATTTTCCTGTACATCACTGGCCTCTCCTTCTCAGTCCCCTTGCTGGCTCTTCTTCTATCTAGCTTCTAAATATAGAGCACCCAGGGCCCTTGCCTAGGTCCCTTTTCCCTTCTGTATCTTCTCCTAGGTGATCTCATTCATGCTCACAGAGTTGAATTCCACATATGTGCTCAGGACTCCCAAATTTATATCTCCAGTGCAAAACTCGCCTCTGAGGATATGATCTCTCCCCAAGTGGACCACGTTAGCACCTACCTCTCTCTTTTTTTTTTTTAATTTATTTTTTTCTCTGCACTTACCTCTCTTGAGTCATTTCATGTTTTCTCTCTTTTCCCATGATTGTTTGGATACCTCCTTTACGCTCCTCCTAATTTATAAACCCCTTGAGGGCAGGAATTCTTAGTCTGTTTCATCTTCAGTTTCCACAGGGTGTTGCATAGTAAGTGTTTAATATATGATTATTGAATTTAATGTGTGAACTGAATTTCTGCTTTGGGGATCACTGAGACACAGACGGTAATGAATATTTTATTTAAAGAAATAATGCCTCATCCTTCTGTATTTCCAAATGAACAACCTCAGATGAGAGAACACAGCTACATACTTTGACATGAGGTGAATACTTAAATTTAAAAATGCTAAATGGAGCCAATATCATCCCTTGTGGTCACAGGAGCTGCCGCAAAGGTTTTAATAATTGCCTACATTCTCACACCCCAGCTGGCAAGGCTGGTATGTCAGAGCCATGGACCCCCTACTCTTCACAATAGTGCCCACTTGTATCTATTCCCTACTTTAAAATAAAAAGATAAAAGAAAAGGACAAGGGTTTGCCTAAAACCCTCCCACCCAACCAGAGCAGGGATTCAACCACATAATGCTGGTTCCTCGATTTAGATTCAGGGCCAAAGAGGAGGGCAAAAGAGGAAGACTCCCTGGATTACAGAAAGATGTTTCGCCAGATGCTCTAATAATAGCTTGTGGTCACTGCACCTCTGCTCCTTCATCTGAATTTTGATCCTGTTCCTTTCCAAGCTTCTCCCAAGGCCTCTTGGAAACTAAAGATTGTCTAGAGAAAAGCTAAAAGCCTTTTTGTACTTGATGATCTGCCTAAGTGGGTCGGGGGTCTCAATGACCACACAGGGAGGCCCTGATTGTAATGTGGACGCGGGCCCCATGGCCCTTTGGTGTGTGTACACAGAGGCTGCTTTTCCTCATCTTGGTTGCCCTAAAAAAAATTGTCATTGGCCTCCACGTGCTTGAAGTTTAGGGTTTAGTCATTCAAAACAAGAGGAAAATTGTCTGGATTATATCTCTTCAGGAAAAATAAACATTTTCAACTGCCATGGCATGTAAACTCTATTTTCTTTTCCTGCTAGTTTCCCTTCCCTATCACACTTCCCTGGATAAACACAGATTGTGCTATAATATTTATTAACAAAGGGTTCTCTGGGCCAATGGTGGTTTTAGGAATTCTGCTGGGTATTTAGTGTGCTGTCTAGCTGAGTCCCCGGCCACGTTGTGACTCAACGCAAATGCAGCAGATCGTGAGTAGAGGCAACTGTTCTCCTCCCAGCACGCTGCAGCCTCTGGGTCACCAATCGGGACTTGAGCTGGCATGCTTAAAAATAAGGTTTTCTGACAGAGATAGATGATTGTCAGCTGAGTCTTGCAAAAATCCCCTTTCCCTGTGCTCTTCCAGCCCATCTTCTTGGCATGTGCCCTTCCCTCTGCATCTTTTGCTGTCCTGCATCCCTGATTTCTCGCTGCAGACTGGACTCTGACATCAGTTTAGATTGATACTGTGTGCGCTGTCATGGACCTCAATTTCACTCAGGATGTTACTTCCAGTTGATCGATGCTGAGGTTCTTCATCACGCAGGGCTACCTTGCCGCCCATGGTACTTCCTTCATGCTCCTTTGGTAACTTCCCCATTCACAGTCACTACTCAGTCATGCATGTGTGCAAACTCTCAGACTACTTGGCAATTGAAGCGCTGACAACTGCATAGCTTGTATTTCTATTCAGTAATCTTTTCATTCATTCATACTAAGTGTTCATTACGCAGCTCAGTGTTAACAGCCCTTTAACTTGTCACATCCCTGATGAATAGAACAGCACCTGCATTCTAAACTAGGCTTTAAAACAGCAGCACCATGGTGACCATAAAACAACCACTCATGACTATGGTGTCTCAAGCCGTGGTGAATAGGATGGATAATATTTTATGTACCCCAGTCGTTGGCCCTTTCCACCAAAGATGCGCCACAAACCCCACATAACCAATTTGAATGTCAGAGTACACAGAGTATGGCAACGGGGCAGGAGCAGATCCAGAGGGAGTGACATTCCTGGGTCATGACAAGGGCATTGGGTTATGGTGGCCCAGGATGCTGTAGGACCAACATCCACTCAGATACTAACTTTCCCACTTCATTGGTTTTGGAAGTCTCTTTTTCCAGCCCCCAAAGCTACCTCATGGTCACTTTTTTTTAATCTACACAGCTGCCTTCCCCAAAGTGCTTCCTTGTTTCTCTTCCATTGTTTCTTAATCTCTATATCTTTAGAGCTGACCTCACGTTTTAGCATTTTTTCAGCCTCGTTCCTTTTTTCCTCTCAACCTGTGATAAAACAAAGCAAAAGTAGTAGGTATGTTAGTTCAGAGCCCAAGACATAGGAGATACCTCTGGAACTGTGTCTGGGCTGGAAGGCCAACCAGAAAAAGCAAGGATGACAAGAGTTTTTTTTGGTGGCTGTGGAATTTCCCTACAGTTCTGGGAGAGCCCAGTTCTGTCACCACCTTCTACCTTGGGAAACACCTGGCAGGTTAGAGGGTGTAAGATGTATAAGGTAAGATCTTAATTCCACAGCTATATGGTGCCAGAGCTACAGAATTTGAGCTCCCTAAAAGCATGGAAGCATGGACATTCTATGTTTTCATAAGCTTCCATCACCAAAGGAGAAAAAAAAAGCATTTATCTTCTCCTTCTCTCTTGCCTGTCCCCCAGCCCTACTGCCAACCAAGAACCTTGAACAAAATATTTTTCTCCCTTTCAGAGGAGGAGAGTAGGGAGTGCTTTTTCTTATGTGCAGAGAAATATTACAAAGGGGGAGGGGCTTCTATTCCGGTCCTTTAAAACTAATAACCTCTGGGCCCAATCCAAGTTTTCCCAGCTTTTTCCTCTCTATTGGATATTGTTCGATGGAAGTACAAAATTACTGTTATTTTGGGTTTTTTTTTTTTATAAATAGACTACTATCAGCAAAGGCATAAGGTTAGTCTCTTATCAGCATGAACAGCTCTGTTCTGGCCTCTCCATGTTCTACCTGAGGACTGCCAGCACCCCACGGTTATTCCAGCAAGTGGGGGAAATCAAAGAGGAGTTCCAGAGATGGCAATAACTTTACATTCTACCCACAGCTCTGTGGCAGCAAATCTTCACTGTGAAATCAACAATTCCGGGAGAACAGAAGGTAATTCACCTCCTCCAAAAACACATGGCCACTTCAGGGCACTGCACACATTTTCACTCTTTGTGGCAGGTCTCCTTGGATGACTGTGCCCTGCTGTGAACCTGGGAATTACAGGACAACAACAAGGAAGGAAAGGAGGGAGGAAGGAGGGAGGAAGGAGGGAGGGAGGGAGGGAAGAAAAAGAGAACACAAGTTGAAACACAGCAAGGACCCATTATCCTGTGGATCTGGTGTGCTGCAGGCTGCATTCCACTTCACACACACAGCGACGTGTTGTCCAACCTAAAGAATCACAGCAAGAAGACTCTCCTGGCTGAATTTGTTCTCTCAAGAGGGAGCCGAGTAGGGTATAATTGAGATCTTGAAGGTCAGGGCAGGATTAAGAGGAGGAACCAAGACCCATAGACTTAGCCCATTTTAATTGGCAGAGAAGGACCCAGAAGGACAAGGACCATAGCACTTAGCAACTATTTACTAAGCACCCACTAAGTGCCCCACACTGCTGTAGAGGCTCAGGGCAACAGGGAGATGGCTGAAGCTGACCTCAGCAGGTCCTCATGCCCTCTGATTCATAAGAGACAGGCAGTGAGACATCACCAGGGAGGAGAGCTATTGAGGGTCCGCGCTGGACCTGGAGAAAAGGATAAGATGGCAGATCATCCCGGTCACAGGTGACACCTGGCCACAGGTTTTGCCTTGTCTCCGGAGGACAACACTATAATGACTTTACTGCAATATAAGGTGTATTCTTTGTTTTACTAAATGATGCTCTTACACAGTGGTTTTCAATCCTAGCTGCACATCAGAATTACCTAGGGAGTTTCTTTAAATCCAGATGCCTGGACCCCACCCCAGACTAATTAAATCAGACTCTCTGTGGGTAGCACCCAGGCTTCAGTATTTTTTTTTCATTTAAAATATTCATTTAATTATTTTAAATAAATAATATAAATGTATATGACATACATATACACACATATGCATATATGTATATAATCATATATATACAGTACATTCTCAATTATTTAAATAAAATTATATACATGAAACAACTAGAAAAATGTAGAGCAACATTAATATTGATCACTTTTAGCTGCAAGACTATAATTCAAAGTTATTATTTTCTTTTATACATGCTTCTGTATCTCCTTCCAATAATGATAGGATAGAGTGTCTTATCCTCTCTTTCACACACTCAGAAGTTCCCACTTTCTTGCCCTTGTGCCCTAAGCTCCTCCAGAATGGGCATCCCTCTTATCTCTGCATGCTAATTAATCTTCATGAATCAGTTCAAATTTCATCTCCTCCAAGAAGCTTTCCATAGGACTTCTGGCTGGAAGTCATTTTTACCATGTCTAAACTGTCATAGCACATTATCTCTACCTTCTTTATGGCCTTATCACTTTCCATCTTGGATTATAACTATTTATGTATATCTTATGATTCAATGTATAATAGAATTTAAGTTCATTGAGAAAAAGGATCTTTTAAAACTTTTCTTGTGTATTTCATAGCATCTAGCTTAGTGCATAGCATGTGTGTTTAAAAAATCTGTTGAATGAATAAATTTATGAAACGATAGATAACAATCAAAGTCAATAATTCAGTAATCCAGAATTTACTTTGTAAAAATTTGTGTTCATATTTCAGAATATTGGCTAATTAAGCTCTTTCTTTCTTTTTTTTTTTAATCAGTCATCAATTTTATACACATCAGTGTATACATGTCAATCCCAATCGCCCAATTCAGCACACCACCATCCCCACCCCACCGCCGTGGGGTGGACCCCACCCCAGACTAATTAAATCAGACTCTCTGTGGGTAGCACCCAGGCTTCAGTATTTTTTAAAACTCTCCAGGGGATCCCCATGTGAAGCCAAGACTGAGAACCACTGCATCGAGGTGATTGTCCTAATTACCTTCCAGCTTTTCTCTGCTTCCACAGCCCTCTTATCTAAGCTGTTATATTTCCTTTTTATTTTTAGTTTGTTCTACTTTGTCCTTTCGGTAGATAATTCTACAATACCCCATTAAACCTTTTTTCATGCTTTAACTTTGCTTTTTCTCATTTAATTTTCATTGCCCGTTCCACTTACTCCATCCCCCCATTATGCTTATTTTGTGCTGTGTTTCTCTAGTATAACATCAACACTTACAGGGCTCTTTTTTTTTTTTTTTTTTTTTAAACATCTTTATTGAAGTATAATTGCTTTACAATGGTGTGTTAGTTTCTGCTTTATAACAAAGTGAATCAGTTATACATATACATATGTTCCCATATCTCTTCCCTCTTGCATCTCCGTCCCTCCCACCCTGCCCATCCCACCCCTCTAGGTGGTCACAAAGCACCGAGCTGATCTACAGGGCTCTTGATATGGGCAGAGTACTACAGGAGGCACTTAATTGTTACTAAAAATTATATCCAGTGCAATCATATTTTCTGTTAAATTCTGTGCAACTGTTATGGCTCAGGTCCTGTGGAAGATGGGCATTTTGGCAAAGTCTAGCTCCCTTCCTAGGAAGCAGCTCCCTTGGTATATAAATAAAAGATCCAAAATAAATATATTGCAACAAAAAAGAAAAGGAATATCCACAACTAGGTGGGAAAGGAGATTAAAAGCTGTCTGAATCTAAATAGCAACATCTACCCTGCCAAGATCTTGGTCTCACTCTACGAGGGAGATGCTGCCATTTGCAGCAGAAAGAAAAAGTCCCCAGATTGTTTGTACTACTGGTGAGGCTGCTCTCTGGGGGCAGAGCATCTGCTGATTCAGGCTCATTTCCTCGTTGTCTGCAGGCAAGGCCAAGAGCACACAGGCGAGTCGCTGAGACACTAAGGGCTGAGATGAGGAAGAAAGGGCCAGGAGACAGTCCGGGAAGCAGACCCTTCAATCTTCAGGGGAAGCCACGCAGCGCATCTCCTGCCACTAGGCTGCACAGGTAAGAGAAGCCTTGGAGCGTCAGAACCGCAGGCCCTGCACTTCTTCCTGGGCCAGGTGAGCCCCGGAGAGCCCAAAACATTGTCACCCCCATGGAGCCCAGCCTGGCACTGAGCCCACCATAGAAGCCAGTGGATGTTTGCCCAATAATTGGGTGAATGAATAAATGACTTCCCTGATGAAATGACTCCTGGGAGAGAAGGTGGGAAGATGGAAATGGAAGGTGGCTCTGTAATCCCACCCTGGTAGCTCAGTCCCTTGATGCTCTGATAGGGCTCCTCTCTCTTCCTTTTCCCTTGATTTTGTTTTTCAGGAATCAAGCCAGATGTCTTGTTGGAGCAAGAAGAGATGTTTGTTCCTTTTAGAAGAAGCAAGATTTTGCAGTGCCAAATGACAGGGACAGGGAAATGAATAATTACATGATACACAGGTGTCAGAGGGACCAAGATGGTTCCCTGAACTTTATAAACCAACGAGGAGGCTTCTATGGCCCTGGTCTCCAGAACAACTTTACTTGTAGAGGCCAATTCTCCCTGGAGATTCTTGAAACTACAGTGAGAGAGGAGGGACTTACTACTCGCTGCCCTCCCCACGGTGCAACTCCTCTGGGTCCACATAAGTCACAGCAAAGCCTGCCCCTTCCTCCCACCTTCCACACTGGTGAGCTGACCCCAAGTGCAGGTGTCCCTGGAGATCAGTCACAAGGTGTATCCACATCCGTTATTTTAAGACCGCACGAGGCAGTATTATCCCCATTTTATTGTCTAGAAAATGGAGGCTTAGAGAGGTTAGGTGACTTGCAAGTAAGTGGTGGTGTCAGGTATACACCCAGATCTTCCAAGCCTAAATCCAGTGGTCTCTCCACTACAGCACAGCTGCCCCTTGAGACTAGAGCAGGCAGTGGAAAACAAGGACTCCCGGGTTCCAGGACCCCTTCCAGCCCAGTGTGTAGATGGTGTTCTATCTGAGGGTTGTCTGAGCAGAGGTGGGGTGACCCAGCTGCTCGAGCTCAACAGCCTGTGCAAATTCAAAGAAATGGCATATGAGTTCAAAGAACTCACTTGAAGAACAGGAAAAGCAGCTCTCTGCTTGAGGTCATGGGGAAGTGAAGGCTGAAACGTGGATGAGAAGGCTTGCAAAGGTCCCTTGTCCCTTCAAATCTTTCATTCTTCCTTCTGTTCTCAGTGAGGCCAATAAACACATCTTCCTCCATTGCTATGTAATCTATGTTGATTTGCCTGGGACTCCCCAGGCAGCACCCTGGCTCTGTAAATGAAATATTAACTACCTCAGCCTCACAGCCATCTCTAGCAACCGTACACTAATGGAAAAGCAAGAAGTGCTCGTGGCAGCTTGCGTATTGAGGTCAGCAGTGCCTTTCTTAACCCTCTTCTGTCTGGTAAGGCTGAAGGGAGCAGAAGTTTCTGTAATGATATGGCCTATCTTTAGAGCCACAACCCAAAGACTTGGGGTCCTTCCTATGGCCATGATCTTGGGAATGAGCTCCTGGGGTGTTGTAGACAGCAACTCACTTTCAAGTCAGACTTCTGTGGGCAGAAGAAATCATTTCACTTCAATCAGCATTTTTGAGGACCTTTATGGGTTCAACGGGTGCTTTGAGGGGATTACACAGGAGATAAAGACAGACCAAAGAACAATTGTGAGGCTACACTTATACATCGTAAAGCATACAAAAGCAACTCCAGAATTTCTACAAAGGAGGGGCTAAGGGGCTGCAATCTGGTTGAAAGATGCCTCAGAGACTTGCCTTGAGGCAGTATTTTCATAGCACATAAAATTGGGAAAGATGTCAAAGAATGGGAGGCTGACGGGGATTATGGAAAAAGATGGATAAAGCCCCCTCCAAAGCACTCTTGTCTCTCCTACTAACTGTCCAAGTCTTAGGTGTCCTGATTTTTATGCAACAATGTCAAAAAAGAAGGAAACTAACAAATAGCTAAGCAATGAGCCAAGTGTTCGCAAATATAATTTCATTTATCCCTCACAGACTGTAAAGAAACATTAACTCTCCCCAGAAGTCACGTGAAGGGACAGACATCTCCCAGGACCTGGGAAGCTGTGGCCTAATCGTTGACCTGGACACAGAAAGAATGAGTACAGGGAACACAATCTGCGCACAGCCTAAGAAAGAGGGAGTCCAAGGGCAGGGCCCAGGAACACTTTTCTACCTTCCACCTGGGCACCCCACATAGGCTATGCTTGTGTTCGAGTTCCATCTTGCTCCTGCCACAGGCCTGGGCCAAGCTTCTGCAGCAGGTCCCGACTCTCCCTGACCAGTAGAGCATGTCTCCTAGCCACAACCTGCCCCAGCTACCACCAAACCAAATCATCACCTGCTCCATCCCCTCTACTGTCTTCCACCTCTGCTTTGATTTATCGTTCATATGGACTCTCTCCTCGTCAGGCCTAGAGGAAGGTTGTTTTTGTTCATTAGCTAAAAACTCTTAAAATTACCTCTAACCTGTGGCAGATAGAAATCACAGTCATAAACGTAAGCACAGTCTTGGAATTTTTCAGAATGACTTCCTGAATAATTTGGGAGAATTCAACAATAATTATCTAAGAAGACAGGCTTATTTGAGCCCTGCTAACTGTTCTTTTGATGTGAATGCAGCTTTAAGCCTACAGCACTTCCTCCTGCCTTGGGGCTTTTTTCTAATACGTCCTCATTTCTTACATAGAATGTTCTTTCCCTACACATGCCCCCGATACTTGGTGTATCAAGCAGAGTCCCAGCAGGAGACAGAGGGCACCGTCAAAAGGGCGATCAGAAAGAATCTGATGAATGAAAAGGACATTTGCAAAGGTGTGGGCAGGTGTTAAAGACTGAACTGTGTCCCTCAAAAAAAGATATGTTCAAGTCCTAACCCCCAGTACCTCAGAAAGTGACCTTATATGGAAATAGCATCATTGCAATTGCTGTAATTAGTTAAGATTGATGTAATTAGTTAAGATGAGGTCAGACTGGAGTAGGGTGGGCCCCTAAGCCAACCTGACTGATGTCTTTGTAAGAAGAAAGCCGTGTAAAGACAGAGACATTGGGAGAATACCATGTGACAGGAAAGGCGAGCCAAGCTAAAGAACACCAAGGACTGCCAGCAAACCACTAGCCACTAGGAAGAGGCAAGGAAGGATTTACCTAAAGTTTTCGGAGAGAGCGTGGCCCTGCTGACACCTTGATTTCAGACTTCCAGCCCCCAGAACTGTGAGACGGCAAGTCTCTGTTGTTTTAAGCCATCCAGTTTGTGGTACTTTGTTAAGGCAGCCATAGGAAACTAATACAGCTGGGTTATGGGAAACCAAAAAAAGACGGTGAAACACCCTAAGTCTGGCAACAGGAGAATCGCTGCCACCCTGGGTCTGAAGCATGAAGTATAGGAGTCTTTACCAAAACCTGCAGCCGCTGGCAGAGGAAAGCAGCCACAGCCAAGGCACAGCCTAGCAGGAAGGAATCTGGGGTAAGAACACCCCACCTCACCCTCCTCCTTCTCTCCGATCTCCTGATGGTGCCGTCCATTGGTCAAACTGAACAGGATGCCAGAGAGCAAGGGAAGCAGGTGGATGCCGTCCATTGAGATCAGCCTCCTAGAGGAGGAAACAGAGTGATCTGGGGGGACAGACTCTATCCAGCACACCTGGGTAACTTCCGCTTTCAAGTCTCAACTGCAAAGTCACTTCTTCAGGGAAGACGTCCCTGACCTCCTGACCAGATCCTGGCCCCGTAACGTGCTCTCTTAATTCTGCTTCTGCAGAGCACTTGTCACTCTGTAGCACTGGAGAAATTCATTATGCAAATCATTAGGTGATGACTGGCTCTCACGCTAGACACTAAACTCCATGAGAGAAGAGACCATATCTGTCATTCATCAGTGAATCCTCAAGGTCTGGTGCATAGTAAAAATGACTAGGTTTATAGGATGTGCCAATAGGCAGCAACCTGATATAAAAAGATCAAGTAAGCCCAGAAAAGTTGCCCTTGGCAGCTTTGAACAAACTATAGAGAACAGGCACCATTGTATCCTACAGGTACAGATAGCGCACTTTGTAATACCAGAGAATGTGACCACCTTGAGTACTTGCTAATGGTCCTCTAGAAATGGTGAGTGAGATAGGCTGTTGGGTAAATGAGATGACTAGGGTAAGGAGAGCAACTACCATGAGGTCAAGCTAACTTGAGCTTGCTTCTATCTGAATCCTCAGGCCAGTCTGGTCCCAGTCACACTGGGGAAAACAAGAAAGCTCAGGTGGGTGTCTGCTCCACTAGCTTGGGAATTTAGGTCCTGCACCCATCCTCAGATATTGAACGCCTCTTTGCTTACCAGGTGACCCTCTTCCCCGCTTCAGCTGCACCTTCTAGTTTCCATTATTAATTTACCTGTTTAATTTCAATATTTCATAGATGATTGGCCTTGAAACCCAAACGTGCGGGTCCCAAGAATTCAAATACGCCTCTCTTTTGAAGTACATCTAAATTTAGGCTGTCATAAACTGGGAGGTAGTTGTGGTTTCTAAGTTTTTTACAACACTTTACTTTGTGTAATTCAACATAAGTGACCTAAGAACCTTACAGAAAAGAAGATAGATGAGCTCAATAAAGATTAGGAAACTGCATTAAATTTGGAGACAGTGTTTCATTGGATTGCTCTTTTATACTTGGATGAATCACCCTTATCCAACTTTGCCTGGAGGGAGTTTGGAGTAAACACAACAATCATTACAACACCCACAGTCCTTGTGCACACACTATCGACCTCCTCGTTTGATGGGTCTTTTGATTATGGCTGTAAAAGTCAATAATTCTTCTGGGTATTAACCGTTAACATCACCACAGTGCATACAACATGTACCTCTAACATGAAAATGAAGCAACTATACCAAACTTAACTTCTAGGGTGGGAAGCAAAAATCTTGTGATCAATCAAATAAGCTGTGTTAACCTCCTCTCAATTGGCCTTATTTATCTGGACCATGTTATTGATCTTGAAGGGCACTGTCATCTCATTAACAGTCAGCAGGCTCTGCGTGCTTCCTGTGATTGACAAAACCTCTCTGGGTAACACAACAGCTGCCAACAGGGGCTGGTTTCCTCAGGCACAAACACGTCACAGAGAAGGTGTTGACTCTGAGGAGGGGCCAGGGAGAGGACGAGTTGGGAGGCAGAGCTGTCCCTGAGTGGAGCCATGCGGAGGGTCTGCTACCTCATCCACCTCACCCTCTTCTGGGCAGGTAAGGCAGATCCCGGAACCTCAAAAGAGCAAGACTCAGCGAGGCATCAAGGCTGCCAGAGCCTGGCCCTCGAGCACAGCATCCCTTACTCAATGATCTCAGCCCTAGTCTTCACTGAGCCCCTCTCGTGTCTTTTCTCTAGGAGTCATGTCAGCTGTCATGTTGGTGCCTCAAGACCAAGCAAGGAGTGTGTCTGTGGGGGAATCTGTCACCTTCAGGTGCTCCATGAAAGGAGAATCCATCAGTAACTACTACACCTTCTGGTACAGGAAAACACCGGGTAACACAATGACTTTCATATACCGAGAAGGGGGCACGTATGGCCCTGGTTTCAAGGACAACTTCCGAGGTGAAATTGATTCTTTAAACAACCAGGCTGTGCTGAATATCCTGGAGGCATCAGAGAGAGATGAAGGATCTTACTACTGTGCCTCGACCACCACCCTGCTGTGGGTTCACTTCTGAGCAGCTCAAAAAACGTGGAGATCTAAGTGGAACAGCAGTTCCAACAAGATCATGACTTTCTCCTGAATAAATAGTTTAAGAAATGGAAGCCAGAGAAGGCTGACATTCATGCCTTTCCTTCAGGTTCACTGGCTCACAGCCTGCTCATGCACTCCAGTGGTGCTCAGATAGGCAACCCCCAGTGGGGTGTGGCCCTGTGTAGGGCAGGAGAGAGGAGAGACAGAGTCAGAAATTGTAGCATTTACGGTACACTCTTAACAGTTTTCTTGGAGCTTCATAAAAGATTTGGCCACACAGCCTAAAGTACTTAGGATATGACATAAAGAGGCACTTTCCAAAGTATGACTATGGTGATGTCCAGTTTCTCCCCAACCGTATACAACAGGAATCTAGCGGTTCTCAAGGACAGGGGCTGGGAAGGTGGGAAGACTCCTCCCTTCCTTTGGCATCAATGGTACACACTGCCTGTCATCTTCCCAATGTGGATGGCAAGACTTGATCTCTAGCTGGCTGTACTGTTTTGGACTTTTGCCCTCCTTTCCATCTCTACCTCTTTACTTCTTCTTCTATATGTTCTAGAAACAAAACATTGAACACTTTTTTCCCACTGGCATTTCTTTATCCTTCTTTGGACAGCTCAGTTTAAGCTCCACTTTTATCTTGAGCAATGTACTTTTCCAGATTTAGATGACTGACAGCCTATTCTGAGGCTGAACCTGTCCTTCCTTCTGACCTCGTCTAGAAAAGCTACCATTCACCTTACTGAATACCTTATTGGAATTGTGGTGGTGGATGGGTATGTTCAGTCATTTGATTATTGTGATGGTTCCGTGGGTGTATGGGTATATCTGAACTCATCAGGTTGTGTGCTGTACATATGTGCGGCTTATTCATAAAGATCAATAATCTTATCAGTAATCTAATCAAAGATCCTGCTGTCCATAGAAGTACAAAAAGGCTGACAAGTGTTTGCCAGACACACACAGTTACACAGTTGGTTCCAGTCAGGGATCCTCACTGGTCCGCCAAGGCTCCTCCCAATCTTCCCATCTCTTGTGATTTTGCCTGACCTTTCATATATATGTATATATATGTGATAAAGAATGACATTTGGAAGCTTTATGTAGATGTTGTCAAAGTTTTGGAACCATAGTTTTAAAAGACCTGCAAAATGGATTCCTAGAAAGAGACCCAGTGGGTCCTTCTGACAGAGACCGGAAGAATGTCTTTGATGAGAAGGAGGAGGGAAAACATCTGGACAAATTCATAAAACTGTATGTTAGCTGTAATAATGATTAATATCTGTTGAGTGTTTACTATATGCCAAGCGCTATTCTGAGCACTTTACATGTGTTATATGATTTAATCCTCACAATAATCCTATGATGCATTTTCTATTATTATCCCCATTTTACAAATGGGGACACTAAGACACAGAAGAACTAAAACACTTGCCCAAGATACCACTGGTAATGAGGGAGGGCGACAGATTTCGGACTCCGGAGCTGAAGGACACAGCATGTGATTCAGGAGGTTGGGGGAGGGTGGTCCATAGAGGAGACTGTCCCCAGGATGTGTCAGAAATAAGGGACAACAGGGCTGTGCCCTCGCCACCAGACCTGTTCAAAGCAATGCTCCGTGACCATCTGTCAAGAAACTTGGACAATGCAGCACGAGTCCCAGAGGATTTCTCAATGTTTTCTAACTCTGAGATTTTGTGATCCTGACACAAGCTTCACTCTGTCTTCTAAAATTATCTGTACCTCTTCATCTTTGAAACCAGGATAAGAAGAGTTACATCTTCAGAGATAGTAAGAGTTCCATCTTCACAGGGTTGTTAAAGGCAAATGATAGAGAGGAAGTAAAGTGCATTGCACATGGTAGCTATGCCATAAATGTTACTTAACATAAGGAAAGTAAAGGGCCAACAATAAAGTGGAATAATTGAGAAGAAAGTGAACTAAATTACAGAGTGCCAAGATGCAACCACTTTGCAGGTGTGGACTCACTTAATCCTCATGACAGCCCTGCGAGGTCTTTATTGTCAGCTCGGTGTCACAGATGGGGAAACTGAGCCTCAGAGAGACTGGGTAGCTTACCTAAGTTTCCAGAAGCAGAGCTAGGATCTGGGTCAGAGGCAGACAGCCCTGGTTCTGGGCTAGGGGCTGTGGGATATGCTAAAGAAATACATCACCTATAACAATGCCTGAATTAGAGAGCGGCTGGGAACAATTGTGTGAAGTCCAGTCATCTGTGTGATACAGAGGTTGCCCTTGACTCCTTGGCCAGTCCCAGGGAGAGGGAATGGGGGTGGGGTACCTAACCCCTTCCACCTCCACTTCTCCCTCCCTTGCTTTAAAACACCAGTTGCAATTGCAGCTTCCAGGCTGTTCTCCGGAGAGTCCTCACTCCTGTGACCGAAGGAGGACCGCGGCTACCCAGCCCCCTCCCACTTCCACTCCTGAGCCCACCCCTAGGTCTGCAGCTTGTCTCCCAGGCCACAACGTGGGAAATGGGCCGACATCTTCCTCCCTTCTGATGCTTGTCAAAGGCAGTAGCTTGTTGAATTCTTTTAGAGTCTCTAGGGTGCTAATGCATTCACTGCCTTCTTCTTGCCTTCTCAGAGGCCTGTCTGGAATGGCAGCTACAGGGGTCTGGGGCTAGTGTGATGAGAGCTGGAGAAATTCTGTGGGTCCCTGGAGGGTCTGTAGAATTGCCAACTTTACCATCCATATATATCTGCACAGTGAGACAGTGTCCAAGTTTTTCTTTTCCATTTTCACTGACTTATTATCACTTATATCGAGGAAGCAAAAGGGCTCAAGATCTATCATCCACAGTTCTCTGCATTCAAAAATGAGGAAACTGACACCAGAAAGCGCTGCGGTGAATTAAAGTGTGGGAGCCACCAAGCAAAGAAGAGAACTGAGTTCAAACAAAACTTTCCCCACTCTAGGTAGAGTCTTAGCCCCCTGCAGTGCCTCAGACAGAAAGTGCTGGCTAATAAATTCTCCACAGCAACAGGTGAAGAAACTCTGGAATTGAGGCTTCTTTCCTACTTCTCAATTCAACATCTTGCCTCCAAATATAAATTGAAATCATGGGGTTATACATCTCTAATATTTTTTGGTTTATTCTTCCTCCAACAAATACCATCTCTCCTCTCTGCTTAATTTTTCTCCATAGCATTTATTACCATTTGATGTGCTGTATATTTTACTTGCTTATTTATTTGTTGTTTAGCTCTCCACTGACTGGAACACAAGCTCCATGATAGCAGAGATTTTGTCTGTTTTCTTCACTGCCTTAACTCCAGCACTTAGAATAAATCTGACACAAAATGGGCACTCAACAAACGTGTTGAATGAATGAGTGGGTGAAATGTGTAATGAATGAGTACTACATACCCTGCACTGTGCTGAATACTGGGGATATAATAGTGCACAAGACTGGTGACAACTTTGCCCTCAGAAATGCTTTATCCAAGCCTCATCTATCCACTAACAAGATTTTCTGAAGGGTAGATAATAGAGCACTCTAGAACACCAAATAACTTACTCTTGGAGAGCAGACATAAGTGCTCCTACATTCCTTGGACATCCCCCCATGACAGGGATAAAATGGGGTGGAGCAGGGGAGGGGCGGGGATGGCAGGCTTTCTCGTTTCACCACATTTTCTCTCCTTTTAATCCTAAGGCCCCAGGCCCCGAGTCTTGGACTCTCAGGGAGAAGGTTGAACATTTCCACTTTATTTCACGAAGGAAATTTGCAAAATCTCTCTCCAAACAGACTGCTGGAGCAAGCCATCTCTCGTAACCAAAAGGCACCATGACACATTTTCCTAAACAAAGAGCAACTCCTAACTCCCTCTCACCCTACCACCACCGCCATCAAATGATTTTGGAATTCTTCAGGAATGCAGAATCCCTCAGGGTCTTGTGTTTTTAGCAATTCACACATACACAAACACATACACTCTGAATGGTATGGTGGCGTGGATCAAACACTGGAGGAACTCTCTGAAGGCACAGCCTAGGTGCTCAAGGCTCCCAGGCGCCAACACACACATGCAGTCAGAAAAGGACCTGCTGACGGGACAAAGGAAGTCAAGCCACCATGCAATTGCTCCTATTCATTTTAACGAGGCAGGCTCTCGATCTCTGTGTTTAAATAAGAAATCGAACAGCCCTAAGTTTTCTATTGCCTGCATACATGTGGGAGAATAGGGAAAATTTAACGATCCTTTTCTGGCATAAGGACAAAGCCCCAAGAGTATTTATAACTTTCAGAAAAAGAAATGTCATTATAAATACATTACTAGGGCAACAAATTATTGAGAAAGAAAACCAGTCCAAAGTGTAGACTTTGGGAGATTAAAGCTACTTTCATAGACTATAACAACATCCATTTATTTATTCAATAATAATTTACTAAGTAACTACTATGTGCCAGGTACTTTTCTAGACATACTGGGAATACAGAAGCTCAGGAGTTTGTTTTAGTGAAAACGAATACAAAATAAAACAAGTAAAATATGTTAGATGGTGATGATTGCCATGGAGAAGACTTGCAGGGAGGGAGAGAGAGTATGCAATCAGGGGGCTGAGAGAGACAATTCGTTTAAATCAGATGGTCAATAAAGGCTGTAAGGAGAAGGTTACATTTCAGCAAAGGCCTGGGATGAGCAGTAAGGTATATTTGGAGTCTGGATGTTTGCTGGAATTTTCTGTTTAGAAATAATATTTTCATGTCCAGTTTTATGACACATAAAAGTACCAGCTTTTCTGTAGCTTGGAGGAATAGGCAACAGTATTTTCTTCTTCTCTTGCTGCGAGCTCTTTCACCAATCATTCAGACTTTCATTTTTCAAAACCAAGTGATGGAATTCCATGAATTAGCACAAGTGGAGAGGAAGCCATACAGAAAAGGTCAAAACTTAGAAGATGAAAAGGAAGATGGTGGAATTGGATGATTGACAAATGGAACATGGGGCAGGTAACATTGAGCCCTTTGCCTTTTCTCCCTCCTTAGGTGACCACATTCTATGGATTGATGTGTGTCTTCCCAACCATGAAAGGAGAGCATACGAATTGGATGAAGCATTTCTCTTGCTGGTCCCCAAGATGATGCTACTCCAGCAGCCCCAGGAGAGAATCTGCCTCCTCATCTACACTTGCAGATCCACATGCCTCCCAAAAACTGTCCCAATAGACAGGGAAGCTGACATAAAACATGTTTACCTCAGTGAAGTTCTTGGTTTTTCCTCGTCTCCAGGAAGCCAGCCACAGATAACCTGAGGAATTTGGAGTAACTGTGGAGAAAGCTGGAGGGTTTTCACAATTCCTCGCAAAACTTTAGGGATTCCGCCTCCAGGACTTCTGGGTGTGCTGGGACCACAAGGCCCAGGGTAGGCCTCGGAGTTGGTTTCCATCCTCACTTGTCACCTAAGAGAAGTGAGCAATATTTCTCAGAGACAGTAGAAGGAAAGTCAGCATCCACAGAGAAAATACCAAAACAAGCAAACAAACAAACAAAAAGCCCACATAGCTTGGGTCTGAGTTGTCAGCAGCTCTGTCACATCCAAGGCCTCCTCGCCCATAAAGACTTCAACTGTGTCTGCAGAGCACGTTATGGTCATGAGTGATTGATGGAAGATTAACTACCTCAATTGCCTTCAGGAGGAAGAAGAGTTTCATGCACCAAGTTTATAAATAAAAGAACCACAAAGGAGCCAATATCACTGGCACTACATGTTGAAACCAGAGAGTTGACCCAGTAGCAATAACATTCCTCTGTAATAAGAATTAAAATCTCTGAGTTCACAACTAGTCCATTTCTCAGCATCCAAACCATCATTATGTTTTCCACATGAAGGATCTCCTTCTCAGCCCTACAGCCCTACCGCTATGCCCCCCAACACACAGGGTGTTAGAACGGTGAGAAACTTCAATCACCTCCTGGTTCATCCTCTTCCACTGAAGATGCAGAAACTGAGGAATGGAGAAATTAACTTTCTCTCCAGCCCACAGCCAGCGGGTGGCAAAGCCAAAGCCAACCCCTGGTCATAAATACCTCCCACCACACCCTGACACCAGGTTGCCATGGGAAAGCACCCTATTAGCCCTGTATTTTCAGTCTGCATCCCTGCTATGCTATTCTCCCCTCTGTTCAGCTGGAGAATCTCCTCCTAGCCAAGTTGAGCTGGAGGAGTAAAAAGTCTCATGGTTGTTGCAGGAGTACAGAGCCTCAAAGTACTCCAGAGGGTCCACTACACTTCCACCCTTGCTTTCTACCCCTTTCTAAAGAAACTCCTTGAAATCTCAAATCCTGCCCTGGGTCCTTTTGCATTCCTTTGGGAGCCTAGCTCCACACTGAGTGCATAGCAGCTGTTCAGTATAAAGAAGAAAGGCTGGTCTCCCGCTCTCTCTTCTCCACCTAAGTAAACCCCACTCATTAGGGACCCTGCTCCTCACTCCCTGCCTTTGTCCCCGTGGCAGTACCTCTGATCCTTTCTACTGAGGAATACACAGATCAATGGCCAGAGCCTGCCTTCCATTCAGAGACAAAATCTCCTCCCCAAGGGTGTGGAGAAAAGGGAACCCTCTTGCACTGTTGGTGGGAATGTAAACTGATACAGCCACTATGGAGAACAGTATGGAGGTTCCTTAAAAAACTAAAAATAGAACTACCATATGACCCAGCAATCCCACTACTGGGCATATACCCTGAGAAAACCATAATTCAAAAAGAGACATGCACCCCAATGTTCATTGCAGCTCTATTTACAATAGCCAGGACATGGAAGCAACCTAAGTGTCCATTGACAGATGAATGGATAAAGAAGATGTGGCACATATATACAATAGAATATTACTCAGCCATAAAAAGAAACAAAATTGAGTTATTTGTAGTGAGGTGGATGGACCTAGAGTCTGTCATACAGAGTGAAGTAAGTCAGAAAGAGAAAAACAAATACAGTATGCTAACACATATCTATGGAATCTAAAAAAAAAATGGTTCTGAAGAACCTAGGGGCAGGACAGGAATAAAGACGCAGACGTAGAGAATGGACTTGAGGACACGGGGTGGGAGAAGGGTAAGCTGGGACGAAGTGAGAGAGTAGCATTGACATACATACACTACCAAATATAAAATAGATAGCTAGTGGAAAGCAGATGCATAGCACAGGGAGATCAGCTCGGTGCTTTGTGACCACCTAGAGGGGTGGGATAGGGAGGGTGGGAGGGAGACGCAAGAGGGAGGGGATATAGGAATATATATGTATGCATATAGCTGATTCACTTTGTTATACAGCAGAAACTAACACAACATTGTAAAGCAATTATACTCCAATAAAGATGTTAAAAAAAAATCTCCTCCCCTTTCTTTTTCAAAATAAATGCAAGTCCACAATATGACAATGCTGTTAAGAAAAAGAAAGCTAATGAGTTGCTATAAGATTATAAGAATGGCAATGTTATTATACTCAGCGCTGGTCAGCTCTTCCCACAGGGTCACTGGCCTGGCACGTTCCTGAATTAGCCTGAGTAAGTCTTGGAGAAATTAAACAGTGTTGAATTGCAGCCTGTGAAGAGTTATTATACAATGGAAAAGAAACCCACTAGACTGGAACGTGTGTTCAAAACCTACTCTTGTCGTGTGAGAACCTGAGCCCATCACCTCCCTTCCCCAGGCTCATTTACAAGGGTAGGAAGCCGGAACTGATACAGCCTGAAGTCCCTTCCCTTCTCACCTTCTATGATGCTATGATTAGTCGGCCCCATTTCCTATGAGCCGAGAAAAAGAGAAAACATTCTGAAATTTCAGCAAAAAAGCTCAAAATGAAAAATCTCCTTGAAATGAAAATCATCAACAGCTGTAAAGAGGTACCAGTAAAAATAATCATTGATGGCCTACAGTCATGGGGTACTTTTGTATGTGTAAGTCGCTGCTCAAAGTAGTTTACATGTTTTAATTTGTTTAATCTTCAAACAACCCATTGCTACTATTGTCCTTATTTTGCAGAAAAAACACGGAAGCGAGGCGAGGGTAAGGCATTGCCCAAGGTCATACTACGGGTGAGTGGCTGAGCTTGGACACAAGCCCAGGCAGCCCGCCTCCAGAGATATTGTGCAACCCAAGAGGCTCCATTTTCTGGAGCTTATCAAAACCTGTCTTTTAAATCATGTCTGTGGGCAAAAGAGTGGGTCCGATACCTGCGCAAAGTCCTTTCTGACTGTAGCAAGCTCTATTCTATAAAAGGAAGCTATGCAAGGAGTGAAGAATTATCTCCTGTTGGGTCCCCCATGATGCTACCCTTACTTTTTTTTTATTGGAGTATAATTGCTTTACAACATTGTGTTCGTTTCTGCTGTACAATGCCCGTGCGTAAAATAGTAGTCAGCGGGAACATGCTGTAAAGCACGGGAAGCTCAGCTCAGTGCTCTGTGACGACCTAGATGGGTGGGATGGGGATGTGGGGAAGGAGGTCCAAGAAGGAGGGGATATGGGTTATACATACAGCTGAGTCACTTCATTGTACTGCAGAAACTAACCTTACATTTTGCATCCAAGAAGTCTGATAGCTTACATGGTGTGTTTGTGGGCACTTTTCCACCCTCGGTCTCCACCGTGTGGTATCTGCCTGGGCTGATCTTCCTTGTGCTATTCCTCTATGGTAATGCAGGAGTCATCCTTTTTGAGATAGTGTCATGTCTGTCTTTTACAGTTCTTATCAGTGCTTCCTCTTTTCCAGAGGTCCAGTCACTGAATCAGCTGGGGCTTTACGGGGGACCATGAGAGACGCTGGGGACTCCCTAATGGTCACCTGCAATGCCTCTGGGTTTAACTTCCGACTCTTCTGGGTGAACTGCTACCATCAAGCTCCAGAAAGACCACATGAATTTGTTTCTAAAATTAGTCCTTCGGGGAATGTTAAGGATTACACATTTTCCATGGAGGGAAGATTTGCTACCACTAGGAATAACATCAGTAATCATTTGTATTTACAAACCAACAGATTGAAACCAGAGGCTGAGTATTATTGTTCTTTCACCACCATGAACCACAGAGAAACTGAAGGGGGTTGAAATCTCCCTGGTAGGCAGAACGAAAGGAGGAGAATCTGCATGTTAAGATCAGTGATCTTTCTCCAGCTGGATCTCCCCCTCCCAGATCTATACCTCCATCTTGATCATACTTGGGACTACCTTTTATTCTCATCTGAAACAGTGTCTTCACTTTGCTCCTTTGAATTTTCCCTTCCAATTTACTGCATCCAGGGGCGGTTGGGCCAAAGGGTGAGGAGAGATGTGATGGGGACACTAAGGAATCAGTCCTGAGTGACACTTCCAGAAGTCCTGTTGGCCAGAGGGATTGTTCTGAATGATGACTGGGTGGTCAGAAAATTAAACTCATACCTGCCTCTCAGGTGAAGCTGACCACCCATCATGGTCGCTTTTGTTAGCCCTTGACTTCTAGGACATTGGAGGAAAGAGACAGAAAGAGCAAAACATGTAATCATGCCAAAGTGAAAGAGAGATGAGAATGGGATTTTCTCTGAGTTCCAGATAACTCCCTTCTATAATCCTTCCCACATTTTCAGATCCATGAAAACATCCTTATTGTGTTAACAAAAGCTTTCATGACACAATCTAAGTAGGTGTATTTTCCTCTCTTAAATAGGTGGCAATATAGTGCAGATAACAAAAGTGATGTACAAAAATAAATTTGCTTATCATTCACAAAAATATTAAAATGTGTTGAACTTAAAAACAGTAATCTGAAAATGGTCCCTAACGTTGGCAAGTTCTTTTTACCTATCTTGATATGAACAAGTTTAAAAATTTGGTCTAAAAAATTTAGTCTATAAACTGCATATATGTGTTTATGTATGAGTTCTTTTAATAGTAAAAAGAGCATGGGTTGTGGAATCAGACAAAAGTGAGGAAGAATCACAACTCCTCATTTACTGTAGGACCTTGAACAAGGTTGCTTAACTTCTCTAAACCTCTATTTCCTCATAGATAAAATACAGATAATAATACTTATTTCACAGAGTTATTACAAAGATTAAATGAAATAATTGCTAGAAATCATCTGGCACTCCTGGGTGACTAGCACACCAAAGGTGCTCAGTAATGCTAATACTTTAACTCCTCAGCTCTTAATGGTCTGAAGGAGGGTGGTTTTTACCCAGAAGAGCGAAGAGTAAAGGATCTAAAACGGGAGGAGGGTTTCCCTGGTGGCGCAGTGGTTAAGAATCCGCCTGCCAATGCAGGGGACACAGGTTCGAGCCCTGGTCCGGGAAGATCCCACATGCCGTGGAGCAACTAAGCCCATGCGCTACAACTACTGAGGCTGTGAGCCACAACTACTGAGCCCTCGTGCCACAACTACTGAAGCCCACATGCCTAGGGCCTGTGCTCTGCAACAAGAGAAGCCACCTCAGTGAGAAGCCCGCTCTCTGCAACTAGAGAAAGCCTGCTTGCAGCAAACAAGACACAACACAGCCAAAAATAAAATAAATAAAATAAATAAATAAAATGGGAGGAAACATTGACAATGACCACTAACATTTTTTCAAACCAAGAAGTCCAAATGTGCTGCCAGCATATTTTTCATAAAAATATCTCATCAGGAATGTTCTTCCCACACGACCTCTCTAATTCTTTCCATGCATTGACAATAGTGAAAGTCTCAAAGACAAATCCAGTATTGGGAAGATCTAGGTCCCCAATAACATACTGTGTCTTCATTGTCCTTTGTCTGTACCAGATGAAGGTGGCCCAGGCCAGTCTCAGCTCTAGCAGAAATAACAAGGAGAATGAATTTTGCGTGCCGAACTCTTTTCCAATAGACATGGTTCGGATGTCTAGGACAATAGCTACAAGGAACTCTCAGTTTTCAGAAAGCTCAGCCTTCGAGCTTTGAGGATATTCCCCTGCAGGGCCTTACCAGTCGTAGGCTATTTAATTAATGTACCTTATTGGAAATACAGAGATTTTTTTTCATCCTTAAAAAAGAAAGTATTAAATTTCATTACTAACCTGTGAGGGGTTACATTTGTCCATCCTCATGCTGCCCGTGCTTTCTTTCTACCTAGGGTTAGCTCACTATGGCATTTGGCCAAGAAAACCATGTTCCCCTAAATGAATCCCAAAGATAAATATCCTCACTGCAGTACTTTGGCTTCTCCCATTAAAAAAACAAAACAAAACAAAATAAACTATACAGACCTTATCCAGGGGAAATAGGAAGAAAAGCCAGTGAATCAGAGCTGCTCTCCTGCCAGAAATGCATGTTCTGATGGGAGAAGATGGTGAAGGGTGTCTGCACAAAATCCCAAGTGGGAAAAAAGCTGTCTGAGATCCGAGGAAACTTTCGTCTGCTAAAAGGAGCCAGCAGCCTGTTGACAAAAAATTGGGGGCGGGGGGAGTCAGAACACCTCTTTTTTGTGTGACTTTAGATAAGTCACTTAAACTCTTTGAGCCTCAGATTCTCATCTGTACAATAAAGAGTTTATATTAGATGATCGCTATGCTTCCTTCAACACTAACAAGCTATAGGTCTCTGTCCAGCAAGAAAGAGAAGGAAGCAGCTGTAGGACAAAGGGGATCAAATTTCACAGATTCCCAAGATTGTGATGCACAGATTCCTGCCTGGCTGATTCCTTTAT
Organism: Eubalaena glacialis; assembly: GCF_028564815.1. Lineage (NCBI taxonomy): Eukaryota > Metazoa > Chordata > Mammalia > Artiodactyla > Balaenidae > Eubalaena > Eubalaena glacialis. Next base: position 120,055,820 of record NC_083717.1, read on the forward strand.
GTGACTCAGTAAGGATAAACTCTGGAAAAGAACTAAACAAAATAACACTCATGATTAATCAAAGGGGATTGAGAGTCATTGCTAACCTCACACCTGCCTTGCTTTGCCTCAGCTCACCTCCCTTGGGATATTCCTCCTCCTCTTTAATGCCTCATCAGGATTTTTCAAAAACTGTGATCACTCAAGGTTGAAGCTTTTCATCTCCCATGTATAAAAGGATATGCAAAGAGAGTTCAGTCTCCTGTTGAGTCTCTGCCAAGGTCTTAGCCTGGCAGTTCTGGGAAAAGAGCCAAAGACCCCATATTTCTTGGCTGTTAACATTCTCCCATCTGTGCTCAAGTCAGCAGGCTGGGCTTCAGGCTGTGGCTTGTCTGTAGTCTTACAGATAAGGAACTAGGTTTTCTAAAGGAACTCCTAAGAATGTTTCTGCAAGAAAGTAACTTGGCCCTCAAGTAACCAGACAGAGGATTATCTGGTTATATTTGGGGACAGTAACAAAAAGACCAGGAAGTCTATATTCTATATTATAGCCTCAGAATCCAATCTTATAAACCACTGCAGGTACTGATATTAATTAGATCTTAGGTAATGTTCATAAATATCAATGTCATCTGTGTTCCCAGTACAGGGTGTCCTACATCGTACATACGCAGGTGGAAAGGGTAATGTCCTCAGGTATGACAACAGCCCTGAACAGCATTCAAAAAGGAAAGACCTGCAAAACACAAGACATCTCAATGAGTTTCTGAGCCAGAGGCTCTGCTAAACAACAGAGTCGGGGATCAGACCAATTGTCCACTGTGTCTCCCTGATTGAATGCATACAAAATAGCAGCTGCCATTTTTACTCCATGCAAGGCATTCAGACCCAAGTTTCCTGAAATGTTGTTACCAATATTCTGATGGAAAAGTACATGTTCCAAACTGTTAAATCTGACCATTCACTAAGCATGGAATTTCCTCTTTTTCTGTAAATGTTCTAGCTTATTTTTATTTTCTAGTGTTTCCTGTCTGAAGCTAATTCCCAAAGGGCTCTCCTATGCTTTCTCATTCCCATTACAAGGTCACCATACAAGTTGAATATTTTCATTTCTTCAGACACCTCTATGGAGAGATTTCCACTTCCATTTCTCTGTTATCCCAGGCACCTACCAGGAGCAAGGAGCTCAAGCTTGGACAACCTTGGGATATACAGCAACAATAAACATGCTCTCCATGTCTTTGTTCCATGGCCAATTACTCAGTGTCTTCGGTGGCATTTGTTTCTCAATATTTTTCTCTAATCTTGATCCTTGGGCCTCCACTTTATAAATTCATACTTTCTTCTTTGAAATCCTCCCAGCCTCCCTCACCCTGAGCTTTACCCCTTCCAACAGTGACATTTCTCAGATCATTTGCATCTCAACAGGGAAATGATGCAAAACAGGTCCCTTCCTCTTCCGGTTTTTTGCTTCCCAGTCCTACCCCTACCCATTCAGCTCTGGAAAGTTAGCACCACCTTGCGCCATTCATGAGCATTTTCTCAGAGATCTGTTTCCAGAGAAGCATTTTGCATGTTCTGAAGGGAGAAGATGGGTGAAGGATATCTTTTTGGGACCAAGCTTGAAGTCCACTGATATTGTGACTCTTGAAGGTGCTTGACTCAGAAAGACTGAAAGTTTCTACCTAAATCCAGGTCCAGCTACTTCATCCCTGTAATTTGCCGTTGGAAAAAGGACGGGCTATCTACATATCACTCCTCTAAAGGCACAGAACTGAATCTTAAATTCTACCTGATGTTTGGATTGTGAAGCTCCAGGACAAAGGTTGGGATGCACCAGTTCTGTGAACTCTAAAGGGAGCTGTCCAGATCATATGCCTTCAATGGAAGAAAGAAGTACTGTCACCTTAGAAACTCCAACTCTGGTCTACTTGTGTTCTCTGACACCACACCTCATACTATCATGTATTTATGGCAGATCTGGTCTACTCAGAAATAACCTGGACCAAGTCAACATAGTCTTTGTTAGTCTTCAGACTCAAAGTGAAGTAAGGGAATCTGACTCCAGAGTAAAATCTTCCCCTCTCTCCAGTACAGGCACCAAGGGCTACGTATAGAGCAGGTCTCTAACCACCCCATTTTTACATTTGGATGTATTTCTCCCACTTCTTGTACATTGTTTCTTTGTACAAAGAATTCAGTGATAAAAATTGAGACTCCATCCTCCATACACTGATTAACTCAACTATCAGTGCAGATTGAGTGTACGGAGGGAGGACGATTTTGTACCAAGATTTATTTATCTCTGTTTTCAGGAAAAAAACAATAGACACTTTCTCCCTACAATGGCTTTCTCACTGATAGATTATTTGCCACAAGGGGTTCAAATGGTTCTGCCATTGCTTTTTGGCTTCCACACCCCAAGCCGTCTGGTCTCCATCACATCTGAAGGAGGATCTCCTTGTTCAGCATTGTTGATGCCATCACACTGATCCCAGAAGTCAGACCTGACTCTACAGATTAGCTAATAAACCAGGGAAAGCCCGTGTTCTAAGAGAGAGGTGGAAAGTGGTGGGATGGATGGGACCTGGGTGCTGGGAAACTGCTCAAGTCCACTGCTGATTCAGTCTTCTCACCACCTGCCTAATGCGTCCAAGAGATGCGTCTTCCTTATGAGGTACCAGAGACTCAGAATGTCCACATCCTGTGGTTCCTGTACCCTGTGACACCCCACATTTGAGTTCCTTTCCTATTCAGAGAACAAAAGCTGCTGGCTTTGGGCCAGTTCACAACAGATGTAAGGCACAACCGCCAACTACCCAGGAAGCATCCACCAGGGCAAGGCATGAGAATCTGCTTCTTAGAAATTCCCATTCTTGTGGTCCCATCAATCATCTAACACCTGCCCAAAGAGAGACTGAGAGACTTTCTCCTGAGCATCTTCAGGGATTTAATGCTTCCTGTTGGGAATGGAGAAGGCTGAGTTGCGACTAAGTTTAAGAGACTGAGAGTTAAGGGAATTATTGGAAAGCAGGTATTACTCTATATGTACTTTAGGCACACCTGCAAATCTATCCAAAACTTTGATACAATGTCTTCCTAAATCACTGACTTTGCCCACCTCACTCTCTGAATCCACGTGGTGATCACACACTGGACGGGCTTTCAAAGCCATGAGCAGCAGGACCTTTCCTTTCTCCACATGCAGGACAATGGAGTTGGGGATTCTGCTCATCAGAATGTTATTGCTAGTTTGTGCCAGACCTTACAAGGATGTCCTTGTACTGCAACTCTCTGTAAGAGATTGTACTTTGACTTTCTCTAAGGCCGTAGATCTCTTTTGCTACCTTTGTGACCTAAGAGAATGGTCCCTTCTGTGTACTGCCTACTTAGTAAAGCAAAGAAAAATAGAAAGCACACGGACAAAGTAAAAGGAAAGACACAAAGACATTAGTACGAGGGAGAATACTGTTGTGGACTCAGAATGTTTATCACTTGAATTGATATTAACCTGAACCTCCTAGAAAATAACAACAAAAACGTCGATATTAGGATATGTATTTTCTTAGTGTCTCTGAAAGAAAATATGTGCATTCAAGGAGTACAGAATCCTTGAACCTTGCAGCTTTCACTAAAAGAAGTGCTTAACTGTGGCTGGAATAATCCATTGCCTTGGCAGTAGCTAAGGGAAGCTGCAGCTGCCAACCCTTTGCAAACTGTAAAGTAGGTCATCCATAGCTCCTTGTTCTCATCTTTCTGGGCCATTTTCTTGGACCCTCCTTCCCATCACATCCCTCATATGCTTCTATTCTATTCCCATCAAAACCTGGTATCAAGAAATGACCTGAAACCAGTTCATACTAATTTAGTGAACAATGGAAATCGATGGAGGCTTTAGGTTTTCTAAGGTTGGGGTGGGAGGGAGGAAACACCGTATTTTAGCAGAGATAATAGCCAAAAGCTAAAGACTAAAGAAACCATGGCAGAATTTTCAAAGCTTGAGAACACTGCCCACAATGAAAGATGGAAGTTTGTTCTCTCTTTGTTTGGAGGCTCAGTGTGGATCAGACAAAGAGAGTCTGGAGTTTCCCAGAGCAGGCAATTCTTTCCCCGTGTCCAGGAAGACAGAGAACATTAACCTGTCTACAACAGAGGACAGAACTGGGGCCAAAAAGAAAAAAAATAAAAATGATAGATAGATGGATATAGAGATTTCCAGATATAGATTTAGATGTAGATATGGAAAAAGATTTCATCTCAATAGCAGGAATTGCTTTTTTACAGTTGACAGCCATTCAGCAGTGAAACAAACATGCTTGTGAGAGTATAAGTTCAGGTGGGTGAATACACTAGAAAGGTTGTCCTCACTGTTTGGGAGCTAGAACTCAATGACCTGAGTTCTTTTCCTCCAGGAAATTCATTATAGAATCTATGTTGAAAGACAATCAGGACTGCTACCAAAAAGCAGCTACAGTTGCTACTTTGGTATATCCTTTCCCAGTTTCTTTTTCAATGTATAAATTATTACACACTCTGTATATGTAATTATACCCCCATATACACATTTGTATCTTTTTGAACATTATAAAATCAATTCTCTATGTTATCAGATACTTTTTCTTAATAGAATTTTTAATAAGCTACATTAATATTGTATCCAGGAATAGCTATGGTATAATCAGTCCTCTTATGGAGAATTTAGGCACCTTCTACATTTCTCCTATTATAAGAATTGCTGTGATGAACATATCTGTATATAACTTTTCATTATTTAAAATTATCATCTGTGTATATGAGTAAAACTTCATATATATATGAAGTTTATATATATGTAAGTCTCACTTTCCCTCAATTAAAGGATTCAAAATAAAGTTTCTTAGCCAACTTGATTATATAAACCCGAGGAGGGATAGATAAATTGCCAAATTCTTCTTTAAATTTTTAATGTATTATTTTGTTACACATGCATATTTAAAATCACATTTCATATAAAATAGTATATTAATTTTGAAATACTTGTTTTTGTCTATTCTCAGAGTTCACAGAATTTTTTTTCAAATTCCTCACAAGCATCTCAAATCAATGTATTTGTCATCAAAGAGCTGCTTTTTTAAATATTCAAACATTTTTTGAGAGCAATCAAACTCACTTGTATCTAAATTGCTTGAATTATAGCACATTAGGAATCCATATATGAAGCTATCACTAAAATATTTGGAACCACAATATCTATTCACAAAACATTAGGACTGTTCATTGCCACTTCTCCTGTAAGTGAATATTCATGATTTACACACACACACAAAAAAATTTACTTTAAAAGATTTGTTTAGGACTTCCCTGGTGACGCAGTGGTTAAGAATCTGCCTGCCAGTGCAGGAGACATGGGTTCGATCAAGCCCTGGTCTGGGAAGATCCCACATGCTGCACAGCAACTAAGCCCGTGCGCCACAACTACTGAGCCTACACTCTAGAGCCCCACAAGCCACAACTACTGAGCCTGAGTGCCACAACTACTGAAACCCGCGCACCTAGAGCCCATGCTCTGCAACAAGAGAAGCCACTGCAATGAGAAGCCTGCGCACCGCAACGAAGAGTAGCCTCCACTCGCCACGACTAGAGAAAGCCCACACGCAGCAACGAAGACCCAACGCAGCCAAACATAAATAAATAAATTTATTTTTTAAAGTAAATGAATAAATAAATAAATAAATTTATTTATTTTTTAAAATAAATAAATTTATTTTTAAAATAAATTAATCTTTTAAATAAATAAATAAATTTATTTATCTTGATAAATAAATAAATAAATTTTTAAAAATAAATACATAAATAAATTTATTTTTTTTAATAAATAAATAAAAGATTTGTTTAAACAATATTGAACACTTGTAATTTCGAAGGCTTACTCCCAAGAATAGTTACTAAGTGGTTGTTAAACTTGTTAGTCATCTTTTTCACTAACCTCATCAGCTGACTTCCAGAAGTATCCATGAAGTAATATTCATTAAGATTATTAGAGGTGAATGTGTCTTCACTAAACTGTACTTAACTGTGCAAAATCAAAGAATTGCATAAAAGTATTATAACGTTGCTTTCTGTATTTTTGTAAGGAATCAAATATAAGGGGACTCTCTCTTCTCTCAGGATTATAAACCTCACTTTATATTCAAACATGCATAGTATTTTCTCATTGTAAATTCCCCAAGGTGGAAATATTTGCTCAAACTAATATGAATATTTTCACACGCTCTTGATATTAACTAATTAGCTTGCAATAAAAATAAAACAATATATATTGCTACCAACATCTTACCAATATTAGAAATATCACATTTTCTAACAAAAGCATTGCTTAAACATCTTTCCAAAAACTAGCTTATTATATCTTTATTTCCATTTTTTTGTTGCTAGAGGATTGAAACATTTTCCTAAGTGAATGTGTCTAACCAATGAGTGAGTTTTTCCATTTATCCTTTGACCATTTATCTTTTAAGATCTTACTGTTCTACTTATTGATGTGTGTGACTGTAATAATTTTGTGCCTCTGAGTTTTATTGCATTTAACCACAATAACAGCATTGGTGAAACGAGATATCTGAGGCATTCTAGATGGCAGAGGGCGGTCGGTGATGGCAAAGTGCCCAGGAAGGAAAAAAGGAACAGAAGGGTTATTGTACTGCTGTGTTTCACTGTGACTACTACCACAGAGGTTGAAGTGTATTACGCCTTTGTTCAAAAACCCCAGCCGTGATCTACTGTGTATGTCTCAGCATTGGGAGGAGTCTTCTGAGTCTCATGGGGAACTAATGTATGAGTTTACTGCCCACTTGCCTCCAACTCCTTTCATCAGAGATTTATTCCATATTATCTACTGCAATAGTTTCAGATGTAAATGACTATCACCAAATAATCAGTAATAAGGAATCCCACCACATTTTAACAACTTTTGTTAAATATACTCATGGCAAAGTAAAAAATATCATGGACGAAGTAGATGGAACTAACAATGGGGAACCTGTGTACTGGGTCACACACTCGTATATCATGAGGCAAGAAGTTGAACCCACTTCTGTCTAATTTAAATAATTATTCCTTTAAAGAGCTCAATGCCCAGTACAAAACAAAACAAGTGCTCGGAAAGTGGTTGTTGTGAACTGAACTCCATCATACAGAGTCCATTTTTTAAAAGACTGTGTTTATAAATTCCATACCTACAAGAAGATCCATAAGGTGAAATTCTGACACTGAATCCCCAACTTCTAACAGTTCATGTGTCTTGTTCTGATGAAAAAACACTGTCAAATGAGGGAGAAGAGATGGCAAAAAGGTCATTATTAGGTAGCACTGGACAAATGACCCAGTTATGAGATGAAGAGTACAGACCCTTCACAAGTAAAACCTGAGTTATCACAAAGTACCAAGTAAGTAAACAGATGGCGGCAGGGAAACTTTTGTTGGGTAGAGTTAGCTGGGAAGAGCTCTTGGAGATGAACCTTGAGTTGGTCCTTGAAGATGTCACAAGATCCACCCTGACTGGAAATATTATTTCAGAGTCAAGGAATCTTCTCTGTGACCTAATGCCTCTTAGCTCTCTCCTCATCCCAGAGCAAAGGCACCACTTGTCCCCACCCACTTACACTATGTGTTTTTGAAAGATATTTCCTAGGAACTAAGAAAAATTTCTGTTCAGTCAGAGGATCAATCAATGTGAATACCACCATCTGATCTGAGAATTGACCAGTCCTGGGCTCTCCTTCACTCTTCCCCTGACCCTGCATGTGTTCAATACTAATTAATTAATCCCTTCATCCTGGGATTACAATCACCAGTTAGCACACCAGGTCCAATTGCTATTTTTAAGTCCACAAGAGAAAAAGTGATGAACAGAGGAGGAAAACTGTACCTATGCTTCCACCCAGATTGTCCAGAATAACTGGGCTTATGGCTTAAAGGATAGAATACATCAGCTCAATAAAATAAAATCAGAAGAGTCCATTTCAGGGAATATAAACAATTCACAAATATAACACTTTTAATGAAATTCTCATTTTTAGAGCAGAAACGGAACATGTCTTCCCTGGGTTACATATTTCTAAAAGAGCAGATTCTTTTAGATATGAATTTTTCAGCATCTAGTGATGGTTTATAACATTTCTTTCTGGTATAGCGGAATGGAGGCATTCACAGTTACAGGAAGAAGAAATGTGACTAGTTTTGGGCTTCACATAGGAGAAATCATGCAGAAAAAAAAATACTCTAAGCCAAAAGAAGAAGTTTTAAAACATTGCAAAATCTCAGATTACTTGCTGGTTGCAATGGGAATATGAAACTTTACAAAGGATAGATTTTTCTGTCACCATCTTATCCTAGTGATCAATCTTAGCCTCATCAAGTCATTAGGTCTATCCTGACATGATGCCATATGCAGGACACAACCTCCTTTACACAGTGTTCTTGCCAAAAATAAACAAATAAACAAAGCCGAATCCAACCTTTAGTTCTAGCAGGACACAAGGGAGCTAGAAGAACAAGTTAAAGGATTCCACAAAAAACACCTAGACAAATCCAGAAGGTGAGATATTCTACAGGACAACAGGCCAGTCCCTTCAATAATCAATGTGATGAAAAGAAAAAACAAGTACAGTGGAGGGAAAGCAGTAGAAGGAGAACTATCACAGAATAAAGAAACTTAAAACGCTTAGCAACCTAATTAAATGCATAGTCTTTGATTAGATTCTTGTTTTTAAAACCCATCCGTAAAAGGTATTTGGGAAGAAGTAGGGAAATTTATCATGGACTGGCTACAAAATGATTTTAGGGAATTGTTAACTTTAAGTGGAAAGTCATATTATGGATATGTAGAACAATATTCTTCTTTTTAAAAAAAATACATGCTAAAGCAGATAGAAATGAATTGTCATGGTGCTTGTAATTTATTTTTAAGTACTTGACTGAAATAAATAGCAAATATGATAAACATTAACAATTGTTAAATCTAGGTGGAGACTATAAAGACACTGATTCTGTTCACCTCTCTTTTGTAATGTTTCAAATTTTTATAATAAAATGTTTTTAAAGTTTTCACTTCTAAGTGGCCAAGAAGTCTGCAGCAAGTTTAAGTAGTGAAAAAGTGGAAAACCACATTTATTGAAAATTAGCATACATTTTAAGAATACTGCTCTGCTCAAAGAAACCCTGAAGCTGTAGGTATTTAAACAAATTAAAACTGTATGTTGCTATGACATATTTCTACAACAAAAATGAATCTGTTACTGAATACCTAGGTAATATAAATAAGAAAACGCCAGTGATGATCTTGCATATTTTGGATTATTCTTATTCAAGAAATAAGCATAAGTGGTATATCTTAAAATCACTGCCTTTCTAGAAAATAATAGCTCGAAATCCAGTCTTCCACTTGTGTGGGGATGGGAGAGTGCCAGACTTCTACAGATGTACCAGTGGCTCCAATCAGTGTATTGGCAAGCTCACTTCTCCTTCAGTTGGGTGAGCATCACAGAGAAGGTAAGAGAAGATTTTGACAAAAGCCAGTGTATTGGGGACCACCTGACTGAGGGGAACTTGACCGGGTTTATCCGTTCTTGGGGCTTTATATGGGTCCCAGTTTAAAAGCCTGGCCTTTTTCATTTCCAGTCCAGTTGCTAAGTATATTGCTTGACCCATTAACCATGAAAGCCAAGCCAGTCTATTCCTCCTCTTTACGGTTTTGCCAAAAACTCAAGTCACAATACTAACTACCTGTCACTTAAGCAAGTAAACGTTATTTTTAATGGAAAGGCTGAAGTATCACCACAGAAATATAGTATGGGTACTGAACATAATGTGGTCAGACTCTGGGCCTTCGCTGAGCCCTCCCACTGTCCCCAAAGCACCATCTTCATGGATCCAGCATCTGAGACACTGAGTACCACCAAGGAGAACAAACCACAGGCAGAGGACATACAGATCCATGGTCCTTGACTCTAGAGATTCCACCAAAGTATTTAGGACAATTTCATCTTTTTTAAGGAATTGGAAAGTCACTGTTCACAATGGCTTCTGACCACTTATTCATCCATCAGTCAAAGCATATGATATAATTGATCTGCTAATCACTAGCAAACAAGAAGAGAGTGGTCAAGCAGTAGAGAAAGCCTGGATTGACTGCTGCCATTACAGCTTTGGCAGCACAAACCACATGGATTAGGACAGTGGTTCTCAAAGGATGGTCCATGGACCTCTAGGGGCCCCAAGACATTTTCAGGGAGTTTCCATGAGGTCAGAACTATTTTCATAATAATATCAAAACAATATTTGCCTATCCTAGTGTTGACAATTGCCTTGATGTTGCAAAAGCTTTGGTGGGTAAAACTGATGGTCCCTTAGCATGAGTGAAGTCAGTGGCCTTGATTCTGTATCAGTGGTCATTGTATTCTTTGTTGCCACGTATTTGCAGGGCAAACAAAGCCAGTTTCACATTAAAATGTTATTGACTATATTAATTGGCTAGGGCTGCCATAACAAAACACTACAGATTAGGTGACTTAAACAACAGAAATTTATTTTCTCACAGTTTTGAGGCTAGAAATTCAAGATCAAGATTCCCACAGAGCTGGTTTCTCTTTGAACCCTCCCTCCTTGGCTTGGAGATGACCGCTTTTTCCCTGTGTCCTCATATGGACTTTCCTCTATACATGCATAGCCCTTGTGTCTCTTCTCTTCGTGTGTCCAAATTTCCTCTTCTCATAAGGACATCAGTCAGACTGGATTAGAGTACCTTGTAATACAAATCAAATGGCTCCATTTTAACTAAATCATCTGTTTAACAGCCATATCTCCAAATACAGTTATATCATGAGATATGAGGCATAAGGATAATTAACATATGAATTTGAGGAGGACATAATTCTGTCCATAACATTGAAGAAGCAGTGAAACTATTAATTTTATTAAATCTCAACTCTTGAGTATATGTATTTTTAGTATTCTGTGTGACAAAAGTGGAAGTACACATAAAGCACTTCTGCTGCATTCCAAATTATTATATTATCTCAAGGGAAAACATTTGTGCAATTGCTTGAGTTGCAAGCTGAACTAGCCACTTTTTCCATTCTTTTTACTTGAAAGAGTGACTGACAGACAAATTATGGGTATTCAGACTTGGGTAGCTGTCAGGCATTTTCTTGAAAATGAATGAACTGAGCCTGTCACATCAAGAAAAACAAAGGATCATTGTTGCTAATAATAAAAATCTAAACTTTCAAGCAAAAATAGAGCTTAGGGAAACTTGTTTCTGTCACCATGAGCTGTATGGCTCACCAGTATTTAAATGCTATTCTGATTTTAAAATACTGGTGGTCATATTAACTCCTGTGATATATTTGATATTGTATAAGAAATATGTCAACACACAAAAGTTGCCTAACTCAGTGAACAAATTATTTCCCAAAAGACCAATGGATAATCATTCAAAACCATGCATAGATGAAAGTGCCATCCAAAATGCAAGCTAGACCAATGGACTTTAATGGAAAAGAATAGGAAAAGCCCATTAACACGGTTTCTGATTTCACAACGCAAATAACCTACCTTTTTGTACTACATATCTGTGTGAGGCCAGGTTTTGCTCATATATTTCACCAAACCAATATATTGCAATACATAGGAGGCATAAGCAGACATGTAAATCCAATTGTCTTCACATAAGCCAGCTCTACCCTGATGGTTATTTGAAGACTATGATCAAACACCTTCAGTATCTCCCATCCTTTGGTCTATATTCTCCAAAGTTTTCTAGCTGTTCCTCCCTGTACGTGGTTTGAAGTCTTTTCAACAGTCTGTTCCACCTTAAAAAAAAAAACACACACACACACAGCCTAGTATTCTCCTTTCAATAGACTGCAGTTTGTCTATAACCCTCAATGAATACATGTCAATATCAGAAGCAAGGAGTAGAGATAAATAAAGCAAGTTCAAAGTCCACAGTCACAAAATTAAAAGCTCTAGGATGCCCTTGTCCAATCCCTATTTCATTTCTTGGCCTGGCATCCCATAAATTTTCTCCAAGTCCTCTGAGTCTCCAGGCAGGAAGCCTGATCCCACCCAGGACTGGACAACACCATGGGAAACTCAGTCCCCTCACACCATCCCTGTCCTCTAGTCCTTTCTGAGAACACACTTGTCTGACCCAGCCTCCTTCCAGGAAGAGGTGAATTTCAGGATGAACCCAACCTCTGCCTGCCCCTCCCCTTTCTCACAGAAGAGCATCTCATACAACAATGAAAAGCCACAGAAAGGAAGAAAACGCCACGCTGCCCAGGCCATTCTAAGGCCACTCCAGAGAAGGAGACCAGCTGGAGGACTGAGAGGATACCCAGACACTTTCAAATGACAATGTCAGAATAGAAGAGCAAAGACTGGGTATTTGCTTAGTGTATCAAAAAAAATCACTGGATTAGGAATTGGAATACTTGATTTCTTGTATGTTTCTTTAATTTGGGTGCCTTGGCCAGTTGTGAAACCACTCTGGATCTTTCTAGACTCCTTCATTTGAACACATAGTGGAGCAAATATATGATCCTTGAGGGCTCTCCCAACAGTGACATCCTAGGATGCTTCTCTAGAGGCACGGTCCATGCTAGATTACTCATGTTAGTGGAAAGAATGTGATTTAACTACTCCAAACATGTAGATAACATGGAACTCATTTCTCTTTGGCTTTGGAATATATTTCATGGCGTGGAGAAAATCACAACAAATATATCTTCATAATGATGCTTAACTCAGGCCAATGTTAAAAATCGAATTCTTTACAACTAATAGTGCTGTGCTCTGCTAATCAAATGTAAGGTAGTATTTCACAAGACACCTAGGGCCAGAGAGAGCAGGGGGCTAGGAATTGGGAAGATGTAGCTTCTGGCCATGAATCTGACACTTCCTAGCTCATCCTCTCTGAATATGAGATACTCCATCTTAAAGTGGATTCAGAAGACACTTTCTGAGCACTAGTTCATTGAGGTACTGTGCTGGCCTAGTGGACACAGAGATGAACAAGACAAACTCCTTCTCTAAGACCACAGGAAAGGGGTTTTGAGTACAGTGATAGAGATAAGCACTGGATGCCATGAAAATTGAAGGGAAGGGGGTGCATCTAATCCAGTGCACTGTTGGGCAGTCATTTAGGACTTCCTAGGGAAGAAAACAGCTAAGCTCAGACCAGTAAATCAATAGGATCTAAGGAGGTGGGTTAGGGACAATACTGGGGAACTGAAGAAGGAAAGGGCATTTCAGGCAAAAGCAATCACTTGGCAAAGGCAAAGAGGTATGAAAGACCAAGGAGCTTTCAGGAAGCAAGTTGTTCAACACAGCTGAGTTTAAGGGAGCATGTGGAAAAGGATAAGACATAGCCTAGGAAGGCAAGCAAAACCCTGTATTCCAAGCCATCTTATCCTGAGGAGAATGGGGTGCTACAATAAATTTCAGCATGTAATTTCTTAGGTTAGGCCCCACAAGGCTTAGCATCTTTATTAATCAGGTATTTCTACTGTGATTATTAGCTATAACAAACATTCAAAAAATTGCAGTTGCTTTACAGCAATAAACATATATTGCCTTTGCTCATTGGTCAGCAGGCCAGCTGGACTCGGCCTCAAGCTGTGGGCTGCATTCAGGGCTGCTCTACGTGTATTTGTTCTGGGACCCAGGCTGAAGCAGCAGTGACCCCCTGACCACACTCTTCTCACCTTAGAGGACAAAGGCTCAAGAGTGCTGGCAGAAATCCATGCTGTGATGCCATGTGGAGCCTCAGCCTGGAACTGGCACTGTCACCTCCACCCACAATCTATGGATCCATGCATGGCCACGCTCCAGGTCAATGGAGTGGGACGTACACCCACCTGGAGTGGAGGCCCTGCAAAGTCCCATGGCAAAGTCCCTGGATGATACTCCTGGTACAGGGAGGAGTGAAACTCTGGGAAACACAACCGCTGCATTCTCCTCAGGATTCAGCACCCCAAAACTTTCTGCCATGGCCACAGGATTGTAAGATTCACGGCCCCAGACCCACAAGTTTGCAGAGTTTAAGTGTTGGTTTCCTCGAGATTTTAATTGCCTTTTCATTCCCAACTTTTTTGTTTCTTAAAGCTAGTCCCATTCAAACCAGTCTCTGATGGCTGCTTGGGAAAGTCTGTGCACCAGCACTAGGAGGGAGTCAGTGAGCCTCACAGGGGTGCATCAGAAGCCGAATTTACTATTCAACACGCTAACCACCCACCTCTTGCCATTTCAAAGACTAGCACCTAAACCAGCCATACTCAACCATCCAAGTTCAATGTTTTATTCCCAACTGCCCCGCCATGAGGTCCACATTCTCCTGCTCTCTGCTCAAGCCATCCTTTGTTACATTGTCTGTTACTGAGAAAATAACATTTCTTCTTCTCCAGTTTTCCTATTCATTCTTGGAGTTTTTGAATCAGCAAAAGAGTGTCAGACCCTGTGTATGGAGATGACGTTGCTTGGAGTTCATGGGGCAGGGATACAGTTGTATGGAGGGTGGGAAGGCGTTGTCACAAGATTATAAGGAAAATTGTTATACTTAAATTAAGCCATGGATTTGGATAAGATCCTCCAAAGAAAGTGTGAAGATCAACCTTTTTTCAATCCTGCTCTCTCTTGATAACAACAGCAACAGAATTCACACTCTCCTTTAGTGGTTAACATTCCATGAGGGTACTTTCAATGACCCTAGTGTATCTCTTTATTTTCACAGTAATAGACACAGAGTTCAAAGGCAAACCAAGACCAGTGTGTTGAGAGCACCAAAGTTTTCAAAAAGGGTATGATGATGTTAAAAATCAGAAGTCCAACAAGAAAATAAATAAATAGCATGGCCTGAATTTGGCCAGAGCCCCTGCGCCTAGGTTCACAGGTTGTGTCTGGCACAAGGACCCTCGGCCAAGGGGACAAGTGGGGCTAAAATTCAGCTCCAGCTCTGCTGGCCCTGATGAGGAGCTGCATCAGCTGGAGAAAGGGAAGCCTTTCGTAAAGCTCACAAAGGTGCCTTCTGTTTGCCAATCTTGAACACTAGGAGCTGCCGCTGCATTTCCCCAGTGGGTTGCCCTTTCCAAGTCACACCAAGAAGCATATGGACTACTGGCCCTGAATTTAGCCACGAGCTAGTCAATGGAGAGGATAAAATTCTAAGTTTATATGAAAGCCTTTTCGACTCTATAACACCCTCCACTTGTAAAGTAGAGCAGGCAGAGGTGATTTGGAAGCATAGCAGGTGAGAGCAGAAATTACATTGACCACAAAACTTTTCTGCCTACCTACAGCTTATAGAACCCAGTTGAGACATTCAGGTCTGGCAAACTCCTCTGTGGGAAACCATCTGAGAGGAGACTGGCCAGAAAGCACAGATGGGAGAAGATGTCATGATTTCTGAAAGTCCATTCTAGTTGCAAACTCCAGGGCAGATCCCAACAGCAGGGCAGAAGAGCCTGAGAAAGAAGCACCCAGGTGAGCCTGCCCTGACCTGCAGTCAAGACTCTGATCTTGCTGAAGCTTGACTTGGAGAAAAATCCTATGACGGGTGTTCTCAGAGGCTCGATAGGACAAAACCAAGGGGAGGTTTTTGTAAAGCTCTGTAGCACTGTGGGTGGGATTTATGAGCACATTGCTACAAAACCCACAGAGACCTGTACAGAAACTGTAGGGGCAAAAGTGGAATTTCCCCCTGAATTCCTCAGCCTGGCTACCATGACTATCAGACTAATTTTCCCATGACTTCCTGACTGAACTCCCACAAAATACCAGCTGCCATTTTTACTTCACACAAGGCATCCAGACCCAAGTTCACTAAAATGTTGTTACCAATGTTTTGATGGAAAAGTACATGTTCCAAACTGTGTTAAATCTGACCATTCACTAACCAGGGAATCTCCTCTTTTCCTGTAAATGTTCTATCCTACTTGTATTTTCCAGTGTTTCCTTTCTAAAGCTAACTCCCAAAGGGCTTTGCTACGCTTTCTCATTTCATTACAAGGTCAATGTACAACTTAAACTTTTTAATTTCTTCAGACACCTCTATGGAGAGATTTCCTCCTCCATTTCTCTGTGATCCCAGGTACCTATCAGGAGCAAAGAGTTCAAGCCTAGACAACCTTGGGACATATAGCAACCATAAACATGCCTACCAGGTCATTGTTGCATAGCAAATTACTCACTGTGTCTTCTGTGGCATTTATTCCTCAATATCTTTCTCTAATCTTGATCTTTGGGCCTCCACTTTATAAATTCATACTTTCTTCTTTGACATCTACTCACAGTGTTGATAGTTTCCACCTCTCATTTCTTCCTTCCAGCCTCCCTCACCCTGGGCTTTACACCTTCCAACAATGACCTTTCCCAGAACATTTGTATCTCAACTGAAAAATGATGCAAAACAGGTCGCTTCCTATTTCAGTTTTTTGCTTCTCAGTCCTACCCCAACCCATGTAGGACTGGAAAGTTAGGACCACCTTCCCAGTTTGTGGACACTTTCTCAGAGATCTGTCACCAGAGCAACATTTGGGGCTGAGTCCATGACACTATAACACTTGAAGATGCCTGACTCAGAAAGACTTGCAAGTTTCTACCCAAATTCAGGTCCAGCTACTGTATCACTGGAATTTGCCATTGGAAAAGGTGGGCTATGTTCGTACCACTCCTTGAAAGTCCCAGAACTGAATCTCAGATTCTACAGGATATATGGATGTATGAAGCTCAGGTGCCCCAGTTCTATGGACTGTGATGGGGGCTGTCCAGATCACAGGCCTTCAGTGGAAGAAGGAAACATTGTCACCTTAAAAACTCCAACTCTCTCGGCTACTTGTGTTCTCTGATACCACACTTCATTCTACCATTTATGTTAGATCAAATCTACTGAAAAATAAACTGGACGAAGACATAGTCTTTGCAAGTCTTCAGGCTCAAAGTAAAGTAAGTGAATCTGACTCCAGAGTAAAATCTTTCCCCCTCTCCAGTACAGACTCCAAGAGCTAGGTATAAAGCAGGTCTTTATGCACCCTATTTTTACATTTGGATATATTTCTCCCGCTTCCTGTACATGGGTTCTACATATGGAGAATTCCGTGATGAAAATGGAGACTCCACCCTACATACACTAATAACTCAACTATCAGTGTAGAATGAGTGTGTAAAAGGAAGACAATTTTGTACTAAGATTATTTAGCTTCTATTTACAGAAGAAAAACAATAGACACTTTCTTCCTACACTGGCTTTCTCTCTGGATGGAGTGTTTGCCACAAAGGGTTAAGATGGTTCTGCCATTGCTTTTTGGCTTCCACACCTCAAGCCATCTTGTCTCCTCCACATCTGGAGGAGGATCTCCTGGTTCAGCATTGTTGACGCCATCACACTGATCCCAGAAATCAGACCTGACTATATACATCGGCTAGTAAACCTGGAAAAGCCCATATTCTAAGATAGAGGTGGAAAGTGGTGGGATGGATGGAACCTGGGTGCTGGGAAACTGCTCAAGTCCACTGCTGACTCAGTCTTCTCACCACCCGCCTAATAATGTCTTCCTTATGAGGCACCAGAGACCCAGAATATCCACATTCTGTGGTTCCTGTACCCCCTGACACCCCACATTTGAGTTCCTTTCCTATTCAGAGAACAAAAGCTGCTGGCTTTGGGCCAGTTCACAACAGCTGTAAGGCACAACCGCCAACTACCCAGGAAGCATCCACCAGGGCAGGGCATGAGAATCAGCTTCTCAGAAAGTCCCATACTTGTGATCCCATCAATCACCTGACACCTGCCCAAAGAGAAAGACTGGGAGACTTTCTCCTGAGCATCTTCACAGATTTAATGCTTCCTGTTGAGAGCTGAGGATCCTGAGTCATGACCAAGTTTAAGAGACTGAAAGTTAAGTGAATTATTGGAAAGTAGTTATTACAACTCTACAGGTACCATAGGAATGCCTGCAGATCTATCCAAAACTTTGATAGAATGCCTTCCTAAATCATTGACCTTACCCATCTCATTCTCTGAATCCATGAGGTGATCACACACTGGACGGGCTTTCAAAGCCATGAGCAGCAGGACCTTTCCTTTCTCCACATGCAGGACAATGGAGTTGGGGATTCTGCTCATCAGAATGTTATTGCTAGTTTGTGCCAGACCTTACAAGGATGTCCTTGTACTGCAACTCTCTGTAAGAGATTGTACCCTGGCTTTCCCTAAGTCTGTAGATTTCTTTTACTACCTTTGTGACCCAAGAAAATAGTCCCTTCTGTGGACTGCCTACTTCATAAAGCTAAGAAAAATAGGAAGCATATGGACAAAGTATAAGGAAAGACACAAAAACATTAGTACCAGGGAAAACACTCTTGTAGACTCGGAGTATTTAAAACTTGAATTGATATTAACCTTATCTCCCCAGCAAATGTAAAGGTCAGTATTAAAATGTGTATTTTCTCAGTGTCTCTGAAAGAAAATATGAGAATTCATGGAGTACAGAATCTTTGAATCCTGCAGTTTCCACACCAAAAAAAAAAAAGAAAAAAGTGCTTCACAGCTGCTGGAATGATCCAAAGCCTTGGCAGTAGCTAAGGGAGGCTGCCAGCTGCCAACCTTCTGAAAACTGTAAAGTAGGTCATCCATGGCTCCTTGTTCTCATCTTTCTGGGCCTTTTCCCTGGACCCTCCTCCCTATCACATCCCTCATATGCTTCTATTCTATTCCCATCAAAACCTGGTATCAAGAAATGACCTGAAACCAGTTCATACTAATTTTGTGAACAATGGAAATAGTTGGAGGCTTCAGGTTTTCTGAGGTTAGGGAGGGAGGGAGGGAACATTGTATTTAATAGATATAATAGCCATGAGCTAAAGACTAAAGCAACCATGGCAGAATTTCCAAGCTTGAGGACACTGCCCAAAAAGAAAGATGGAAGTTTGTTCTCTCCGTGTTTGGAGATTTGGTGTGGATCAGACAAAGAGAATCTGGAGTCTCTAAGCAGGCACTTCTATTCTTGTGTTCAGAAAGAGGTCCAGAATTGTGGCCAATAGAAATATAAAATTTAAATGTGTGTGACTTAATCTAATAGCAGGAATAGTTTTGCATAGTTGACATTATTCAGCCAAGAAACAAACATCCTTAACAGAGAGTGAGTTCAGGTGGACGACTACACTGGGAAGGTTGTCTGCATGGTTGGCAGCTAGAACTCAATGACCTGAGCTCTTTTGTCCTTAAAATTCATTACAGTATTCCATGTCGAAAAAAACTCAACTGACACCTAAAAGCAACTACAGTTACTATTTGGGTATATTCCTTCCCAGTTTTCTTTTCAAAGTACAGATTATTACATACTCTGTATATGTACCCATACTCCATATACACAATTCATCTCTTATAACATTATAAAATCAGTTCCATATGTTTTTATTTGATACTTCAAGTAATCAGTATTTTTAATGAGCTACATTAATACTGTACTTAGGAACCTGTTATGGATCAATCAGTTCTTGTGTGATGGAGGATTTGGGCAACTTCTACATTTCTCCTATTGTAAAAACTGCTTTAAGGAATATATCCATATGCAACATTTCCATTATTTAAAATTGTGATATGTATATATGAGGAAAACTTTATACATACTTATAACTACATGTACATAACTATATTTTATGTATATAATATATTCTTTGTAATATAAAGTAAGTCCCCACTCTTCCTCAATTAGAAGATTTAAAATGAGGGTTACCAAAGTTAGCAGAAGGAAAGAAATCATAAAGATCAGATCAGAAATAAATGAAAAAGAAATGAAGGAAATGATAGCAAAGATCAATAAAACTAAAAGCTGGTTCTTTGAGAAGATAAACAAAATTGATAAACCATTAGCAAGACTCATCAAGAAAAAAAAGAAGACTCAAATCAATAGAATTAGAAATGAAAAAGGAGAAGTAACAACTGACACTGCAGAAATACAAAGGATCATGAGAGATTACTGCAAGCAACTACATGCCAATAAAATGTCCTGGAAGAAATGGACAAATTCTTAGAAAAGCACAACCTTCCCAGACTGAACCAGGAAGAAATAGAAAATATAAACAAACCAATCACAAGCACTGAAATTGAGACTGTGATTAAAAATCTTCCAACAAACAAAAGCCCAGGACCAGATGGCTCCACAGGCGAATTCTATCAAACATTTACAGAAGAGCTAACACCTATCCTTCTCAAACTCTTCCAAAATATAGCAGAGGGAGGAACACTCCCAAACTCATTCTACGAGGCCACCATCACCCTGATACCAAAACCAGACAAAGATGTCACAAAGAAAGAAAACTACAGGCCAATATCACTGATGAATATAGATGCAAAAATCCTCAACAAAATACTAGCAAACAGAATCCAACAGCACATTAAAAGGATCATACACTATGATCAAGTGGGTTTATCCCAAGAATGCAAGGATTCTTCAGTATACGCAAATCAATCAATGTGATAAACCATATTAACAAATTGAAGGATAAAAACCATATGATCATCTCAATAGATGCAGAAAAAGCTTTCGACAAAATTCAACACCCATTTATGATAAAAACCCTCCAGAAAGTAGGCATAAAGAGAACTTACCTCAACATAATAAAGGCCATATATCACAAACCCACAGCAAACATCGTTCTCAATGGTGAAAAACTGAAACCATTTCCTCTAAGATCAGGAACAAGACAAGGTTGCCCACTCTCACCACTGTTATTCAACATAGATTTGGAAGTTTTAGCCATGGCAATCAGAAAAGAAAAAGAAATAAAAGGAATCCAAATCAGAAAAGAAGAAGTAAAGCTGTCACTGTTTGCCGATGACATGATACTATACATAGAGAATCCTAAAGATGCTACCAGAAAACTACTAGAGCTAATCAATGAATTTGGTAAAGTAGCAGGATACAAAATTAATGCACAGAAATCTCTTGAATTCCTAGACACTAATGATGAAAAATCTGAAAGAGAAATTAAGGAAACATTCCCATTTACCATTGCAAAAAAAGAATAAAATACCTAGGAATAAACCTACCTAAGGAGACAAAAGACCTGCATGCAGAAAACTATAAGACACTGATGAAAGAAATTAAAGATGATACAAACAGATGGAGAGATATATCATGTTCTTGGATTGGAAGAATCAACATTGTGAAAGTGACTATACTACCCAAAGCAATCTACAGATTCAATGCAATCCCTATCAAACTACCAATGGCATTTTTCACAGAACTAGGACAAAACATTTCACAATTTGTATGGAAACACAAAAGACCCCAAATAGCCAAAGCAATCTTGAGAAAGAAAAACGGAGTTGAAGGAATCAGGCTCCCTGACTTCAGACTATACTACAAAGCTACAGTATTCAAGACAGTATGGTACTGGCACAAAAACAGAAATAAGGATCAATGGAACAGGATAAAAAGCCCAGAGATAAACCCATGCACATACGGTCACCTTATTTTTGATAAAGGAGGCAAGAATATACAATGGAGAAGAGACAGTCTCTTCAATAAGTGGTGCTGGGAAAACTGGACAGCTACATGTAAAAGAATGAAATTAGAACACTTCCTAACACCATACACAAAAATAAACTCAAAATGGATTAGAGACCTAAATGTAAGGCCAGACACTATAAAATTCTTAGAGGAAAACACAGGCAGAACACTCTATGACATAAATCACAGCAAGATCCTTTTTGACCCACCTCCTAGAGAAATGGAAATTTAAAAAAAATAAACAAATGAGACCTAATGAAACTTAAAAGCTTTTGCACAGCAAAGGAAACCATAAACAAGATGAAAAGACAACCCTCAGAATGAGAGAAGATATCTGCCAATGAAACAACTGACAGAGGACTAATATCCAAAATTTACAAGCAGCTCATGCAGCTCAATATCAAAAAACAAACAACCCAATCCAAAAATGGGCAGAAGACCTAAATAGACATTTCTCCAAAGAAGATATAAAGATTACCAACAAACACATGAAAGGATGCTCAACATCACTAATCATTAGAGAAATGCAAATCAAAACTATAGTGAGGTATCACCTCACACCAGTCAGAATGGCCATCATCAAAAAATCTACAAACAATAAATGCTGGAGAGGGTGTGGAGAAAAGGGAACCCTCTTGCACTGTTGGTGGGAATGTAAATTGACACAGCCACTATGGAGAACAGTATGGAGGTTCCTTAAAAAACTAAAAGTAGAACTACCATACGACCCAGCAATCCCGCTACTGGGCATATACCCTGAGAAAACCATAATTCAAAAAGAGTCAGGTACCACAATGTTCATTGCAGCACTATTTACAATAGCCAGGACATGGAAGCAACCTAAGTGTCCATCGACAGATGAATGGATAAAGAAGATGTGGCACAAATATACAATGGAATATTAGCCATAAAAAGAAATGAAATTGAGTTATTTGTAGTGAGGTGGATGGACCTAGAGTCTGTCATACAGAGTGAAGTAAGTCAGAAAGAGAAAAACAAATACCGTATGCTAACACATATCTATGGAATCTAAAAAAAAATGGTTCTGAAGAACCTAGTGGCAGGACAGGAATAAAGACGCAGATGTAGAGAATGGTTTTGAGGACACGGGGAGGGGGAAGGGTAAGCTGGGACGAAGTGAGAGAGTAGCATTGACATATATACACTACCAAATGTAAAATAGGTAGCTAGTGGGAAGCAGTCACATAGCACAGGGAGATCAGCTTCCTGCTTTGTGACCACCTAGAGGGGTGGGATAGGGAGGGTGGGAGGGAGGCTCAAGAGGGAGGGGATATGGGGATATATGTATACATATAGTTGATTCACTTTGTTATACAGCAGAAACTAAATAACATTGTAAAGCAATTGTACGCCAATAAAAATGTTTAAAAAAAAATAAGGTGGTGGATATCTAGAAGGAGTATTATAATGAAACATTTAAGATCAACTAACTGTTTGCCCCATTATCAACCCAACCACAAGGGTTGCAGAAAACACAGTCCTACATGTGTGTGGGAGGGGAAAGCTTATATAATCCTTTGTTTTCTCTTCTATGGATATAAAAATTTTTCATCCTAATTGATGGAGATGCAAGAGGGAGGGGATATGGGGATATATGTATATGTATAGCTGATTCATTTTGTTATAAAGCAGAAACTAACACACCATTGTGAACCAATTATACTCCAATAAAGATGTTTTTTAAAAATTTAAAAATTAAAAAAAAAAGAAGATGTATGAAATTCTAGTTTTCATGAGATATTGAATAGGCCATCCCCTAATAACAGCAATAGAAATTAAAGTATAAAAATCATTAATATAAGCATAAACATCGTTAACATTATACCTCTTGCACTGGAACATGCAAACTGGTAGGACACCAGTGTGAGAACTGCATCCCACACTGATCTAGGATTCTAGAAGATGAGAGAGAAGGTGTGGGAAATCCAGTCTTATTGGACCTAAATTCCCTGTGTACAAGAGGATGCTAGCAATGAGATTTCCTAAGTGCAAAGAGAAAAGAGATTGCTGCAAATCCCCCTTAATGGAGTGTGGCATCTGTTATTTATATTATTTTTTAATATCAATTTTAAATGCATGTTTCTAGGACCTTGAAAGGGGTTACAGGTGTATGAAGGATGAAGCCATTTTTTTAATTCTACTGTCCAATACTCTTCTTCTTTTTAAAAATATTCTTTTAAGGCTTCCCTGGTGGCGCAGTGGTTGAGAATCTGCCTGCTAATGCAGGGGACACAGGTTCGAGCCCTGGTCTGGGAGGATCTCACATGCCGCGGAGCGACTATGCCCGTGAGCCACAAGTGCTGAGCCTGCGCGTCTGGAGCCTGTGCTCCGCAACAAGAGAGGCCGCGACAGTGAGAGGTCCGAGCACCGCGATGAAGAGTGGCCCCCACTTGCCGCAACTAGAGAAAGCCCTCGCACAGAAACGAAGACCCAACACAGCCAAAAATAAAAATAAAATAAAAGTAAAAAAAAAAAAATTGTTTTAGAAACAGTAAACTTTGGGAGGACTATAGAATAGATTCAAATATCTGCAAAAAATACACACCAGATAAATCAGTTGATGAAGTTGAGGATGAGCATATGTGTATGCGTGAGAAATTTCTTTTGTTCAGCAAAATGATAATGAGACTATTTTAAATGTTTATCATACTTTGAAGTTTTCAAAACATTTTCATATATTTTATTTCATTTTTTTTGACAGACCCATTAGGTAAAGAGGATTGGCATTATAATCGCATTTTATATGTGAAGAAATTGAGAGTCAGGATTTGATCAAGATCCTAAAACCAAGCTCATAGATTTGACCAAGCTCTTAGAGTGGCAGATTTGATGAGAATCTGGTTGTTGATTCTCAGTCTAGTGGTCTTCTAATACTCTATGCTATCTACAAACATAGCATTGAAAAACTCAACATTATGAATGAGTCAGCTTTGCTTGTGTACGAACATATGCATTTATCCTGGAATGCCTTTAAAATGTCAGCTCTAAGAGTGATGTGAGGGACTTCCCTGGTGACACTGTGGTTAAGAATCCGCCTGCCAGTCCGCCTGCCAGGACACGGGTGCAAGCCCTGGTCCAGGAAGATCCCACATGCCGCGGAGCAACTAAGCCCGTGCGCCACAACTACTGAGCCTGCGCTCTAGAGCCCACAAGCCAAAACTACTGAGCCCACGCACCACAGCTACTGAGCCCGCATGCTGCAACTACTGAAGCCCGCACGCCTAGAGCCCGTGCTCCGCAGCAAGAGAAGCCACTGCAATGAGAAGCCCGAGCACCGCAACGAAGAGTGGCCCCCGCTCGCCGCAACTAAGGAAAGCCCACGTGCAGCAAAGACCCAACGCAGCCAAAAAATAAATTTAATTAATTAATTAATTAACTAATTTCTTTTTAAAAGAGTGATATGAAAATATTTGTGCATCTAGGGTGGATTCTGCAAAGACAAATCTTACCAAACAAATTATGATACCTTTGTAGTTAAATAAACAATAGACATTGAAAAATAAAAGAAGAAATGTGACTAGCTTCAGGCTTCACATTTAAAAAATCATGCAGAAAAAACACTCCAAGCCAAAAACAAAGTGTTAAAACATTGCAAAGTCTCAGATAACTTGCTGGTTGCAATGGGCATACGAAACTTTACAAAAGATAGACTTTTCTGTCACCATCTTATCCTAGTGATCGATCTTAGCCTCATCAAGTCATTATGTCTATCCTGACATGATGCTGTACGCAGGACACATCTTCCCCTACACGGTATTTCTGCCAAAAATAAACAAATAAATAAGCCTAATCAAACCTTTAGTTCTATCAGGAGGCAAAGAAGCCAGAAGAAGTTAAAGGATTCCACAAAGAAACAACTAGACAAAGAAGGTGACCATTCTACAGGACAACAGGGCCGGTCCCTTCAATAATCAATGTGATGAAAAGAAAACACAAGTACAGTGGAGGGAAAGTAGTGGAAGGAGAACTATTACAGATTAAAGAAGTTTAAAATACGTAGCAACCAAATTAATTGCATAGTATTTGACTAGACTTTTGTTTTTAAAAACTGTCTGAAAAAGACATTTGGGGAATAATTAGGAAATTTGACCATGGACTGAATATTAAAAGATTTTAGAGAATTGTTAACTTTGTTAGATGGGAAGTGGAATTAGGCTTATGTAGAAAAATATTTTTCTTTTTAAAAATGCATGCTGAAGTCTTTGGAAAGGAATTGTCATGATATTTATAATTTATTTTAAATACTTGAACAAAGTAAATAGCAAATATGACAAACATTGAAGATTGTTAAATCTAAATGATGAATCCAAGATATTGATTGTATTCACTCTTTTTTCCTAATATTTCAAAAGCTTTATAAAAAAATATTTTTAATGTTTTCATTTCTAAGTGGCCAAGAGGTCTACAGAAAGTTTAAGCAGTGAAAAAGTGAAATACAATATGTTTCTTGAAAATCAGCATGATTTCTTTAAATTTATTTATTTATTTATTTATTTATTTATTTTTGGCTGTGTTGGGTCTTCGTTTCTGTGCGAGGGCTTTCTCTAGCTGTGGCGAGCGGGGGCCACTCTTCATCGCGGTGCGCGGGCCTCTCACTATCGTGGCCTCTTCTGCTGCGGAGCACAGGCTCCAGATGCGCAGGCTCAGTAGTTGTGGCTCACGGGACCAGCTGCTCCGTGGCATGTGGGATCTTCCCAGACCAGGGCTCGAACCCGTGTCCCCTGCATTAGCAGGCAGACTCTCAACCACTGCACCACCAGGGAAGCCCCAGCATGATTTCTTGAAGAATACTGCTCAGCTCAAAAAACCGTGAATCCACGGATATTTAAAGAAATTAAAACTGTGTGTTCATATGACATATTTCTAAGACAACAATGGACTCTGTCACTGCCTACATACGTAAAGTTAATGAGAAAACTGCAAGTGATGATGTTCCACGTTTTGGATTGTTCTTATTCAAGAACAATCTTGAACTGGAGAGGCATAAGTGGTGTATCTTAAAATCACTGCCTTTCAAGATCTGAGATAATGATAATAGCTCACAATCCAGTCTTCCACTTGTGTGGAGGTGGGGCAGAGCCAGACTTCTACAAACGCACCAAAGACTCCAGTCAGTGTATTGGCAAGCTCACTTCTCCTTCAGCGGGGTGAGCATCACGGAGAAGGTAAGAGAAGGTTTTGACAAAAGCCAAAGTGTGTTGGGGGCCTCCTCACTGAGGGGAACTTGACAAGATTTACCCATGCTTGGGGCTTTATATGGGTCTCAGTTCAAAAGCCTGGCCTTTTTAAATTCCAGTTCAGTTGCTACGTATATTGCTTGATCCATTAACCATGAAAGCCAAGTCGATCTATTCCTCCCCTTTAGGATTTTGCCAAAAATTCAAGTCACCGTCCTAACTACCTGTCACTTAAACAAGAAATATTATTTTTAATGGAAAGGTTGAAGTTTTGCTGCAGAAATATAGTTTGGATACTGAACATAATGTGGTCAGACTCTGGGCCTTCCCTGAGCCCTCCCACTGTCCCCAAAGCACCATCTTCATGGATCCAGCATCTGAGACACCGAGTACCACCAAGGACAACAAACCCCAGGCAGAGGACATACAGGTCCATGGTCTTTGACTCTAGAGAGTCCACCAAAGTATTTAGGACAATTTCATCTATTTTAAGGAACTGGAAAATTACTGCTCACGATGGCTTCTGACCACTTATCCATCCATCAGTCAAAGCATATGATATAATTGATCTGCTAATCACTAGCAAACAAGAAGAGAGTGGTCAAGCAGTAGAGGAAGCCTGGATTGACTGCTGCCATTGCAGGTTTGGCAGCACAAACCACGTAGATTAGGACAGTGGTTTTCAAAGGATGGTCCATGGCCCACTAAGGACACAAAGACATTTTCAGGGAGTCTGTGATGTCAGAACTAGTTCCATAATAATATCAAAAGAATATTTGCCTTTTTCTTTGTGTTGACATTGCCCTGATGGTGTAAAAGCAATGGTGGATAAAGCTCCTGGTCCCTCATCCTGAATCAAGGCAGAGGCCTCAATTCTGTATTAGTGGTCAATATATCCTTCATTTCTATATTTGCAAGGGGGAAAAGAAAGCCAGTTTCACCTAAAAATGTTATTGACTATATTAGTTGGCTAAGGCTGCCATAACAAAATAACACAGACCAGGTGGCTTAAGCAACAGAAACTTATTTTCTTACAGTTCTGAAGCTAGAAATCCAGGATCAAGGTGCCCACAGACTCGGCTTCTCCGTATTCCTCCTTCCTTGGCTTGGAGATGACCACCTTCTCTCTGTGTCCTCATATGGACTTTCCTCTGTGCATGCAAATACTTTGTGTCTCTTCTCTTTGTGTGCCCAAATTTCTTCTTCTCATAAGGACACCAGTTAGACTGGATTAGGGTCCACTCTAATCCAGTCCAAATGGCCCCATTTCACCTTATCTTTAAAGGCCCTATCTCCAAAAAAAGGATACATTTTGAGGTACTGGGGGTAAGGACGTCAACATATGGATTTGGGGAGGACACAGTTCAGTCCATAACATTGAAAAAGCAGTAAAACTATTAATTTTATTAAATCTCCACTCTTGAGTATATGTCTTTTTAGTATTCTGTGTGACAAAAGTGGAAGTACACATAAAGCACTTCTGTTGCATTCCAAATTATTATATTATCTCAAGGGAAAATATTTGTGCAATCATTTGAGTTACAGGCTGAACTAGCCACTTTTTCCATGAAACACCATTTTGCTGAACAGAATGACTGGCAGAGAAACCATGGTTAATCAAATTTGGGTAGTTGTCAGGCATTTTCTTGAAAATGAATGAACTGAGCCTGCACATCAAGAAAAACAATGGACCATTGTTGCTAATGATAAAAATCTAAGCTTTCAGGCAAAAATTAGAATTTGGGAAACTTGTATCTGCTACCATGAGCTGTATGGCTCCCCAGTATTTAAATACTGTTCTGATTTAAAGATATTGGTGATCATATTAACTACTATGATATATTAGATATTGTATAATGCAATGTGATAACACACGCAAGTTGCCTAACACAGAGAACCAATTATTTCTCAGAAGACCAATGGATAAAGTTACAAAACCATGCATGGGTGAAAGTTCCATCCAAAATGCAAGCTAGACCAAAGGATTTTAATGGAAAAGAATATGGTAAGTCCATTAACATGGTTTCAGATTTCATACTGCGACTAACCTACCTTTTTGTACTACATGTTTGTATGTATAAGGCCAAGTTTTGCTCATATATTGCAACCAAGCTAATATATTGCAATAGATAGAAGGCATAAGTATACATGTGAATCCATTTGTCTTCTAATAAGCCAGCTCTACCCTGATGGTTATCTGAAGACTATGATCAAACACCTCCCTTCCTTTGGTCTATATTCTCCAAAGTTTTCTAGCTGTTCCTCCCTGTATGTGGTTTGAAGTCTTTTCAACAGCTTGGTATCAGCTTTGAATCCACTGCAGTTTGTCTATAACCTTCAAAGAGTACATGTCAATATCAGGAGCAAGCAGTGAGGATAAATAAAGCAAGTTCAAAGTCCACAATCACAAAATTAAAAGCTCTAGGATGCCCTTGTCCAATCCCTATTTCTTTTCTTGGCCTGGCATCCCATAAATTTTCCCAAGTGCTCTGAATGTCCAGGCAGGAAGCCTGATCCCACCCAGGATTGGACAACACCATGGTAAACTCAGTCCCCACACACTGTTCCTGTCCTCTGATCCCTTCTGGGAATGCATTTATCTGGCACTGAAAATGACCTAGCCTCCTTCCAGGAAGAGGGGAACTTCAGGATAAACCCACCCTGTGCCTGCCTCTCCCCTTTCCCACAGAAGAGCATATCCTACAACAATGAAAAGCCACATAAAGAAAGAAAATGCCAGGCTTCCAAGGTTTCCATTCTAAGGCCACTCCAGGGAAGGAGATCAGCTGGAGGACTGAGAGGATACCCAGACTTTCAAATTACAAATGTCAGAATAAAGGAACAAAGAAGACTTGGTATCTGCCAAGTGTACAAAAAAATATTCCTGAACTAAGAATTGGGATACTTGATTTCTTGTATGTTCTTTTGAAGTTGGGTGCCTTGGCCAGTTCCAAAACCTCTCTGGATCTTTCTAGACCCTTTCATCTGAACATATCGGGGAGCAAATATATGATCCTTGAGGGCTCTCGCAGCTGTGACATCCTAGGATGCTTCTCTAGAGGCACAGTTGACCCTTCATTACTCCAAATATGTAGACAACATATTGATTTGAATACTCCAGATATGTGATTTGAATACTCCAAATATGTAGACAACATGAAACTCATTTCTCTTTGCCTTTGGAATATATTTCATGGTGTGGAGAAAATCACAACAAATTTATGTTCCCAATGATGCTTAACTCAGGCTAATGTTAAAAATCCAATTATTTACAACTAATGATGCCATGCTCTCCTAAACAAATGCAAGGTAGTATTCCATAGGGCACCCAGGGCCAGAGACAGTAAGGGACTGGGAATTGGGAAGATGTGGGTTCTAGCCATGGACCTGTCACTTCCCAGCTTATCCTCTCAGAATATGAGATACCGCATCCTTAAAATAGTTTCAGAAGACACTTTCTGAGAACTCACTGTGAGGCACTGTGCTGGCACAGAGGACAGAGGTAAACAAGACAAATCCCTTCTCTCAAGGGTCTGTACCTAATGAAAACAAAGGAAAGGGGTTTTGAGAGCAATGATAGGGATAAGCACTGGATGCAAGAAGGTTCAGGGAAAGGGGTGCATCTAACCCGGTACAGTCTTTGGCAGTCATTTAGAACTTCCCAGGGATGTCAACAGCTAAGCTCAGATCAGGAAATCAATAAGATCTAAGGAGCAGGGTTAGGGACCAAATTGGGAACTGAAGAAGGAAAGGACATTTCAAGCAAAAGCAATCACAGGGCAAAGTAAAGAGATATAAAAGAACATGGCGCTTTCAGGAAGCAAGTAGTTCAAGGCAAGTGAGTTTAAGGGAGCAAATGGAAAAGTATAAGATGTAGGCCTAGGAAAGTAAGCAAAAGCCTGTATTCCAAACCGTCTTATCCTGAGCATAATGGAGAGCTACCATAAATTTTAGCAAGTAACCCCTTAGTTGGGGTCCCCCTAAGGCTTAGCATCTATAATAATCAGCTCTCGGCCAAGGGGACAAGTGGGGCTAAAACTCAGCTTGAGCTCTGCAGGCCGAGCCAAGGCCCTGGTAGGAGGCTGCATCAGCTGGAGAAAGGGAAGCCTTTCATAAAGCTCACAAAGGTAACCTCTGTTTGCCAACTAGAACCCTAGGAGCTGCCACTGCATTTGCCCAGTAGGTCACCTTTTCCAAGTCACATAAACCAGCATATGGGCTACTGACTTTCAATTTAACAACCAGAGAGTCAATGGAGAGGATAAAATTCTAAGTTTATGTGAAAGCCCTTTGTCAATTATACAACACCCTCCATGTGCAAAGTGGGGTAGACAGAGGTGATTCAGGAGCTTAGCAGGTGACAGGAGAAATTACATTGCCCACAAACATTTTCTGCCAACCACAACTTGTAGAATCCACTTGAGACATTCAGGTCTGGCAAACTCCTCTGTGGGAAACCATCTGAGAGTAGACTGGCCAGAAAGCACAGTGGGAGTAGACATCATGATTTGACCTGTTCTAGTCACAAACTCCAGGACAGATCTAGCCAGGGGTTCAAAAGAGTCTCAGACAGAAGCACCCAGGCCAGCCTCCCCTGACCTAAGCCAAATCCCTTTGATCTTGCTGGAGCATGACTTGGAGAAAACATCCGACCCTGTAGTTCTCAGAGACCACATTGGGCAAAACCAAAGGGAGGTTTTTGTAAAGCTCTGTAGCATTGTGGGTGGGATACGCACAGTGATACAAAACCCACAGAGACCTGTACAAAAACTGCAGGGGTCAAAGTGACATTTCCCTGGGAAATCCATAGCCTGGCTACCATGCCCCGGGGACTAACACAGCAAGTAGGGGGTCCTTCCTTGCTCAGTGACCCAAAAGGGATGCCAGAAATTTGTCCGAACCAGGAGAGGTGACCCCCAGTTGCTGGCCTCTCTCTCTCACTGCTGTTTTCTCTTGAGTGAAACTGGCATTTCAACCGTATTTGAGGAATACAAAAAGGTGATTCTCAAAAACTATCCTTGTCTTGGTTTCTGTTGCAAAAAGGAATCTTATGGAATTTCTGAATCAAAATTCCTAGAGAGGTTTGCCTGAGGGCTTTGCTGTGCAGTTTGGGAAGATGAATCTAAAGAGAGGGATTTGTTTTTAGGCCATCACCAGTAGTAGTTGCTCATTCTAATACTGAATATACTATAAATCCCCAGTACATGATTGGTGCTTCATGCTGCCCTGTCACCATTGCTATGCCACATGTTAATCTGACTTAAAGCAGCCCGGGTGTCTGTGAATGCCTTGGCTCTGGAATAGTCATGGATCCAAGACCGATCCCCTTGGCAACACCTGTTTTCTAAGACTGAGAGTTAGGTGTGCATCTAGGAAGTGAGAAAAGTCTAAAATAACAGAAAGCAACCATTCCAAGAACTTCATGAAGTGTCCTATACTGGAAATATTCACCACAGGAGTGTGTGCTCCTACCTACTCTCAGACTACAACCTCCCAAAAGCAAACCCAAAAGCAATTGCGAATCTGCAATTGACTATATCATCACGAACCAGTTGGATGAGCATCAAGTGCCATCTTTCAAAGAACCAAACCCTTAAGATCCTCCCATCCTCAAGATGACAGGAAGAAGAAAGGTGGGAACACTGCTGAGGCTTTTGGAAAGCCCTCAAGCGCTGTATGAGAGAGACAGGTTCATCTTTGGAAAAGGGACTCGCCTGATTGTGGAACCAAGTAAGTAATTCATTTATCTGTTTTTTGAGGTTAATCCTCTATCTAAGGAGGCAGAAATATCAGGGAATGTGAGATGGGTAGTAGTAGCATTAATATTGTGTCAAGGAGGAGTTTGGGGAAGATGTGAACTACTGTTAATCCCCTCCATAGGAATTGCGAGGGGATTGTCTACAAAAAAGAAAAAAGTAGATTTGGGGGCTGTGAAAGACCCCACATAGCCCAGGGAAACTGAGGAGTTTCTGCCCAACACATGGGCTTTGGGTCAGGCTGTAGAGACCACAGAGTCACTGGCTCAGCTCCCCTAGAAGAGTCAGAACTGACCAGGGACAAGGTGGAGCTGAGTCTGGGGGATTCTATCAAGGTGGCTCCAGATATAAAGAATCCTGACCTTCTTTAGGCCAAACACTTGCTCTTGGGAGAGCTCAGAACTGAGTCAGCCTCCTGGGCACAGAGGGTTAGGCCAGGATAAGTAGGCGCTGGTGTTGTTCTGTTTCTTCTTCAGAAAAAAGCAACCAGTTCCAGAAATCTGTTTCTAATTGTTTGAGCTGCAAATGGAAGTTAGGTGACTAGTGAGGAAGCTGGAACATTCTGGTTCCCACTGAGACCAGATCCCAAGCAGAAGAAAGTGAATGTGCAATGCTTTCTTTAAAGCCTAGAGGACACAGCCAGGCATAGCTCCCTAAGGACTCATGGCGTCCATCTTCCTCACTAAGGGGATGCGGTGCCACTCACTAATTAACTGTTATAAAGGAATCGATGCTATCGTTGTCAAAGGACTGTGCTCAACACAGAAGGCATCTTCTCGGGTCATTTAAGTGACATTTGAATTCAACTGTGTCTTGCTTTAAAAAAAGACATCAGTCTCCATTGGGCAGCAGCTTCCAGTTAGATAGTGGAGATTAATATTCAGCTAGAAAATGTAATAAACAAACACAAAGCACCCCATTTCAAAGATCCGGGGTCCCAAATCTGCTGAGCTGGCTGCTGGAAAATAACAGCACGTCCTGGCCTGATGCCTTGGCGTTCAGCTTGTGTTTTCTAAAGTAAACGAAGACTTTAGAGAGGTGGGGTGAAAATGTGACGGGGTGGACTCCTCTCAGAGAATGATTAGGGACAAGACAGTCCTGGGTGTATGAAGTGAAAGGAGGCATAGAACTGAGGGCAAAGGAAGGCAAAAGGAGGAGTACAGGCTGGGCATTCCCAGACCTCACACACTAAAGGGAGAAGTGGGGCAGGGGCTTTGCATCCAGAAAAAGATAGAGATCCGAAGCCGGCTAGCAGAGTCAGTGCAGAAAAATTCATATTTTTTAAAAAATCATAGTAAGATTTTGAAAATTCAAATAATGGAGGTTCTTGCCGTTAGACCTCATTGGCTTTAAATTTTCTCACTAAAATAATAGCTTATCCACATTCCTGACAAAGTTAGTGACTGAGTTCCCTTATCTCCCTTTGTTCGCCAAGTTCTTCCTAATGAATTAAGTTCTTCTGTTTACTGACTTACTTGAGCCACCGTTGCCCTAAGTGTAGAATGCATAGAACGTGGCTTTAGATGGTACATAGATAGACTTCCTTTTCATTTCAATTGCACTGTCTTTTAATGGTATCAGCATAGTACAACTAGGTTGTCAAACCCATGTGATTTAAAGTTTCCTCTTAATTATATTTTAAGTTAAAGTGTGAGTAAATTTAAAGAAAATTATTAAGCAAATCTTATGACTGATGGATGTGACCCAAAATAACCCAAAAAGAGATGTGATTAATTGAAGTTTAGGAAACACTTCCATTGTCCTTTGAAATAAAAAGATGAGGGGCACACAGAGAGGGCAGGATCCAGAATATCTTTGTATGGTGCCCTCTTTTTAGGCAACAAATATTAGATAAATAGGCATCACTGCAAACTCAGACCCTTTATCTTCTCAGAAGCCTACTTTCTTTTGATGCTCTTTCTTTTGATGCACCTGAGGAAAGGTGCTTCTTTCAAGTTCTTACTTGCAGGGCTCCCAGGCAGCACCAAACTAACAGGTCTACACAGACCCACAGCCCAGATCCACCACAGCTTTTAGCCCTCCAGATGGAGAAAACCTGGGGTTGCCACTTAACTTCATAAAACAGAACAAGAGAACAGGATAGAACAGCAAGGAATAAAGTACCACAACGTAAATGTGTGCTACTGACCATGACAATGACAGGAGCTTAGAAAGGGCCACAGTCATCAGGAACATCTTCCTGCCAGTGGACCACTGGATGGACTTAGAGTCATATATATTATTATACAACATACATATATCATCATCATATCAACTACTACTTTTTGAGTGCCTACGATGTATTGGGCCACTGGACTAGGCACTTTATAAATGAATGTCATTCTACTTGGTTCTCGCATGATCATGCAAAATTAGGTACTATTACTTGCATTTTTACAGGTCAGGAGGGATTCCCCAAGATCACACAGCTTAGCAAAGTCAAAATTTGTATCATCTGTCTGATTCCAAAACCTGTGCACTTAAGAACTCTGCTCTTCTATCAGGACTGAAGTTCGATTGGGGCACATGTGGAGGTTTTTCTTGCCTGTCCCAGCCTCCCCCTCAGGCTTCTAATGAGCTCCTTTCCAAGCTGCCTGCAGTCTTAAGCAACAGTTAGGCTGTTTCCCTTCCATCCCCACCACAGTCCTTCACCAAAACAGGGCTCCTGCCCCAAAACCAAAACCAGTTACCCAAAGGGGCATTCTCCAGGCAAGGGCCATCCCTGAATTTACACCCCTAGGGCTCAAGGGTCCCTAAACTCAGAAAGGTTCAGACAATGATCAGAGCATCACCCTTTCCCCCAAGAAAAAATCCTGGGATCATCAACATGTTTCTAAAATGCCAAGAGATAGCTTTCCCATTCCCATCTTTGGCATTCCTTCCCTGTCACTCATGATGAGCCTCTCCCAGAACAGAGCCTTGACCTGCCGTTCCCTCTGCCTGGAACCATTTTCTCCCTGAGACTCACCTAGCTTTCTCCCTCACCTTCTCCAGGTCTTTACTCAAATGTCACGTCTAATGAGGCCTTCCTCAACCACCCCTGTCTTCAACAGTCCCCTTACCCTGCTTCATTTTGTATAGCCCTCACCTCCACCTGAAACTTTGAATGCTCACTTATCGGCCATCTCCCTTGTCCCATGAAGGCAAGGGCTCTGAGTTGTGCCTTACCGTTTCCATGAATACATTGAAGGCACTAAGTAAATGTTTGTTGAATGAATGAACAAACAAATGAACAAATGAATGAATGAATGAATGAGAGGACAAGTCAATGGTGGTTTAAGGCAAAAGGAAATAGAAATGTAAGCAAGCTAGGCACCTCCAGAGCCAAGCCTGATCTCAGCTCTGCAACCTGTGACAAGTCACTGCCACTATACACCAGGCGCTCTTCCAGGTGCTGGGGAATCAGCATGAATAAAACAGACAGAAACCCATGCCTTATTGGAGCTTACAGTGTAGTGTAACTACCACTGTAAGACAGATGGTAACCTCACTATATAAAATATATAATAGTTTAGCTACAATGAGGTATCACCACACCAGTTAGAATGGGCATCATCAGAAAATCTACAAACAACAAATGCTGGAGAGGGTGTGGAGAAAAGGGAACCCTCTTGCCCTGTTGGTGGCAATGTAAATTGATACAGCCACTATGGAGAACAGTATGGAGGTTCCTTAAAACACTAAAAATAGAATTACCATATGACCCAGCAATCCCACTCCTGGGCATATACCCGGAGGAAACTATAATTCAAAAATACACATGCACCCCAATGTTCATTGCAGCTCTATTTACAATAGCCAGGACATGGAAGCAACCTAAATGCCCATCGACAGACGAATGGATAAAGAAAATGTGGTACATATATACAATGGAATATTACTCAGCCATAAAAAGGAACGAAATTGGGTCATTTGTAGAGACATGAATGGATCTAGAGACTGTCATACAGAGTGAGGTAAGTCAGAAAGAGAAAAACAAATATCGTATATTAACTCATATATGTGGAACCTAGAAAAATGGTACAGATGAAGCGGTTTGCAGGGCAGAAATAGAGACACAGATGTAGAGAACAAACGTATGGACACCAAGGGGGGAAAGTGGCGGGGGGGTGGGGTGGTGGTAGTGGGATGAACTGGGAGATTGGGACTGACATATATACCCTAATATGTATAAAATGGATAACTAACAAGAACCTGCTGTATAAAAAAAGAAATAAAATAAAATTCAAAAATTCAAAAAAAAATATATATATAGTAGTTTAGGTGGTAATAAGCCCTTTGAAGGAAAATAAAGCAGGGAAGAGGAATGAAGAGTATTAGTGGGAGGGGGCAGTGTGCAATTTTTAACAGAGGCGTCACAGAAGGCCTCATTGGAAAGGGGACATTTGAGCAGAGACCCGAGGGGGTTAGAGAGGGAGCCATGCAGGTCTCTGGAGGAAGAGCATTTCCAGGCAGAGGGAACACAAGCACTGCCTGGGGTGTGTGAAGGACGCCAAGGAGGCCTGGGTGGCTGGAGGAGAGTGAGTGACCTGGAGAGAATTTGTGAATGAGGTCAGGTTGGTAATGGGGAAAGGATGGCTTCTAAGTCCTAAGTAAGGACTTGGGTTTTTGGATTCTAGAGGGAAGGTTAGAGAAGGGAATGGCAGTCACACTTGACCTTGGGAAGAGACCAAGGGAGACAGAAACCTGGATTCCAGTCCTCACCCTCAGCTTTAAGAAGTGGGCACTTTTATCCCAAACACCAAAGAAACAGGATTCTCTCCTCCTTCAGCAACCTCTCCCTACATCCCTGTCCCAGGGAGCTCTGAGCTTAGTGAAATTACATGCTCCTGCTTCAAGTAACACTTTTTATTCTGAGTCTAACACTAATAAGCATTCTACTTACACTGAACATTTACAGAATGCTTTATATATACACCCTTTCATTTAATCTTACAACCTCCCAATACAGAAGACAGTATCCTCGTTTTATAAAGGAGGCAAATGAAGCTCAGTGACCTTAAGGAACTTGGCCAAGATTACACACTTAGTAAGTAAGAAACTGAGTTGAACTCGATTTCAGGTTTTCTGACATCTCCCTACTGCACCGCAACTGAGAAGCACTCTCCATTTTAGTGATTCTCAAAGTATGATATGCAATCCTGTACGGGCTG
Organism: Eubalaena glacialis; assembly: GCF_028564815.1. Lineage (NCBI taxonomy): Eukaryota > Metazoa > Chordata > Mammalia > Artiodactyla > Balaenidae > Eubalaena > Eubalaena glacialis. Next base: position 120,093,457 of record NC_083717.1, read on the forward strand.
TAAACTGATCTGAAAATGCACTTTTTCTCCCTGGACTTTGTGAGTGACATACAAGCAATCGCACAGACACTGATTTTTACATATGACAGAGGCTAATCTAACTGTCCCTTCTAAGTGTAAGTATGCCATTAAAGCTTGCTCAAATTTGAAGTTCATGAACATGTTATTAAAATGTTCCAAAAACTCTAGTTCTATTTTATACTAAGTCTGGCTGCTGCACAGTGCCTGTCAATGATGCAAAGTTCTGACTGGATATGAAATGGAGTTCTCCTAAAAGGTTCTGAGTGGGGCACGTCACTCACTAGATCTTGCCCCACCTAAGTGTAGCCAAGGGTTGACAATCACCCACTCTATGATCAACAGTCTACCTTTCTTTGCTCCTGATCTAAGAAAATCTTTTCCAACCTCTGTCATTCAGAGCACAAATTCAGATTCTGACACATGGCAAAAGCCTAGATTTCTATTTGACCCAGGAACCGCCTCCTGCTTTGTCCTGAAGGTTAGCCCCCAAGACTGAGGAGAAAAGAGGTTAAGCAGATGAGACAGAAAATCCCATCCAATGACTATCACGTGACCTGGCAACTGGGGCCAGGGTTGTGGTAAGAAAAAAGAAAGGCAGTTTTTAGACTGGGTTAATCAGCTGTGTATAATCCACTGATATTTGGCAAAGGAACCTATCTGAACGTTGAACCAAGTAAGTGACTCGTTTTTCTTTTGGCCACTATGTTTGGCAATTATCTTTGTTAAATATTTTCCCAACTCATCAGCTTGGGAAACACTTCTTAGGTTGTTGAAAATCCCTCCAGCAGGTAATTTAGCAAGGGATGGTTTGAGGGGCAGGGACTGAGTTTCTGATACAATCCAGGGTGGGTACGTGCTGCAGTAGTCTTCTTGGTCCACTCTCCGTCCAGGAGAGTTTTTGTGGCCTTCCCTCTACCTGACTAGCCTTAGTGAACCAGCTTACTTAACACCCATGCATTCACCATGTACAGATCTGGGCAATGACCAGACCTGCACTACAGCACATCTAGTAAATATGAGGTGCAGTGGTGAGCATGTTAGACCAAGAGGTCAAAGACTGAGTTTCAATCCTCTTTGACGAGCTCTGTGACTTCACTGAACTCGAGTTTCCCTCTAGCTGGTTCAAATGATTTCCCAGGTGTCTTCCAGCTTTAGCACACTAAGATCCTGATTATCATCCAGACCAATTCTAAGGGACAATATAGTAGGAAAAGCAAGGAAATCCAATGACGTGAATGTCTTATGACCCAGTGGGAATTCTGGGATTTAATGAAAAAAGACGCTGAAAAAGGAATCAAAACTCTCCCTATGTGTCCATTACTTAGACTTTGTGTGACTTCAGGGGTTTTGACAAGTGACAGCTGAGGCTTCTTTCAGTCCTGTCATCTATTACTCTGGTTCAATGAATGGAATCTGGGGTCTGGAGACCTGAGAGTCAGGCCCAGCTCAGCCGCTATCTTAACCACGCTTAGCTCCAGTGACTCCATCTGTAAGATAGATCTAATAATATCATCTCATGGAGTTTGTTACAGTAGTGTTTTTTGAGGTAGTGTAAGCACAAGCCATTTGTAAGTAGTAAAGTACCTATAGAAATGGTAGTCATCTATGAGTATTAGCATCCTTTTAATAGACTCCAAGTCTTTTTCATCAATGGCTCTTGGTCCAGCCATCGTGTCCTTCCACCTCTAACTGAGGCATAGTCCTTTCTGATTGACTTGAACCTTACAGTTGTGTTTCTGCTGACAATAGCCATTTGACAGTTAATTCCTTTTTCCCTGTGAAAATGTGATCCTGAAGCAAGATCTGGGGGTAAGAGATGACAGGTTTGAGGAGATAATAGCAGTAAACGTAGGGACGTCCCTCAATGTCAACACTCAGAAGATAACACACATCAAAGAAGCTGCCAACATGAAATGCTTAGATCTCAGAAACCCTTGCAAAGTTCTATGTCTCTAGCTAACCCACCCCCTTCCAAACAGATGCACTAGGCAGGGGAAAAATAGGTAGTAAGGTTTTTGGTCATGTCTGAAATGGTGGGCTGACAGCACAACTCACCTTTGGAAACGGGACTCAATTCATCGTGGAACCGAGTAAGTTATGCATTTTATTCAGTGTGTATATTCCCTTGGAGTTGTGGCATAGTCCTGAATAAACGCAACTTCTTGAGAAGTTAGGAGGTTCTAAATGGGAAATCCATTGTTGTTGTTACAAAGAGCCAGGGTAAAATTGGAGGACAAATTCACTAGGTTTCTCTTAAGAAAATATTCTACGTATGCTTGGAAGCTCTGTTCTGAGGATTAGTATTGATAAGTCTTCTACAACTGCTTAAATAAAGCCCTTGGTCAGGCTTCTGGCCCTCTGATCAGGGACTGGGACCAGGGAAAAGGCAAGTTCTAGATAAGGAGAATCTTTCCACTGTTTATGAGGAAAAAGAGTCACGGTCACAGCGTAGGAAGAGGGAGGGTTAGAAAGAAGAAAAACATTATTAAAGGAGTTAGATCAAAATAGCCTTCTCTGCCTCAGACGATAAAAGCCAATCTGCCCTTGTCTCTTTTTTGCTGAGAACTTGCATTAAATCATCGTACCTGGCTCACACTAAATGTTCTCCAAGGTCCCCTCCTCGTCTGGCTCTGCCGAGAACCATAATGTGCTCACCTCCCTTGTTAGCCCTGAATCTGAGGATTCTGTAAAGGTTCAGGAGCCTACATCCAAAGTAGAAACACAGCCCCCAACTTCAAGACAATAGCGAAGTAGTGGTGCTTTCCACTACTTCGATATTGTCCCCTGGCAGAGATATTGTCCCCTGGCAGTCTGTTCCAGTGTTTGGAAATCCAGGGGTCATATTCAGGTAGTCTGGGTAGCTGCCAACAGTCAGTCACCGGGACCAGTCCAGAGAACAACAGTCTTTCAGATGCTTTCCAAAATGCCAAAACCAATGGGGCATTGGTTAGATTCTGATTTTGTTTATTTCAGAGGAAATAAAAGTGGGGAAATATACATGAATGTGGGGAGGCAATCTGACAGTCCTGAAAGGGACTGGTAATGTCAACAGGGTCTCTGCCTCTCAGAGGGTAATATAAACTTACAGGCATACTTGATTGCCTCTTGCTTCCAGGGAAATAGTGGAATTTGGTGAGTTTTCTTATCTTTGAAGGGAGAGAGACTAGAGCAATGAAAAGAAGGAAAGAAACAGAATCACGTTGTAACTGATTGCAGTCTGATTGATGTCGGGCAAATTGCATCTGAGCAAAAAGTGTTGTGTTTCATTTTCCCTTTAAATCATTTCCACTTGAGATTCAGAGTTATCTGCAGTGCTAGAATCAAATCTCTGAGGCTGTGCCTTTGGGAGTCTTCAGAGATGAAACTGATGCTTAGCCCCTCTGTCGAGATGCTGACCTGAGCTCTCCAATTGCTTCTCTGGTTTTCTCTTCCTGCAGTGATCGAGCGTAATATGATGATATGAAGCTCAGGTAGGGGGACTGAGAATTTCAAATCAAACCCCCAATCCTTAAAGTTTTGACAACCTATAATGGCCCTATACAACCATCCTTCCCTTTGCCTAACTCTAGCCCTAGACTCTTGATACTTTGGTGATAAGACAGAGTAATCATCCTTAAGTTCTATTTCACATGATTACTCTGTCCTCCTGAGGCTTGTATCTGGATCCAGACTCAAGAGAAATTATAAAACAAAAATAAACAATCCAAAGCAAGCACTGGCTTCTCTGACCTGTATCCATGACGCATAGCACCACTGGGCTCCCCTGTCAGCTACCAATTTCTTGTTCAACCCTCAGGTCCTTAGAAAGCCTTTCCATGGACTCAGGGAATTAGAAAGTAGGTTTGTTGTTATTGTGAGACTCAGTCTGAGTGATGGGGAGGAAATTAGGTTTCTAATCAAAAAGGTGGATTGTGACCCAAGAGAAAGGAACCAGAATATGAGAACAAGATCTGTGTCTAAACCCTCCTCAGCCTAACATTCATTACAAGAAATGTCAATATTCAGTGCCCCATCTCTACTCCCAAGCTAATGTGTTCTTCTTGGAGAGCCCTCCCAATAAACGGGATGTTAAATTTTCCATCCTGAAGGCAGCTATTGGTCACCTGTCACCCTCTTCTCTTGCTCTGTCTCAGCCCTGTCCCCTGTCCCAGTGCTTCTTGGCTGGGGATTTCATGCTCACCTCCTTACCCAGCAGTTAAACTATTATTAGCTTCAAAGGGAACTGAGACTCTATGAGTTCGACCCCTGATCTAATCAAGGGCAGCTTTGTAGCTCTCTGAGTGGTGGGGTCTCTAGGCTGGGACCCAGGCTGGGGAGGCAGGATACAGATGTTCTAGCCCAGGCCCCAGGGCCAGCCCCAGGCTGGTTACCTGTGAGGCAGCGTCGCAATGTGCTCCTGGGACACCCGACAGATGTTTTTTGGAGCTGGCACCAAACTCTTCGTGGAGCCCCGTGAGTTGATTTTTTTCCCATACATTTCTAGGGAGAAATTGACTCCTGGGACTAGGGTTGCCATCCAGTTTGCATTATGTGAAAAAGTATAACTAGGAGATGGAGTAGTACAGATGGAGTGGGCCACAGTAAAGACACGAGGCTGAGTAGCTGAAGTAGCTCTGTAACTATTTTTACTTAAAAAAAAAACAAAACAGCTTATTTCTGAAATCTTCAGAGCAGCCCAGAAAGCACAAAGAAATCTAGAAGAATTATACTAATAGTTGGAGCATCAGGTGCAAGAGGGGCAGAGGCCCAAATTCTCCAAGGTGGTTGCTTCATCCTTAGGCATCCCTTTAGCTAAGCTGACTAGTGTGAATGCCTTGTTGCCACCTGTAAAATGTCCTGCAGCTGGAAGATTTAGGAGCGAGATGGTCACCCTGGTCAGAGTAATCAAGTAGAGCAAACTTACCTGATTTGTGTTCAAGTCAAATCCCATGTTGGCAGAGATCTTTGAACCTGTGAGTGACATTTGTTATCCATGTTGCGATGCTTAGGGAACCAGTAAGACCCTCTATGAGAATCTAGAACATAGATGACTTCTAAGTTTATAAATTAAGAAAAACTGTTCAGGAAAGGTATACACTTCTTTTTGTATTGTTTACCAGCACATAACCTTAGCATTAGATGGGTACTCATAAAAAGAGAAAGTCTGAAAATAAAATAACAATTGCCCAAACAAATAGCACTTTGCAATACATGCTGAAATGTAATTACATTTGTGGACCAAGGAGAAAGCCTGGAAATTCTCAAAAGATAAGCGATTACATCTTTGAATTTTAGACTACAATGTAGTGCAAATTTTATACAACTTCAAATTTTGGTTTAGGTCTAATATAAAATAGACTAAGTTACATATGGCAACTATATTGTATGCATCCCATTTTTTAAAAAAGGTTCAATTCAGTCAGATAGCCTTTTCTTTGGTTACCATGATACCAAAGAATGGGTTAAACACTTTACTTTCAAACAATTGTTTTGAGCAGATAGACATTAATTGAGAAAGAGGATGTGAGAAAAATGTTTTACCAAACCAATGCATTATGCTCTATCTGAAATGCTGAGTAACAGATTCAGAGCTCAATATCCTGAGTGTATGACCTTCTTCAGACATCTGTCTTGTTGGTTATATCACATTATTCAAATTATTCAAGCCAGGTCTCTCCAGCCCAAAGTGATCATTAGCAACTGCCTTTGAAATTAGGTTTTTAAATCCCAAACAAGGCTTAATTATCCAACTAAATCAGACTACGACTGGGTCACACTCTTAAGTAATGAAGGAGATAGGGTTATTTTGGTTTTGCTTTTTAATGGACTAGTTTCCTTTCTCTATAACTTATTTTCAAGTTCCCTTGAAAATCAACTGGAATCCATCTCACCAAAGTCAGTATCATAAGCGAGAAATGCCACAGTTCTGGAGGGAGGTGAGTGAGCAGAACGTGTGGTTTCCAAGCCGTTACTGCTGGGGTTATCGGTGTCTGTTATCAGTGGCTTCGCTATGCCGTGAAACAAAACAATGAAGGTTTTCTCCTTCCACGTTCTAGGAGAGCCCTTTGAAAAATCTCCAACCCCCCTCTGGTTTTAAGGAAAGAAAAAGATGCATATACAGAGTAGCAGATAGATGATTGTCCAAGATGAGGCATGAAAGGAGAGAAGGCCAGGAGGAGACCCAATTATTGTTAAACAGTGTTCCACAGCTCCACTTAGAACAAAACAAGAAGAAATGGGCTTAAACTGGTTTTATGATCCTAAGGACTTCTGTGAATGATAGCTGTAATTCTCTGCTTAAAGACTCAAAAGAAACTGTAGGGTGGTCCCTTACAAAAGAATAAGAATTCACCTGAAGGCAGAGAGATGGATCACTTAACTTGAGCAGATCCTTTCCAGTCCAAAAAATGGGGATGACACCCTGAAGTGACACAAACACCTCCATCCGCAGAGCGTTGGAACCAGTTATATAGTCCTTCTCAGACCTTGCCCTGATCTCATTCCAAGGGCTCATGCAATTAAAATAAACCAACTGATTCAGAGAGATTTTCAGCCTAACTGGATTGTCCAGAGGATTGTTTAAGAAAACATAAATATTTGAAACTCAAAAGACCCAGACACTTCTTTGTATTTGTCATTTTCTATCTCTGCTCCCAGCCATATCTCTTAGCAGCTCCTAACTAACAGTCAAACTGCTGTCTTTCATGTCTACTTCTCTTGGCCATCCTTTCATAGAGGTGCTAACAAGCTCAGGTCACTAACAGGATGCAGGAAAGTCTGGACTGTAGTGTTTGGCCCCAGAGGAATTGAGGAAAACATCATGGTTTAACTCCCACACATGGATAATCATCTCACAAAATAAATTGATTATATTTGCAGAAATTCAGGCCGTTGCCAACCCATCCGTTTTTGTCATGAAAAACGGGACAAATGTCGCTTGTCTGGTGAAGGAGTTCTACCCCAAAGACGTAACTATAAGTCTGGAATCATCCAAGATAATAAGAGAATATGACCCTGCTATCGTCATCTCTCCCGGTGGGAGGTACAGTGCCGTCAAGCTTGGTCAGTATGAAGATCCAGATTCAGTGACATGTACAGTTCAACATAACAAACAAACCTGGCGCTCTACTGATTTCGAACCGAAGAAAAATACTTCAGGTAGGTCCTATCTGGCCTCAAGGGGCTGCGATTGTAGGGAAGAAAAGTCAAGGGAAAGAGAAGTTAGAGATGTAAACTCTTGACAGATCTCTCAATATGGCGTCATGCTGGAAACAAGACTTAGGCTCAGACTCAAGACTTAGGCTAATTCCCATCATTGACTAGGAATTAAACTCTCTGCATCTCTGCACTGGAAACTAAGATAAAGCCCATCTTATTTCATCCCCATCTCTCCTCTTCACCAACCCCTGTCTCCTTCATACTAAAGACTCTAGGGTTGAAAATTCATGTGAGGTCTAATCTAGTGTGAATGCCATAACAAAGGGCAGCCCAACTTATCATGGTGTTAATTATTCTAGTTGTTCTTACAAATTAGAGGCATACCTGGATGTGGGCCTCATGGTACAATGGAAAAAAGTCTCAGGACAGGAAGTATGTTGACTCTGCAAATAGCTATAGGACCTTAACCAAGTCACTTCTCTGGTCCTTAGTTTACTTATTTAAAGTCTACGTAAGTAAAACCTGAAATCCAGTTTTAAAACCTGAAATACTTTGAGCCTCTCGGTTATCATTGTAACCCTGACCACTGCTGTTTGTTCCAGAAAATTCAAAACTAAAGGAAACTGAAAACATCAAGCAAACTCAAACTCCAGAGACCTGCTATGAGCCCCAAGGTTAGTTGAAACCAAAGGGCCAACTTCACAATTGAGGTTAAAGCAAATTCTGTCATTGTCAGATGGGGCCCAAAATCATTCTATTTCAAAAGAAAACAAAAATGATACCTGAGCCCAGCTGACTCCCTCTGACTCTCTAAGCAGAGTTTGCCTGGCTGCAAGCATGGGTTTTTCCAAAGCTTGCCTTGCTGGATGTGAATAGCAGCCTTAGGTCTCTGAAGGCTGTCTGGCACCAAGCTGGGCTTCAGACCAGGAAGAATGATGGTGATTCAGGGCAGGCTGGTTTCGGTGCTGTGGGTCCAATTTCTGGAAGGAAATTTAGTCTCTTGCTGAAGCCACCATCTTCATTCTCATTCAATTGCAGTTCAAGCCGAGAAGGTGAACATGATGTCCCTTGCAGTGCTGGGGCTCCGAATGCTGTTTGCCAAGAGTGTTGCCATCAATTTTCTCTTGACTGCCAAGTTATTTTTCTTTTAAGGTAAGGACTAGCTGCTTCTTATTCCTACCTCCACCCAAACTATGTTGCACATGGAGGAAAGGAGTTTAGGAATGGTAAGAAGCATTGAGAAAGGAAAAACACATAGAGACATATTATGATTTACTAAGGTGGACCTTTTCAGATACTCAGCATAACACCCCATCTCCTGTTAGCCTTTTATTTCAAGCCAGACTCAAAATCCATGTAATATAATATAATACCAGCCAATAATCCTCGCCTCCAACTCAGGAGCTAAAAAAATTGGACCTAAACAGGAGAAATCTTTTTCTTTACTGCTAATTTTGTTTATATGGCTGAGGGACCATGGGCTTTTTGCAAGGCCATCAGTAAAGCTTCACTTGAAGAACGTTCAGGGGGAGCAGAACCTACCTTTGCCCAGACGAAGGGGATGTCAGCTCTCGATCGTTAATCATAGGACTCGATGTGTAGACCAGCCTATCTCTGGGATGAACCTATGCTCCCATCCTTAGTGAACAGCTCACTGCTAGCCACTCGGGATGCATGCAAAGTTGAGGATGAGATGTGAATTATTTGCCTGTTACTTGCATTCCCTCTTCTGGTTATCTTAGACATGAAATTTGACCCGGGGCTTAGGTTTGCCTATGTCACTAACTCACTATGTTACCTAGGCCAGGTTGCTGTACCTCTCTGGGCCTGGGTTATCACATCTGTAAAACAAAGGAGTGGAGAATAACTAAAGGAGAGCAGATGAGTTTTATGACTTGTGCCAACATTGATAAACTGATAGTGACTAGCTGAACTATCACCATGTGTAGAAGGGAAATGTGCCAGGATAGATTAGTGATGTCTGCAACGGTACAACCACAGCAAGTACTGGCCATCCCCAGACTGCATGACTGCTGTGATTCCTTCCAGCACTGACAGTCTATGATTCTATAACTCTGACAATTTTCCTTCACTTGCAGGCTGACTGGCATGAGAAGGCTACACGCCCTGAAAGAAACCAAAAGCCTACAGAGGTGCTATCTCCTAGGCTTTCAACTTCCTGGTGGTTTAAGTTGACCCGTCCCAGCCTTGCTTAAATGGCTGTTACCCAAACCAGTTTTCCTTTAAAGGCAACAAACCCAGCTTATCCTTCAGCCTGATGAAAGACAGAAGTCCTGGGGAGTGGGGGCTTATGGTCCCAACTGTTTTACATGCTGCTTTATAAAAGGATACAGAGATATGAAGGTATATAGGACACATTTTTTTTCCTACAACTGACACACTTTGAAAATGGTGTTTTGTTCCTTTGACTTTCTTTGCCTCCAGAAGTAGAAAGTGGGAGCCATCGGGTTCCTAGCTCCATCCTCCAAGAGGAAAATAGATCCTGGGCTTCTACCTAAACATAAAAGGCTCTGCTCAACCCAGCACTAGGTTTGCCCCAAACTAGCGTTCTCATCCACAAAGGCACTTTCTGCTTTTCCTAGTATTTGACAAACAAAACTACATTTGACTCCCTAACACTCTCTGCCCAGGCAATGGGGTTTCTCAGATCTCATCTAAATACTCTCAGAGTTATTAGCAGAGATCAGAGTAAAATGCAGAGGAAATGTGTTTCTCTCTATTAATTGATTTAACGAACGTGAATTACTCCAAGTTCTAGGCACTGTACTGAGGGTGCAAAAGTAAGTAAGACGTGGGTCTTGCTTTCGAGCAACTCATTATGCAAGTGTTCTGGGAGGGAGGGACAGGAATGAGGCCCCAAGATTTCCCCTGTAAGAACAGTGTCTTCATGCCCCCCTGCCTGCCCATCTGTGCCCGGGAAGTTTGAAGGCATTGGACCTTTGGTATTGATGGTTTTCTGCCATTCTTCTTTGTCTCTGTTGCATGTATTAAAGTGCATTGTGTGTGCCTTGCTTCTGGCTTTCCTCATTGCGGACCATCGCAGGGGGTAAGGGGAGCTGTGAATTCACTGGTAGTCAGAGAAAAACCAAACTGAGTTTATAGGTCACACCGCAGCTTCCTGGGCCCCCAGCCTGCAGGCTCCTGCCTCGGGGACCCACCCCTGGGTTTCCTGCTACTCCAACAACAGCAGTGGCCCTGGTGTGGCCTCTGAGCTCTGCTCCTCCCACCTCAGCAAGGCCAGCTTTTTCCGGGTACATGAACCCAGGTAGCAAAGGTCTAGCAAAGGTCTGTGGGTTCCTCAGCACCTATGTGGGCTGTCAGGCGGGGGCTCATGAGGTTACAAGTGAAAGAGCAACGTTCATCCACAACTCCCCCGCCTTTGCCATCTGCAGACTCCCATGTCACGTCCTCACAACCCAAACCAAAGAAAGGAGGGAGCGTCATTCCGAGTCAATGAGTTTAGGACAATCTAGATGGATAAGCCAGGTCCATCCAGGGGAAAACTATCAAAAGAGTCCACACATCTTCACCTCATGTGCCTCAAGAATGCCTGTTTCCAAAACATTCCCATCTGTTACCCTGGGCCATTCTTAGAATGTTTCTCTGAAGTTGCTAAGAACGAAACAACACATCCTCATTTTTCAGATGGAAAAAAATATGTCCCCCAGAAAAGGTATGTACCCTGTTCAAAGTCATTCAGAGAGGCAGCGATATTTCTGGGAGCAGAACAAAGTTATCAGGAGTGCCAGCCCCGAGTTCCTTCTACAAGAGCACAGCACTTCCCTGAGACAGGGAAGAGGGCTTGTTTTGAAGTTCAGCTAGGCTGAACTTCAGGATAGTCCTGTACATAGCATATGAATGAGCTACCCTCTGGCCTACTTTGATCATCAGCGAAAGCCATCCTAGTATTTTATAGGACCATGAATTTCTTCCACCAAAAGGATGCTCCTGAAAAGATTTAAGGCAGGAGCCAGAGGGGATTGCGGCTGCCTTCTGGTGTGGAGACCATGCTATCGTGGATTATAGTTTTCCAGAGCTTTCACGTGTAGAATCTCATGTGACCCCGAAGGAGTCTCCAGGAGATTAGTACACAGGCTCAGTAGGTGGCAGAACAAAAGCCCCGGAGGCTGAGTCATTTGGTCTGATCCTTTGGCTCCCTCACGCATGTCTTTTCCATCCCTCTCTATAGCGACTGCTCTCCACCTGCCTGTGTTGAAGCCCAGATATACTGCTGCCCAAGCCACCTCCTGATACAGCCTCCTAGGGTGCAGCTGCGAGGGAGCCCCCAGAAGTGCAGCCCCACACGCCTGGCTCTGTCATTAACCAGATCAGCGACCTTCCAAATGTCCCTCACTTCTCTGGGCTTCAGTGCTTTTCCTATAAAATAATGTCTAAGGCTTCTACTATTTCTAAGATTGCATCTAATAACTCTAATAGTTGTTCTAAGGAAGAGACACCCGTAGAAGTAGAGGAAGGAGGGATGGATTCCCAGGGCCGAGGGTATATCTATTTTTGACATCACATTGTTGGTTTCCCCTGGAGGTAATTCTCTCCCCTGGGGATACCACTGAGCTCCAAACTCAGGGACTTTGAAGCTGGGATTCTGGTTTTCACAGACAGCTTTCTGGGTATATCTCAGTGCTCTTCAATGAAAGAAAAATGTTCTCCAAACACAGTAAGTAAAATGGAGGTGCCAAAGAGAATCCAGGAGAAATAAGGTGGCTGCACAAGAAGATGCAAATGAAAGGTAAACCAGGGAAATTTTTTAAAGTAAGTAACTTTGTGTCCAATTTGAGTCTTAAAAGGAAACAGGCCAATTCACAGCAATGGATGAATGATGGAGACCAAAATAAAGACACTTCTGAAAGGCTCTCCTTAAGTTGGCCCTTCACCAGCCCCGTCCTGGTACGCTCCCGGCACATGCAGCACATCCATGTCAAGCCCTGCTCTGTATCAGGCACGACCTGGGCACCGGAGTCTCTCAGACGTGCAGTCTCCCTTCCCCACCATGGGCACTCGGGCAGCCAGGGCCCTCTGTGTCAGAAGTGGGGAGATGTCTGCTCCATTGGAAGCCAGGGTGCTCCCCTGGATGTGACCAGGCCTTTTCTTATTTGGCAGACACGTTAGGGTACCTCTAAAGGCCAGACTGGACCACAGAATGACAGGGAAGAAGGATGCTGTGTCCAAGGACGTGAGCTGTCCGGAGAGGCAGCTCTGCCAGGCTGTGCCCAGGGGTTTGTGTGCAGACTTCCTGGACACCTGCATCACCGTGGGAGCGCAAGGCACAGTAGTAAGTGGCACTGTCTTCAGGCCTCACTGAGGAGATCACCAAGTGGAAGGTTTTGTGGGTCAGGCTGTACTGCACGGAAAATCTACCCCGAGCAAAATCCGCATCATGGGATGTAGTGCTATCCCTGTACAGGACAAACTGGAAGGAACGATCTGGTCTTATTTGGTACCAGTATAAGTCTGGATCTGAGTATGTGGTTTGGAAAATGCATTGCAGTGTCGCCTCACTGCCACTCGCCACTGTCTGCTCCTGGGAAATCTGGGTCACTTGGTTACACAGCACGTCCTTGTCTGTGAAGAGAAAAAAAGAAGAAAACAGTGAAGTCTTACACTCCGCAGGCACTGGGTCCAGCACAGACCCATCCGGAGGGAACTCAATGGGCAGAGGCAGGGGAAAGACACAGAGATGAAAATTAAAGGCAGAAAATAACTGGAAAATCCAGTGTGAATGAGAAAGAGCCCAAGCCTTGGAAAGTAAGAAAAAGGGAAACGGGCGATAGAACGAGCAGGACATGACAATGAGTGTACTTACAGAAAAACGAAAGGCTGAAGCCCACAAGAAGAATCATCTTCTTTTCATATCAGGGAGGAGGATATAGAATAAAACTGGGCTCCTTAAATCTCTGAGACCGTCTCAGTGCTTCTGAAGGGAAGGAGATGGGAGGGAAGTGAGGGGAGCAGGGCAGCCCTGACGGTCACGTGACTGAATTAGCTGTAACTCTCTGGGGCGCATGCTTCCAACCCAGGAAAAGTTGTTGTTATTGTTTTTGTGGTCCTCAATCCATCCTGAACTAATCCTTTTGTAAAACACAATGAAAATGAATTAGTTTTTAAAAAAGAAAGAGAGACTGCAAGTCCAATGATCACGTACTTCGATATCAAATTGCCCTAAAAGTGGCTTATCCTCCATTTCCGCATCCTCTGGTCACAGACCGGGTACCAGTCCAGGATCGCACTTTGAGTAGCACGGTCACACAGCACTAGCACAGCTGCACACACCTGAAGTACTCTATACATGGAATAAATGAATGAGGACCTTAACCTAGCCTTACATATTTGTGTAAAAAGAAAAAGGAGAGGGTTGGATGAGGTCATTTCTAAAATCTGCCCTAGCCCTGAATTCTAGAACTCTCTTATTTTTGTTGTTGTTGTTATGTTTTTTTGTATTTTTTGCTTTTATACAATTTTTAAATGTTGCACTCCACTGACAGTTATTGCAAAATATTGAACTCTTCTATTTCTCATGCTTGAGGGAGCGCTGTGGTCCTGAGAGCGCTCACTGCACTTCCCTCAGCTTAATTTCCATCTCTCCCTCTGCAGCACACACTTGGCTCCAGCTGGAAACTTCTCCCCCCCGAAGCAGGCCTTCCCAGTGGGTGAACTGCCGTGAGCGGGTTACAGGCTCGCTGAGACAGTGCTCACAGTGGACGCTGGGACCTGGGGTGGCTGGAGCCCTGGAGGCCAGCCCCTCCCGGCCACATTTCAATACAAATATTGTCTTCTGGGTAAGCCAAGACATGACAACTGCTGGGAAGCACTGCCCTAAAAAATAGAAGACCAACTTGCTCCCCCAAACCTAAGAGTGTTTCTAGGAGTACTTCCGGAGTTCCTTTGTTTCCCTGGTCCCCCACCTCCAATTCATCACAAAGGCCTGTCAGTTGCACCATGAAGTGTGTCTCCAGTGCATCCACTTCTCTCCACCGCCACTCCCACCACCTCCCACCAACACCACCATCTCTTGTCAGGACCACGGCAATAACGCCCCTTGTCAGGTCCCCTTGCTTCTGCTCTGGCCCCTGGACCATCTCCTCTGCAGGTCTTTAGAAAATGTAAATCTGATGATGCCAGCAGGGCCTCCCTTCCTGGGCTTGTGATCCACTGCACATGGCGGGATCTCTGCCCTCTGTCCAATCTCCCTGCACGTCCTCTCCTGCCTCTGTCGCTCCCTTCAGCCCACTGCACATGGCGGGATCTCTGCCCTCTGTCCGATCTCCCTGCACGTCCTCTCCTGCCTCTGTCGCTCCCTTCAGCCCACTGCACATGGCGGGATCTCTGCCCTCTGTCCGATCTCCCTGCACGTCCTCTCCTGCCTCTGTCGCTCCCCTTCTGCAGCTGTGGCCTTCCATCTGCTCCTCTACCTGCCTCCCTCTTCTAGGTCCCCGAAACTCTGCTTCCAGGTTTTCACAAATCTCAGCTCAAAGAGGCTTTCCCTGGCAAGTAAATTAGTCACTCACCTGGGTAACCAGAGTCACCCTCGATTTCACCTCTTATTTTTCCTCACATCGCTATTTGTCATCATCAGGTTTCTACACGTTTATTATTTGTCTTTCCCTTCTCACCCCATATACACATACACATACACCATCACGTAAGCTCCATGAAGACAGGGCCTTGTTTATCTTTTCACTGATCTGTCCCAGCCCCTAGGACTGTGTCTGCCACGTAATTGATAATCAACAAATATTTGTGAACAAGGGAATATAACTTTGTCCACTTAAAAACTCACCAATGGCATGGATAAGTTTGCCGAATTTTTTTTTAATTTTTTTTATCGAAGTATAGTTGATTTACAGTGTTGTATTAGTTTCTGGTGTGCAACATAGTGATTCAGTTTTATATATATATATATATATATATATATATATATATATATATATATATATATATATATATTCTTTTTCATATTCTTTTCCATTATGCATTATTACAGTGTATTGAATATAGTTCCCTGTGCTATACAGTAGGAACTTGCTGTTTATCTATTTTATATATAGGGGTTTGTATCTGCTAATCCCAACTCCTAATTTATCCCTCCCCCAACCGCTTTCCCCTTTGGTAACCATAAATTTGTTTTTTATGTCTGTGAATCTGTTTCTGTTTCGTAAATAAGTTTATTTTTGTTATTTTTTAGATTCCACATTTAAGTGATATCACATGATATTTGTCTTTTTCTGACTTACTTCACTTAGTATGATAATCTCTAGGTCTATCCATGTTGCTGCAAATGGCATTATTTCATTCTTTTTTATGATTGAGTAGTATTCCATTATATACATATATCTATATATATATATATTTTTTTTATATATATATCACATCTTCTTTATCCATTTTCTGTTAATGGACATTTAGGTTGCTTCCATGTCTTGCCTATTGTAAATAGTAAGGTTGCCATATTTAGCAAATAAAAATACAGGACACCCAGTTAAGTTTGCATTTCAAATGAAAAACAAAAAAACTTTTTAGTAATCATTGGGACTTGCCATATTTGGGATATATTTACTCTAAAAAGGTATTCGTTGTTTATCTGAAATTCAAATTTCACTGGACATTTTGCATTTTATCTGGCAGCCCTTGTCGTGAAGATTAGCAAAAGTGCACACCAGGAAGTCTGCAGCCCCAGCGTGAGCATCCCCCGGCCCCGGGCTGTGGAAGAGGCAGGGTCAGCAATGGGGCTGCTCTGTCTGATCAGCTGCTGCCAGGCCTGCACTGCCCCCTGCAGGCAGGTGTCCCCTCTCAAAGGCACCAGCCCCTCTGCTGGGGAGAAGGCCACTTCAGAACTTCCCGCTCTCAGACGTTCACGGGCTCTAGCAGCCCCCAGTCAGTCTCTGGGAGTCCGTCCCTGTTCTAAAGGTGTTGCCAGGCATGATATTCATGAGAGCTGAGTGTCCCCTTCCTGATCCAGGCAGTATAACAGTTAACCATTAAACTGCTGCTCCTCTTCTGATGGCCCAACCTCAGTTACATCTGCCCATACCCGAGAACAGGGCAAAGGGCTACAAAACCCTCACTCAGAGGGACAAGCCCTCTCCCTAATCCTTCACATGGAGACCTCCTTGGGTGGCACATCATGAAACTCCCCACCATGGTGTCCTTCCAATGTTCCTTGAAAGGCATCCCTTCAGGAAGGGCACTTCTCAGAACAGCAGTGCAGTGTCATGGTTAAGGAGTGGGGTTCTGGATCCAGACTGCTTGGGTTCCTATCAGCTCCAGCGTGTACTTGCTGTGTCACCCCGAACACGACCTAACCCCTCCAAGCCTCACTTTCTCCATCTGTAAAATGAAGTTGATAATAATAATACCTTTTTCACAGGACTGTTGGATAATTAAATGAAATAACACATGCAATACACCCAGCATTTGATCTAAGAACGCTAGGCATTGCTGTTGCTATTGTCATTTTTATGAAATAGACTGATGAATAAATTTCCGGAGAGCTTGAGTCTCATCAAAGACGTTCAGAAATAAGATGCTGAGTAAATCTAAAAAATAAAGTTGTGAAATCCGGCAAAAAAAACAAAACAAAACATGTTGTACCAATCGATGGCAAAAAAAAAGTGACTCACATCTTTCATTTGCTGTCATTGCTGTAAGCGTGTCATAGAGCTCTGCACTCCCCCGAGACCTGAGCCAGCTGCGCTCATCCCAAACCCCTAAGAGCACTGGGAACATGGGAAATGAGCCTGCTAGCCCACTGTCCTATGTCTTCCAAAGGTTTCCACAGGCTTGTTCATGGGAGACCACAATGTACAAGAGAGTGACCGCCAAAGTTTAGGGCTAAGAGAGACTCAAGATTTAATGACCTATTACAGACGTATTGTCCTTGAACTTCCCTACCCCATCTCCCTTAAACCTATTGATGTCTGCATCTGAGCAGTTCCCGCAGTCAGTGAGCGCCCTGGACTGACTTTCATTAGCCCGAAACCACCACTCAGCAGAGGCCTTCAGACCTGGAGGGGTCCCAGGGATTTGGTAAACAAGCCACTCTTGTCCCAGGCTTGGACCTTGATCACTACTATCACTCAAAAAAAGGGACTTTTCTCCCAGTTTCTTCTGAGGTGGGCAGCTTTGTTTCTGACCTTACAGCGCCCTCTGCTGTTCTAATTAGCCCATCTCCATAAATGGGTCATACTAGAGGTTGGCAGAAAATAGGTCAGGGGAGGAAAATATTCTTTGTTCGGAACTTAAGTCAAAGTTGCTGCTTCTGTTCCCCGATCCCCTTTCAACCCTGACACTGGCAGGTGCTGCTCTGTTGGCCCAAAGGACCCATCCTCCCCAGTCACTCAGAGCACTGTCTTCGAGGACATGAGATAGCACCCCACAAGGGTTGATGGGCATTTTCCTGTCAAGCAAAAGTCTACTGCAACAGTGAAGGACACAGGGAAATGTCTTTGGATGGATATGGACAAACATATCTCTTTTTTATGAAAGAATAGAAATGTGATTAAAAGGAGAAGCTTAGAAACATCTGAATGTGTGACAACGGGAGTGAGTCGTCTAGAGAAAGGGTTTCTGCATCACTTTCTTCCTGTGCCACATTCCGTTCCAGGAGCCCCGGGACAGACCTGGGTCGATGGGTAAGAAGAAGCATGCCAGGGAGGGACCAAGGTCCAGTAGATGTCTTCCACCCCCAGGACCTCTATTTGGGGGAAAAAATCTTGCTGAAAGCTCTTTAGGCAAGAGTAAGCATGAAGAACGCTACCTCGGTTTGTTTCCCAAAGCCTGCGTTTGAAAGCAAGCTGTGAGGACAAAGAGATACTCCATGGTTTTACTGTTGCCACCTCTGGAGCAGCCTATGGAAGGAACAGTCTTGGTCCAGCCAGGTCAGTGATACCTTTCATGATGGGGCTGTGTGGGACCTGGCCTGACCCTTGCCAACCAGATTTCTCAAGCCATCGGCAGGATCTTCTCTCCAATTATTCCCCAGGCACGAGGGCAAACAGGTTATATCTCAATTACCAAAGGCTAGCAGTCGGTAGTAGCTATCTGGAGCACAGTTTTAAGAAGGATTGTGAACTATCTGTAAAATAGATAAACAACAAGGATTTACTGTATAGCAGAGGGAAATATATTCAAAATCTTGTAATAACCTATAATGAAAAAATCAGAAATATATTTATATATAGAACTGAATCACTTTGCTGTACACCTGAAACTAACACAATATTGTAAATCAACTATACTTCAATTAAGAAAAAGAACTGAGGCCACATCCAGACTCAGAGGAGAGGAGTGATGTGTCTATTAGCAATATCTGCCACAGAGGCAGGGGCAGGAGGTAACACCACACCACTTTGTGTGTGCCAAGACCCCTGTTCTAGAGGTCAGTCCTGTAATGAGTCCCACAGAGAAAGACTAATCAGAGCCAACTCTCTGTTGGGTTATCCTTTTGGTAAAGGACAAATTTCTAAATCTCTATCTTTCCCTTGGCTTCCCTGAGACCTCACGGGCCATTTGCCCCACTATCAATTGCCGTGGCCTGCAGCCTAAGAAATAAAATTTTTTAAATGAATTAAGATGTTCTATACCGCTCTTTAAAATTTTACACCCTGCGCCGAAACCAAGCATTTCCCTTGTGTGGCTTATTCACTGTTTAACAGAGATAATCATACCTGGGCTGGCCAGGAGAGCCACTAAGGATGGAGACTACCCAGGGAAGATCCCTGTTCTCCTGAGTCACAGGAAGGAAGAAGGCAGGATTGGGACTTAGGTGTTCTGAGTTCTAGCCTCCGCTCTGCCTCTATCTACTGGCATGGGCTTGAGCAGCGTTACCCCTCAGGGCCTGGGCTTCTTCATCCTTAAACTGAGGACATTGGCTCCGGCAGCTGCTAAGTTCCCTTCCAGGTCTTGCATTCTAGGATGCTAATGTATGAAGCTGCAGATCTATCCTGAGAGAGTTATGGGTTTATATTCCCCTCTGCATGTTGCTTGAACTCCTCATTGCCCAGCAAGGGGAAAAAGCAAAGCTCACTTCTTCACTGGGAGGTAGCATCATTTCTTGATGAAATATGTGTGACTCATCAGAGCCTGGAGGTTCGTGCCCAGATGCCAACTTGGAATCCAGTTATTATTGCATCTGGGAGAGAGAAAGTGCTGAAAACAGCCTTTGGGGAGAAAAACAAAACAAAACAAAACAAAAAAAACATTAATTTGGCAAAAAAAAAAAAAAAAAAAAGAAGTCTCTGCAGAGTGTGATAACATTTCGATATCTTATTTATCATCTTCATCCCTGAAATCTACTCTGCCCCCTCCTACCTCTGCCCTGACAGAGGGAAGGAGGGCAGACCTTCCCCAGGAAAGATAGGGCACCTGTGGCAGACAGAGAGCTGCCTCCAACTAGTGAGGAAGGAGAACAAAGTTGATGCTACATCCCTTTCAACCATGCTGATGCTTCTGTTTTTTGTAAAAGTGTTCACTCCTGTGGGAATTGGGTTAATAGGAAACTGACATTTGGAGCCAAGACTAGAGGAATCTTGAAACTCAGTAAGTAATATCTGGCAGAATTAATTTTTTTTCATCTGAAAATTGTTAGAGAGATATTCAAGGGTTCTTTAAGGAATAGGAACAAAAGATTAATGTTCACTACAATTCAATTCAATTTAACAAATATTTATTAAGTGCCCACAGTTTTTCCCAGGGATCATCTGGGCCAGCTTCTGAGGAGATGGTATCATTGCCCTAAGGCAGGAAGGGTTTTGTCAACGGATGAACAACGACAGCAGATTTACCTTTGAGACCCAGACACAGTTAACTGTGGCCCTGAGTAAGTAGCTTAGCTTCAGGGGAGAAAGAAATGTACACAACAGCATGGATAATCTAATACACAAGATAATCAAAAATGTTATTTTATGATTGGCTTTAGCACATATTTCATTATTTTGTAGGGCAGGTTTCTCTTCTCAACTGTAAGTTTTCTTGATCTATTAAGTCTATGGGGGGAAAGCTTTTCAAGAATCAATCATACATTTCTGAAATTAGGCTCGCCGTCAACACAGGAAGAAGTGGTACTTTTTGTCTTTCCCATAATGAAAAAGGGGGCCTGGCATCCCTCCTATACTTGATGCCCACGGGGGGGTCTCCTTTCCTTTTGTAGGTCAAAACTAACGATGAACCACCAGCCAGTTATGGTTTTTATAGATCTGTACAACAGGGTGGGCAATAAGAAATTGCCTGCGAGATATTCAGGATACAGGGGTCTCAGCTGCCCAGGAAGCCAGAAGAGAACTTTGGACACCCCCCCCCCAACATGGTTGGTCCTGCTCTGCTCATGGCCTGAGTCCTGGGCTGCATTCGTAAGAGAAGGGCAACCCTAAGTGACCTTGCTCATGAAGCTGGCACCCTACTGTGCCCCTAATCACACTAGAGACAGACGGCATCTGAGAAGGGGAAGTCACAGCCCAGCACTAAGAGGGACTTTTGGTAAAGGGCCCAGGCACTGTGTGAAGAGCACTGAGAAACCCACTTTTGGGAAGGGGACTCAGTTAATTGTAAGCCTGGGTGAGTACCTCCATTTCAGACGTAGTGTTAACAAAACCCCCTCAGCATCTAACATCTAGCAACCAGAGAGCTGACACCCTTGGCTAGATGATGAATTCCCTTATCCGTTGGGAAAAGACTGTAAATATCAGATCACTTTTCCTGTGGGTAAGCAAGAGCCTGTAGTTTATGTAAAGGCTTCAGCTCCTGTGGGAAGGAAGGAAACAGGAAATTTACATTCGGAACCGGGACTCAAGTGAGAGTGAAACTTAGTAAGTAGTAGCTTTAAACCAAAGGTGTCAGTTTATTTGATTTGGTTTTTGAATTATCTGGAAGCTCCAAAGAAAGAACACTTCCCCCTGAGGATTTGGTTCCAAAATTTTGACTTCAAACATCTAAAAAGATCTAATGTCAAGGCAGATAGCAGGTTTGGAAAACTTTATTTCCCTGTATAATAAGTAGAGGCCTACTTTTCTATTCTCTGCTTATTTGTTTTATTTTGTTTAGGAAATGGGGAGGAAGACTAGACACCCTGAGGGGAAAAAAATCCATTTGCACAGCATTTTTGGATAGATTAGGTCCAGAGAATCAAAGACTAACAGCTCAGAAAGTCCTTAAAGACCACGAAACTCACTTCTTTAATTTTGCAAATGAGGACAGTGAAACTCAGAGAGGTTTGTGAACTTGCTCATGGTCTCACAGCTGAGCCTGGTCCAGGGCAAAGCCAAGACCGCTCATAGCTCTGGGCCAGGCCAGACCCAAGGGAAAGAAAACATCATGGTTCTTGACTAAGCAACTTCATTTGAACCCCAAACATTCTTTATCCAAGACTTAGCGAGCTCAAAACAGAACCACCGAGTTCTAAAGGGAGATAACATCATCGCATGCCTGTTTTGGGGGGAAAGGTGGCTAAAGTCAGAATAGCTAAACTTGATATGAGGGGAAAGGTGCAGCCATCTGCAGACTGAGGCAGAGATGCAAAAAGCCAAAATGAAAATGCTGGTCTTGTCTTCAGACAATTGACTGTGACCATCAAACACTACCTATAAATTCCGCAGAGCTAATTTCTCTCCCAGTGGGATTTTATATTCTATGATAGATTGCATCAGCTATGCAATTACTTTGGACCACAGAATGTGTATACAGAATCGGCTTGCTGAGCCTTCCTGTGTCTTAAAGTGGCAATCATCTCTGGACATATCTCTCAGCGCTGAAGCTCTGGGCTACCACAAAGAGAGACACCATCACTTATCCTGTCTTAAAAGCTTGGAGGCTGAAGGAAATTTTTAGTTCTTGGGAAGCTCTGCAAAGCTGGGTTCCTTAAATTAACCCCATAGATTTTTGCAAAGCCCCTCAACATTGTGTTCAGCAAACCAGTGGCTCTAAGATGACATTTGGGAAAGGGACTCAGCTCACAGTGCATCTTGGTAAGTGGAGGACAGCACTGAACCCTCTTCTTGAAAATTATATGAGATCCTTTTTACAGTGACTGATGGGGATGTGGCTTCCTGGCCCATCTCCGCTCATATTTAAATCCTGCCTGGCTAAAAGATACCCTCTCCACATCTCCCAAAATGGTCCAACCATGAAGTTACCCTCCTCATCAAACTGCTTGGTGGTTCTTCTGTTGCCCTCACAGCTCTGCTGGTTTACCAGTTAGAGGAAGAGAAGTGCCCACGGGCTTTAGGATTTTTAGGTCATTGTGAAAAGAGGAACATCATCAATGTGTTTGGCTTCTGGGGAGGAAAATAATGATGATTTATTAATTGCTTACTATGTGCTAGGCAATGTGCTGCATGCTTTCGATCCATTACCACAGTCAACCCTTATACCAGCTATGTGGGTTAAGTGCTATTATTATCCTCATTTTATAGAAGAGAACTTTTTTAATTTTTATATTTTATATTTTTATAGAAGCACAGAGAGAGGTTGAGTAACTTCTTCAGATTGACTCAGTGAGACAGAGGGCCTGGAATTTAATTCTCGAGACTCAGCTTCCAGAGCTAAATGTTTACCAGTTGGGGGGATTATGTTTGGGCGGGAAATTACTGACACTTTGGTCTCTAGAGTTGCTAAAATAATCCCTCGAGAAGTGTGCTCTCAGCTAAGCAAGCCAGAGATTGAACAGCAGGACCACTGCAACCCACCTACAGATCGTAGTCTGTACAACAGCATCACAATGCGGCGGCGTTCTCCCCACTTTACAGATAGGGGAAGTGAGGGGCAGCAAGTTAAGGAACTCGCCCTGGGTTTCAAACCCAAGTCTGTCTGACCCCAAAGCCTGAGCTATTTCAATTAATTGCAACTGCCTACCAACTAAGCTAATCAGTCAATTAATGAAGGTAATCTAATGTTAGGTAAAGATGGATTAAATTGTTTCCATGGTCCTCCCCACCCCCTTTTCAGGAATGACCGTACAACTGTGTCATTGCAGAACATTTTGTTTCTGCCTTTGTGCTTCCTCTGGGAGAGCGGGAGGAGCCAGGGTTCCCAGCACCTGGTGGAAGGGCCTTGGCAGTATTTGCAAAGCAGTCTGTGAGGGGTGTTACTCAGGGCGGATCTGAAAGACTCTTCTTTGGAAAGGGAACGAAACTGACAGTAAGCCCATGTAAGTCTGAATAACTAATGCTTCCAAATTTCTCTCTGGAACCCTGATTCCTAAATTTTCCATTTTCTTTTATAACGCAAGTCCAAACCATGGCAGCCCCATTGGTGGATTCCAATTGAAACAGCCGTTGATGTGTACCTACCTCCCGTGGGACCCTGCTGTTTACCCTCACGTGCTATTTTATCTAATAAACCAGAGTGACAGTGCTACTGCAGCATTAAACTAAGGAGTCAGACTGATAGAAAGTTTAATTTAGTGTTAGAACTGGTAGAATTTTCCATGGGACTAAGAGAAAATCAATGAACTCTCTGAGCCTCTCGTGTCTCCCTCTGTTAAATGAGGGAGGCAGTTCCTACTCCTGTTTTACCAGAGCAGGCATGCTGTGAGGGAATGTTGGTACATTTCCAACTAAGTGACAATAGTGCAAGGAAGAAGGAGGGCTGCAGAAGGTCCATAAACTTTACCACCAGACCCTCATTATAAAAAGCGCTTTTATCAAGGGGATTCTTGGACGATAGATAAACATTTAAGTAGGTAGTAAGGGGAGTTTGGGCAGCTAAGTTGTTTCAGAGTCTCGTGTCTTCGTGTGGTACCACAGCCACTAATAAGCTGACATTCGGAAGAGGAATGACCTGAGTGTTAGACCAGGTATGTTTTAAAGAAGATGGCTTGTTTCTATACATAAGCCACCACTCTTAGAAATTCAGTGAAAGGTCACTGAATTACTCATCCAGTGATTAGCATCTCTGGGGACTTAGTGCCACAGGTCTTTCTGGCGAACATGATAATGAGGGCAGCCTCTGATGGAGCCCCTTTAGGGCTGTTTCTTCAACACCTTTAAGCCCTTGGAAATGTTAAAAGCTGGTTTTTGTTGTCGTTGGAGATGTGTGTCTGACAAATGGAATCCAAACTAAAGTTTTAATGTGTCGGGGCAGAAAGCAGTTAGGAAGAAAGGATATATTAGACTAAAGTACATAGCAACGTAGGGTGGGCAATGCAACCCGACCCAAAGGAAGACAGTGAGATACAGCCTATTGATATAAACGACTGAATGACCACTCTCGGGTGAGCTACTTGTCTTCCCAAGGCCTCCACGTTGGTGCAATTAGGGGGAAAAATTGTCTAATCCCCATAATTCTCAAATTCTTGGAGCCACACCAAGTTGAGTAAAGCCATGTAAGATTTTCTGGTGCTGACGCTGATCACAAGCTGATATTTAGGGAAAGGGTAAGACTGAAAGCAAATATTCAAAATAGTCAGAAAGATCATGAACTGCTGAAAACAGGCCCCAGGATGCTGTTAACCACTACGTTTCTAACTGGGACATTTTCGTCCTTGCCTTGGCTGAGCTCATCAGAGAAGCCCCTTTGGATACCCACTCGTTTCTGTGCCCCTCAGTGAAAAGGGGTAACTACACTGGAAAGTGTCAGGGAAGGCTTCCCTAATCTTATATAATAGCAACCCTTCTCTCCGGCTTGCAATAACCAGAGGGAGATTTTGAGTGCTACCTACCACTCTCAAAACAAATCGATTAATTCACTTGAATGTAGCTGAAATGTTGCTCCATGAGGGAGTCTCTATTTACTACAACAGAAGCTCACTCCAGACAGCTGTCTGGGGTTTAACTTTTGCTTACAATTCATAAGAGATACCAACTACCCAATGGATACCTCAAAGTAAAACTTCTACTTTCATAGCCAAATTAGTATCCACATTAGAAAGGCTAGAATCAGGATGTCCTAGTGAGTATTATGTTAGTTCCAGATGACCTTCCTGAAGTCCCTTATGCCTAAAATAGCATGAGATTTTAAAAAAATGTTTCCAAGCTGACCTGTGTGTCCAGTTGCTAACTAGAGTTCAAAGAGCAGGCCAGTCAGCTACCATGTTTCCAAACTGGGTTGGATATTTACAGTCCTCCCAACACTAGCAATGATAATCAGAAAAGGCACATGCTATTCCATTTTTATTTATAATTCTCATCTCTCCCAAAGAACTGTTATAAATTTTCTCCCAAAGGTGTTATATTCATCCTTCTTTTGGTTCCTTTATTTGTGATGTGTACAGAGATGAAATATTGGTTGAGATTCAAAAAACATCTATGAGATTTACCTTAAGCTTTGCCTGTCAGAGAGATTCTAAGAGCTAAAAAGATGGGAAGCTGACATTTGGGAACTAGATTAAAAAGAAAACTCAAATTAATCCCAAGGAGCAACGCTCAGCAGCTGGTTATTTAGACATAAGCACGTCAACCCCGCAAGCCTAGTTGCTCAGTTGGCTGCACTGCCCTTATCTTGGGCTTGCCTGGAAGAGTAATAATGACTTGCTCACCCCCAGACCTGTCTTGGGAAGAGAGAAATGTCAGCCTCCAGCCCTAAAAACTCCTTCTGAATTGGTTCATTTCAATAGAGTTTATCATTACACATGGTGTTCTGGAAGTCATAGAAAAAGTGCATTAGAAGCTTCAGCAAATGGAAATGAAATGTAAATTTAGATTGTAAATACAGGACTGCAGTAAATAGATAGCAAGAAAAAAAGATGAAGAGATTAGGAACTTACCACATTTCTCTAACCCTAAAGGGGCTGTTTCTATGAATAGTTTAAAACTATTGAAGAGGAGGGGGGATGAGGAGGAGAACAGAAGCAAACAGATTTTCTCCTAATCCTTTCCACTTTGCAAAATTGGAAATTATTTTTCAATCAAATTTCCCTGAGCAGAAGAAAGAAACCATGTCTGCTTTCAGATTTCAGGGTGCATGGGCGGGTGTCCTCTAGAATTGATTCTGAGGAGGGTTCCCTGTGGGAGACAAGTGCTGGCAATGTCTTGGGGGAGGGGGGTGGAATAAGTCCAAAAATAAGTCCAAATAAGTGTGCAGAGAAGAAGGGGTCACAGGACAGGATTTCCCCTGGATTTTCTGCCTTGACTTCTAACCTTTCCTATCTTAGCCAATGGATTAAGTCCCAGATGAGCAGACCCTAGGATTCAAACCACCAATTTCAAAGAGGAAGCCAGCTTAACTTCACTCAGGAGACCTTGTGTATTCTGATTTGAAAGATTCTTTTAATCCAGCTGTTTTTAGGGAGAGCTCTGTAAAAGCTGAAGGATACGTTTTTTTTAAAAAAAAAAAAGTTAAAATTCTGTGAAGTGGAAATAAAGATGTTAAATATTTGACTGACAAAGAGAATAAAAATATGGTACATGTCTGTAACTGCTAAAGGGGACTTTGTCAAGGAGGAAGAAGGCAGTCCCAAAGAGACACTGTCCTAAACCTCCCTGATTTGTGAGATTCGGGCCAATTGTCCCCAGCAGGCTTGGGCGCTGAGAGCAGATCAGGCTCCTGTTCAAGGGGGAGAGAGGGGCCTTCCGTGTGTGCAGTTTGTGTAAAGCTCTTTGCTGGGGTGCACCTCTGGGGAGTGCCGGCCAGAAGCTGGTATTTGGGCAAGGAACCAGCCTGACCATCAACCCCAGTGAGTATGAAAGGGTGAAGCCACGTGGGGCTCCTGACAGCTTTATCCTTTCTAGACCACGTCCCAAAGCCTCTCCTGGACGGGCACATACTTGTTTTGCCTGGTCCATCATAGGGAAGCAGATTGGGAAAGACCAAAAAGCCCTCAAACTCCTACCTTGAATATGGCCCCCACTCCCTCACTCTCCTCCCCTTCTGCAATCGGTTTCCAGTAAACCAGAATCTAGTGTGTTGATGCGAGCAATTTTAAGAAAAAACAGAGAAACAGTTAGCCCTGAAGTACAATAAAATGGAAACTGTGTGAGTGCCAACCAGGGGTAGACAACGAGGGAAAAAGAAAAAGAGATAGTTTACCCGAACTAAGGTGGCAACTAAGAAAAAGAAAAACAATTTTAAAATTTGTAATAAATGAAGTATATATTTATCAGGGCTCCATTGCCCTCTGGAAGCCCAGCTCCCACCCGCAGCAGCTGTCTTCTGGGCATGTTGTCAGATAACCTGTAGTTTAGTGCAGGGTTGTGGCATCGCGACCATATTGACCCCCACGGCCCTTCTGCCAAGAGCAGCTCCTGTTCATGTTTTTGTAAAGCCTCCCCTGACTGTGAGACTAGTGGAAGTAGCAGCTATAAACTGACATTTGGAAAAGGAACTCTCTTAATTGTGAATCCAAGTAAGTCTGAAGGGTCTGGTGGGGAGTGGGAGGGATTCAAAACATTTCTTTCTTCTGATTGAAATTACTTGTGCCCCCAAAACATCCCAGGTTAGTTTCCAAATCTAATGCTTGCGTTGGGAGGATATGATCCCCATCAGAGAGATTAGAACTCCGTTGTACAAAGGCTAAATTACCTTCAGCCAAAAACGTTCCTATCATCCATCTTAAATGAGATTATTGGTACAGAGAGAAAAATTGAATACGGGAGGCTGAGGGATTCAGCTAAAGCCAGGAAATGTTTGCCAAAAAGATAGAGAGGAAATTGGCATATTTTGACTATGCAAATTCAGTAGACCAAATATAAATCTTCCTGATGTAGATACTAAAACTCCCCTAAATTTATCTCCTGAAATAGTGGGACCCTGAGATTTCATTAATGAATGCTGGAAATTCTGCAGACAGATTTCTTTTCTTCTTTTACCCTCACTTTGTCTCTCTTAAAGGTTCTATTCTCCATCCCCAGTCCAGTAACTGAGGTCTCCACGGGCGGAACTGTCCAGTTAACTCAGAGCGTTTAACCCCACTTTTCCCTCCATTACCAAAATCATTGATTGAGTCGCCATCTTACTTAGCTCATCCAAGGAAAGGGGAAAAAATTCATTTGTCCTCTGAATCGTGAAAATACTGCATTTTATTCTCTCCTTCACATATACACCCACCCTTTCATAAGGGTAATAATGTGTCTTAAGTACTTGGAAAAGTTTTAAGTGCTATATATAACAGTAAGGAACTGCGGTTTCTATTGGCATTTCTTGAGATTCTGTGTTTCTGGTGGGCTTCTGAAAGTGGTGCTTATAAACTAACGCCAGGAAGACGGACTTGTTATAAAATTTGGGTAAATGAGAAAAACCTGTTGAAAGCCCCCCAGTCTCCTTTTGACATAAGCTAAGCACCCTGGTTGCTGAGTTTCATTTATTCAGATCTACTTTCTGTGATTAGCAGAGGACGCAGCACTGGGAGAGGCATGCTGAAAAATACAGCCCAGTCGAAGCTCTTGAAAAGCTGGATCACGGGGGTGTAAATGACTAAGTGATGCAGTGCATGCAGCGTTGAAGGAGTTATTGCAGCCCTGGTAGCAGCTGGCTTGGAATGCTCTGGGCCAGGTCCTGCCTAAAGAACATGCAGTGTGGTTAGTCGTGAAGTTGTCACATGCAGAAGTGTCTTGTTCAGCAGGGGCAAAACCAGCACATGTCTGCAACAACAGAAATAGTGAATAATGCGTGATATTGTGGAATCCCATGCATTCAGTAGTCTCTGAAGTCCTAGCTAATTAAAGCTTCAAGGGGATTCGTATGAACCTCCTGGGAGACTCAAGGACATCACCTTTTTGGGAGTGGGCAGGTGAGACAGGGGACCAGACAGGAGGTGTTATCTTCATTGTCTCGCTGGAAACACACTAGGGAGAACTCTGTGGTGGGTTTTCCAGAATGCTGGAGAAGCCGGGAGCCCCTCTCAGCACTTGGTGGGCCTCTTAGGGGACTGAGAGCTGTAACCCCTACACAGTAAAATGTAGAAGAGGCCAGCCTGACCATGCAAAGAAAATATCTGTGCAGGGCGAGCATCTTTCCAGAGCTCCTGACAGTAACTGTAGGCCAGATTTTCCATACAATGGACTCTTCTTCTGCAAGGTCTACCAAGGCAAGGCTGGAGTCCAAGGGACCTAGGATTAAATTGTGTTTTCTTTCAATCAGCAGAGCACAGAGGTTATTGCCACAGCAACACTTTGGTGCCGTCTGTTTGAGAGCTTTAGCTGATGGCAGGCATCTAATTTTGCTTGCATCCTGATGTTTCAGTGGCTGAAGTAGGGTGTGGGGAGCTCTGTATACTGTGATGCTGGGAAGGGAAGAGATGGGAAGTGTCGTTTGAATCTCTGACCACTGTTCTTAAAGCAGATGTCACTTCTTCTTTACTAAATAATAGCCTAGTTTCCTCACCCTTTTCATGTTTCATGTTGACGTTTTGTTAATAAGTGGTTGCTTGACTAGTGAGAGTAGCACAAATTCAGTCAAACCAGTTGAAGAGTTTAAAAGTTGAGTGAAGGTAAGGAGCTAAAATATTTGGTTTTTTATCTTCTTTGGAGATAGGGTTTGATCACAGTGGTGTCAAATAATGAGACTGCCTGTATTTGGCTCCTCACAACATCTGTGGCAGCCACCAGACAGAGCCAGGGAGACCCCTGGGCTTCCTGTGGGTGTGACGGTCAGCAATGGAAGCTGTGTTTGGTCAAAGGATGAAATTTACAGCAACTCCAAGTAAACATGCCAGAGCTTGCCTCTAACAGAGGCCTCAACTAACTACCACTATGGCCGCTGGGCAGCTCTGTGAGGTCAGGACACCTTGGGTGAGACTCTAGGTTGACCAGCTGACCCAATTTGCCTATGATTGAGGGGCCTCCCAGAATAAAGGCCTTTCTTTGCTAAACCCAAAACAGCCCCCAGGATAGTTAATCACTGTAACAAAGCTCCGATGTAAACTTTCTGTGAGATACTACTCACAGTAGTGAGTCATTCATGTTCAAGGCTGACCAGAAAGCTCAGTCAAATGTGCCCATCGTTTTCATTCCTTATGCTGGGACGTGAAGGGAAGCTCAGGAGTTGGTGTTTCCTGGGGCTGGAACCTAAACCTCATCAAATTCTAGTCAGCCTCCCGAAAGCTGAATACTCTCCTCACGTCTCCTTGTAATCAATTCATTGTCATCAGAAATGCGTGACACCTCGAAGGAAGGGGAGGACATGTCTTGAAAACTGATCAGAGAAATTGTCCTGAAAATGATGCTGTAGAATGGAAATGAGACCTTTAGAAAGAGAGATGCTGAACATGAGAAATCAGTAAGCCTCAGGATGAAAACCGGAGGAAATGGAGAGAGACAGGAAACAGGCCCTTGGGGAGGATGCAGGAGGTCAATGTCCCAGGACCAGATGTGGAAATGGTTCTCTGACCTACGGTGGGAAGAAGCTCTCCCAGATTCAGACCCCTTTGGGTGAGTCTCTTCTCCCCAGAATTAAAGAGGAAGTTGTCTGTGAGCCTCGGGGGTGCCCCCGGGGTTCTTGCAAAGGCTTCCATTGCAGTGTTACCACTGGTGGTGGTGCTGGCTATGGAAAGCTGACATTTGGACAAGGAACCACTTTGACTGTCCATCCAAGTAAGTGTAACAGGACACAGCAGCATACTGGAAATTCTGGAATTTCACCCCTGGTGTTAGTTTTGAGAGAAATGTGTGTTGCCTTGGAACCAGATCTGGCTTGAAGTTAACCAGTAGCCTCCAGGGTCCTGTCTCTTCTTTGATCTCAATATTCATAGATTCCTTTTTGGACCTTGAGCCATTGGGTCTATCCCCCTGCTGTTGAGTAAAGCCAACCTTGTCCCTGGAAAGATAGAAAAGAATCTTTGCAGTTTTCAGAAACGTCTCTGGAGATAATGCCCAACTTTGGTGGCAGGGGAGGGTGCTACCCTTTCCAACACACTCCCCTGCGTAACCCATTCTATACCATTCCCAGTCAGAAAGTTCTTCCTTACATCAACCTTAAATTGTTCTTGGTGCAGCTGAGGCCGTTTCCACTGGTATCATCCAGAGTGGAGAGGGATAATTGAGAGCAGAGGTTGAATAAGTCCGTGGCATTCAGTTCAGAATGGGTTTCAAATGAAAGCGGAGAGGGAAAAAATGAAAACTGAGCGGGAATCTAAGGTCTTATTTCAAATCCCTCTATGTTCCCTGCATGTTTCCTACGGCTTCTTTAGATGCAAAAACTACAAAAAGAGAGGAGACCCAAAAAAAGGGATGGAAAAAAATACACATCCACTGTGTCCATTCCTATCGCTGAAACCACCAGCCAAGGGATTACAATTAATTCCAAAGAGTTTCAGATACAAGGCTTAATACCTTTCTCCTCATGGTGACTTGTATCCTTGCTGATAATTAGAGCAGATAGAAAGATTTGGCTTTGGTGTGTTTGCTACTGCACCCCACCCGGAAGAGAGGGAAACTCTGACTGTTTTTCTAAGATTCTTAAAGTTCCTTCTGTCAGTCGTTGTAAAACTCCCCGCTGCAGGGTGAAGCGCGGCGGCTCTGAGAAGCTGATAGTTAGAAAGGGGACTTGCCTAACTGTGAAGCCAAGAAGCTGGAAAGACCCAAACTCACAGTGTCCCCCAGGTATTCTTGCATTTTAGGACTTTTGTCCTTTTCTTGCAAGGATGCAAATGGAGTCAAATGGAAATGGATCAAGGAGGCTGGAGCCCCGTGGGTGCTCAGAAACATAAATGGAAGGAATGACAGACAAGAAGGGGGAAACATTAAAATATTAAAATGTAGGAATATGTCTTTAACAGCAGCGTGATAAGACTGAGATGGTGAGGAAGGTGTCAAAGAGAAGGGTGACATCACTCCGATTGTATTGCAGGCACTGTTTTCCTAGGCTCTCAATTGATGGCAGAGTCCTCCCATGCCAAAGGGATGAGAGTCCAGGTCTGTCTTTGCGTAGATCAGGCAGACAGCATAGTCCCTACTTTGCGTGTGAGGAGGGGGCTGGGGGGCGGTCTTCTGATATCGTGGCCTCTGTCTGCTCCACTGAAGAACAGCATCAATTCGTATCAGGTGGGTGTGGAGCTAGAAGTACTGCTATAAAGCTGAATGTTGGCTTGTTATGACCATCTTGAATGTGCAAGATGCCTCCAAGAATAGCCTGGGTCTAATGAACAAGGGGTAGGTTGGACCAGTATTGCCCAGTTTTTGTTGAATTTCTCCAAGCCCAATACTGTGGGAGCCAAAGCTGAGATGTGGACATTTGAGCCTGGGAACCCTTTGACGGAAATATGCCAAAGGGGTCTGAAAGGCCAACACCACCTTCAGAGCTCTGCTTTTATTGTTAGCTCTTTGGCAGTTGCCATTTCAGCAAAACAGCATCCACTTAGAAAAGTCAGCTCTTCATTAGCCAGACAAATGAGGATAACATATTGACCAGTGATAAAGAGTAAGGAGCCCAGATCTCAGCCTCTGAGATGTTGGCATTTCCAGCCCTTTAATCACGGCAGCCGGCGAACATATACTGTCTCAGAGAAGGCGGATCAATGGTGCCTGAGGACCTGATGTCACCAAACTGGGGCCTGGAGATGATGGAAATGAGATGCAGATGGGGACATTGTATGGATGGGGGGATAGCAGAGAAGGGAGAAGGAGACAAGGGAACTCACTGATGCTTTTAAAACCCTCAGCATGTCAGAAGTTGCAGTGACCCCAAGGTGGAGAAGCACGTGTTCCTAGCAAGTTTCCTACCATCCCCTAGAGCAGCGGTCCCCAACCTTTCTGGCACCAGGGACCAGTCTCGTGGAAGACAATTTTTCCATGGACCTCGGTGGGGGTGTTGGGGGGGGGGCGGTGGTTCAGGAGGTAATGAGAGCAATGGGGAGCAATGGGGAGCTGCAGGTGAAGCTTTGCTCGCCCGCCGCTCACCTCCTGCTGTGCGGCCAGGTTCCTAAGAGGCCATGGCCCAGTACCGGGGGATGCGGACCCCTGACCTAGAGAAGGGTGACATCGCTCCGACCTAACTGTGGCCCAACACTCTCAGATCCTGTCCCATATGTACCTGAGATGCCTTTTGAAGTGGCATCAAAAAAGACTGGGGTCTGAGATCGCTAAGAGTCCCCTGTCAGTTATAGCAAAGGGCCGGGTGGCTGTGTGACAACTACAACAAGCTGACATTTGGGCAGGGGACAAGCTTATCAGTCGTTCCAAGTAAGTCCGCCCGTGACTCTGCCTGTGGAGTGTGGCAGGGCTAACTGTCACAGGCATGGGGCTCAAATGGCTGTGCAGGTGGCGTGGCAGTTGAAGACACAAAGCTGAGGGAATCAAGATGTATTAATTGTGATCAGAAAAGAAGGCCAAAGAATGGTAAATGTAGGTTTAGTGCTTAAAAGGTAGCATAGAGAGCTTGGGGTCTGAACATGGCAATTTGAAAAACAAGTCGCCAACCTGTGTTCTCCCTCCCACCCACTCACTGCTCATGGGGGACAAGGTTAGGGGGGTGGTGAACAATGGACACTGCCTAACGGGGTGTTAGGGAAATGAGGCAGGTGGGAAAGGAGCAAGTGATCAGAGCCTCATACTGGGTTAATCCCAAGAAAAGGAATTGTTCCAGAAATTTCACAAAGAAAGAAAAGCCTTCCCAGAGTTAAAAGATGTAATGAAGGGACCTAGTGAAAATGCATTTCAGAATCATGTGATCATCAGGAGAGAAATTAAATCTTCAGAGGAAAAGAATTTTTTTAAATGTCCATGCATAAAACAAATGGGCCCACACCTTTAATTAGACAGCGAGCCACACACAATGCATGTTAGCCTTCCCCTTGGTCCCCTCTCAGGGGGACTCAGTCCCTCCAGCCGCTCGTGGTCACAGCTGCTCTAAGCCCTAAAGCTCCTTTCCACTAATGCCCTTGCCCCTGCACCTGCACAGGGAAAGAGACAGTCTGTCTGTCTGTCTGTCCCTCAGGTGGGGCCCCAGGTGTCAGCACCGGCTCTGTCTTCTGCCTGCTTGTTGCTGAGCTTCCTATCACAGTGGAACACCGGCAACCAGAACTTCTATTTTGGGAGAGGGACAAGTTTGACAGTCATTTCTTTGACAGTAAGTCAAAGAAAATTTTCCATCACCTTTGTGTTGAGCAAACTCTTTAAATTCCAGAAAGAAATCGTCAAAAGTCTGCTACTCTGTTTCTCTAAAATAGGTAGAATTTTATCTGGAACCGAGCAAAGAGCCTCTCCCCTCCACCCCAAGGATGATTTATGCCATGACAGGTCTTTACTTCCCTGCCTGGAAACCCCTGGGAGGAGGGGGTCAAGCAGTGCCATCTGCAGCCATGCCATCCCCTCCAGCTCGCCCCTCACACCAGCACTGACCAGAGAAGCGTGGCCCTTTGTGGCACAGGCCACAGGAGCAGAGAATGAGGGGCAAGCCTCAACTGAGAGAGAATGGGCCAGAAGGCTAGAGAAGGGAAATGAGGCAACTTCAGAGAAAGCTGAACTATGGAGTGGTATATAAGAGGATGAGAAAGATGGCAGGGCTGTCCAGACTCATCCTGTGTTTAGAGCCAAGGGATTCACTGACAGCACCTGCAGAGAGAAAGAGGATGTCTAGTCCTCTCTCTGAAGAAAAATTTGACAGAAAAATCAAAGCAGATCTCACATGTCAAGCCTCTCCTAATTATAGCTTTTTTCCCACTTTCTCTCAGTGGGTCCAGCAGGAAATGGTATGAAGGGGTCACTGGCGGCTTTGATGGTGAAGCATTGGGAGGAGGGGCTTCACAAGAAATGGGTGGGGGAGGGCACAGTAGGGCTTGGAGAGATTGGAGCCATGGTTTTTGTAATGACTTAGAACGCTGTGTGTCTAACTACGGAAACAAATTAACCTTCGGGAAAGGAACTAGACTCACCATTACACCAAGTAAGTACCTCATCCTTGGTCAGCAAATCAGTTATTCTTTAATTTCCAGATGGCCTATGTAAGATTCTGGAGGTCATACTAGACTGTGCAGGCTTAGGAGAATTTCCATCTGTCCTTTTTCATAACTGGTAGAGATGGGTGTCAGCCAAATATCTGAGTTTTCTGGGGAAACTCCAGTCTTGAATATTTAATTCAAAACTGTAAAATATGATTCACAATTCTGTTTTTGCCGCTGCCATCATGTGCTAATGTGACATGTGAAGAGGATTTAGATAGAAAAACTGCATCTTCACTTTTATCTTGTATGATAATTTGAACTTTGAGCACTGCAAGCATTTGGAAGAAATGGTTGAAACGCCGGCTATCAAAAAGACAAGAAAACCACAAGACCCAGAGAGGCAGGCAGACAGAATGCCAGAGAGTATAGTTTTACAAAGTTAGTCCAGTGTGTGTCTCTCATTGCAGATGGCAAAGGTATTTTGAAAGGTGCTAAGAGCTGATGCTCTGGGTGGGGCAGAGCAATGGGACGCTGAGCCCTGATCCCAAGGGGAAGGCTTAAACTTGGAAAACTCGGGGTGGGGGGGGGGGCGTTCCCCAGTGGAATTTATCAGTGTGACAGCACATCTGCATTTAGTAAATTACAGTGTAGATAAGGCACAGAATTAACTGCTAAAAAAAAAAAATCTATGTCTGAGATGATAGATAGATGATGATAGATAGATAGATAGATGATAGATAGATAGATAAGAGAGAGAAAGACAGAAAGAAAGAAAGAAAGAGATAGATATTGGGTATATATACACAGAGTAGAGTAACATGAAAAGCATGGGGCAAATAAATTTCTTGCATCTGAAATTAAAAGCTGTGGAAAATCTGAACATGTTCACTTTGTAACAAAAGACAACCTCACTAACACTGGAAGAGCAAGAACTGGACAGATGGAACTTTTCCAAGTCTGGATTTCTCCACTGTCTTAACCATTCAGTTACCTAGAGGAATCTTTTTCTCTCCTTTCTGCGTTAGAAATTAAAGGCATGAGTATTGAGGGCTTGGATGGCTCGGACTCTTGTAGTAAAAATTACATTATAAAGCACCTCCCAGCTAGTCTGGATAAAGCACCTTTAGGCACCAAAGCCTTTTTCTTCTCTGTCTGGAGAAGATAAGGAAGTGGTACTCTCCCCACTCTGTCTAGGGACAGGGAGCTCTGAGGGCGTCATAGAGTTACAAAGCAAGACAGTGACAGAGCTGAGCTGTGGGGACCTAGTAATGGTCAGTCTGCTCCCTGCCACAGACTCCATAGTAGCCAGAAGTGTTCAGGGGACTGTCCCCAGGTGAAAACATAACACACCCAGTGAAAATGCCACTCTCCTCTGTGCCACCAAGAACAACTCAGTAAAAGAATGCTTTACCCAGCAGGGGACAGTCAGAGTGGCTCTAAACCAGCTCAGAGCCCCAAATACTCAAAAACTGTATGTGGAAGCCAGCTGTAAAGAGTTCATTTCCAAGCAATGCTTCCAGAAATTTTTACTGGTTGGTGATTGCTATGAGTTTTGAAATTGAAGGACATCACAGCAGGGTAGAAATGTTTGGAACAGGTGAGCCTGATTGGGATTAATGAGATGAAAAAAAATTCTGGCTAGGGAGCTAGAAAAGCACTGAAAGAAAAGACACACTGAACCTTTGGAGTGTTCCTTCTAGAGACGAGTTGTAGCATTTATTCTAGTCCAAGAAGCAAAGAGCAAACACAAGCCAAATTCCATACACAATCGACCTTTTCACACTGGGAAGTTTCTGTGATAATTCCAATGTCTCTGGCTTCTTGGCCAAATACCAGCAAGTCCTACATGCAAAGAGGAACAGTCCTCTGTTTCCAGGACCGAGTCACTCACCCCCATGCCGCCACACAACCACGCCCACAAGCTCTTTTTGTAGAGGAGTTTGATGCTATGTGAATTCTGGAAACACACAGATCTTTGGTTCAGGAACCACTTTGACAGTCAAGCCTCGTGAGTATAGAACACACTTTGGCCCATCCGAATCCCAACCTGTGTTTCATGGCAAATCAAATAGACTCTAGTTTAGAAGGATTTGATTCTAAAGAGATAAAAACTGAAATTTCAGGAGCAACACAAACAGTTTATTAATGTGATTCACTTAAGAGTTCCCACGCATTGCCTTTGAGAGAGTGAAACACACCAATTAACTGGTGTGACCTACAGCTTTAAAATCGAACTTAAATTTTTTTTTTAAATGTCAGCGTCTCTGTGGGACCACACTGCTTGCTGTTTGGGTGTCTAGACTTGCAAAATGGAAACCTTAGCCTGTAGCTTTGAGCTGAGGGATTTATCCTGAGCCTGTGACTTGGAGAGGTGTGAGGGAAGATGCACGCTGCTTGGTTTGTAGAGCATTTCGGGATCAGTGTTAGGAGAAAGCCAGGCAGACAGGTTGGTGAGGTGACACTCGTGACAGATGTCTGCCCTGTTTCTGTAAAGCTGCTGACAACAGTGAGAAGAGTGGCAGCCGAGGCAAGCTGACTTTTGGGACTGGGACGCATTTAGCAGTGAGGCCCAGTAAGTCTGAGAGGAAAGTGAAACATTTATGTCTCTGCCTATTATTTGTTCCAGCCTAACGTTTGAATTGTCCCGTTTTAGATGCCAGATATACAAACCGTAGCCCCTTTAAATGTGTGTGACTAAGGGCCTCCATCCTCCCCATCTTCTACGTGACAGGGGAGCATTTTGTGACCTTGCCGGCTCTCATGAAGAAGTCAGCAGTGATGCAGTTGACAACCATGTGCTGGCATTCCCTGCCCTCATCGCCGGGGCCCTTACCTCAGTTATGTGTGTTTTGAGCTTTTACAACAGCAACAAGGGAGGGGAGGAAATGACCAGCAGGTCCAGCCAGGGCTACAAGCTGTCCGTGGCTTCAGAGTAGCTGTAGAGAGAGGTTCTGGAGGTTCAGGGCATGGGTCTCCGGCAGAGGGATTTCTGTAAAGGGTTGACTCGAGGTGTGAATACGGGAGGAGGTATTAACAGACTCACTTTTGGAAAAGGGACCCAGCTCATCATCCAGCCCTGTAAGTGCTTCCACCCAGGAGATGGGGATCTAAATGCAGACTCCATAGGGACATTTCCAAACCCTGCTGATGAGCCTCTGGTACCACTGCCGTATCAGCACGGTGCTAAGCACCCAGAAGGTTTTGAGCCATGTTAAGTGCGGGAGATGATAGTCTGGAGGTCTCCTGGGTGCTTTTGTGAGTGTATTTGACTCCAAGAACATTACTGGGGATTCTGGGCTCTGGCAGACAAAGGATACCACTTAGGACTGAAGCATGAACATATAGGGACCGTTTTGTTAGCAGCACCTTTGCAATGAAAATGACTTTCATGGGTGTTGTGGACATGGCTGTGTGGATAGAGGTTTGATTGTTTCTCCTTTTCTGTCTTCATGTCCTCTTCTCTGCCTGACTTAGGGACCTTAAGTTAGAACAGTTATTAATCATTTGATTTTCTGAGTCCCAATCACTCATCAAGTTCTGACAAGAGAGATTCATTAACATAAAACCCAGAAAGGGAAATAACAAAGAGCTCAATTCCCAATGTCTGGGGAGTTGAACTTGACAACTCCTCAGCCTTCATCAACTAGCCGGCACCCCATGATCAGGTGAGGCCAAAGAGGGCCACAGGCGGGTAGTATCTGGCCAGAGCCCTGCTGCCCTCATAGGGGTTAATGCTGCAGAGTTTAGGAGACGGGAATGGATCCCTGAGGGCTTGCCCAGGCTGCCCATCCACGGGGAAACTCTGAGTAAGGGAGTGCAGGGTGGAGACCAGATGGGAACTCCAGTGGCAGGTTTCTGTCATGGAGTATCTCACAGTGTATCCACGGGCAGTGGCAGGAAACTCATCTTTGGGACTGGAACGAGACTTCAGGTCACCCTTGGTAGGTAACAGGAACCATGGGGTAACAACTGTGTGTCCTTTAAAGGGGTGCTCTGCGGGGGACATCCTAGCTGGAAGTAGTCCTGCCTTCATTCCAGTGGGAGGGGGTCTCACTGAGGGTACCTGCATTCAATCAGTATCTGTGTTATTTTTATTTCTACTACTGAGGCTTTCCTTTCTACCTGTGAAAACAGAATTCTCCCTGCTTCAAGCTTCTTCAGTCTTCATTACTCTGTTTTCTTTGGAGCAGCAGGTTTGGGAATTAATTTATCATCAGGATTTTGTCACTCTGGGCAATAGAATGAAAAGGGTTCTCAAATAGAGAGTAGAGAGCCCTGCTTTTCCTGATAAATTTTCAGAGGTGATGTGTACAAATGGGAGGAAATGGGCTAGAGTGACCTTCGAATGCCTGTTTTTGAGTAACTATAAGGAAAGCTGCTTAACATTCTACACACTCAACTTCTGAGAGGAATCGTTGGGTTAGACACTTGGTGGAGTAAAACAAATACTCGATCCTCTGAAAACATAATGAGATGTCAACCCTCTGCCCCAACGCACTGCCATGTTTCATTATTTACCAATTACAAAATAACTACATGATAATTAATGTGAAATTACATAGATGAGTAGTTTGAGTATT
This sequence comes from Eubalaena glacialis, assembly GCF_028564815.1. Lineage (NCBI taxonomy): Eukaryota > Metazoa > Chordata > Mammalia > Artiodactyla > Balaenidae > Eubalaena > Eubalaena glacialis. The sequence continues at coordinate 120,132,973 of NC_083717.1, forward strand.
TTGAACCCATAACTAAGATGCAAATTATCAACATTCTGGAGCATGCCACCAGGCAGTACTTTATAAACAGTGGTCCCTGAAGACAAAACGTGTGTTTGGGCATGATTTGTTTGTGGCATGGGTTTACACATAATTTGGGAACCTGTTTGCAAGCTGATTCTATGTCTCAGAGTGCCAATTTGGAATCTGGATTAGCTGTGCTCAGTGCACCGAAAAGTGCCCACTTGTACAGCCTAGAAGCATGACAAATGGCCCCACTCCTGTAGGAGAGGAGAATGGGACAGTTGTGTTGTGGTCTCTGTTGGTGCCTCTCCCCCTTCCCCCCTGCCATGCTGGGAACCTGACTGCAAGCTTTCCCCAGGAGGTTTTTGTTAGAGGGTATACTGCTGTGGCAATAATGACAATGACCTACACTTTGGCACAGGGACCAGACTGACAGTAAAACCAAGTAAGTGATGGGAGCGGGTCAATCGCCAAGGCTGACCTGAGTGGAAGTGCTGTTCTGTGCAATTTAGTGGGATTAAGATACTGCCTCTCCCAAGAAGGTAGATGCACCTAGTTTCTTTGTACCTGAGCCGGTTGGAAGTGTGTTCGTTGATGAATTCTGGCAATCCTAAGAACTAGGTCGTGAAGAAGTAGAAATTTTCACTGTCAACCCTCACTGGCTCCGGATATATAAAAATGCTAATGATAATATGCAAAACCCATATTCTGTGATAAGACCAAGTAAAAAGATCTAACAACTCAGAAATCAGGTTTTCCTCAAGAAGACCCCCTCCTCTCCAAGAGGGGCACAATCAGCTCCTTTGTTGGGGTTTTTATTGGGTTTTATTGTTGTTATTCTTTGTAAGAACTATGAAAGTGGCATGGCCCCTAGTCCCCAGAATAGCCACTCTCTGACCCCCTGTTGACCACCTGTGCTAGATGGCATGTCTCTGCCTGACCTTGCAATTGTCCCACGTGTCTCAGGCATGAGTCGGCCATCAGACCCCAGTATTCTGGGAGCAAAACTGGTGGTTTAAGATCAAGCTCAGATCTATCTGCACAGCCAGCTGCTATTTTTAGAGAAATGTCCTTCCCCTGCCAAGGAGCTGGGAGCTGAGGCTGCAAAGTGGTGAGACTTCCACTAGAGGAAAAAGTGGTCTCACTCGTTCTTTCTCCGCCTCAATCCTTCCCACCCACTGATTACTGTAAGGCCCCATATGACTGTGAATTATGGAGGCAGCCAAGGAAAGCTCACCTTTGGAAAAGGCACTACACTCCCTGTTAAACCAAGTGAGTACTGGCGGGTTTCAGAGATTAATCAGTGAGTGCAGCTAAAGCACAACCCAGAGTGAATGAGAAGAAATTGACCAACCCCGTTTCTCTGTGGAGTCTACCCACCCTTCACCCATGAGCCTACAGAGTTGCCCTGATCTAGGCCCTTGGCTGTCCTCAGCCAGATGGGCACTGGCCTCTGCTGGACATAGGAAAACTCTGGGCTTCATAACATGTAACAGGGCCCCCTCCCCAGGATGGCACTTCTCAGGAGTGATCACCTACCTCACTGTGGTGAGTGGGTGACCTTCTCAGCAACAGTCTCATGGAAGAGGACCCTGGGTGACCCACGGTCTGTGTGACTGCTGGGTGATAGGTGTTTAGACATTAGATTTAATGGAGGATCCCATGAGGAAGAGAGGCAGAGTGGCTACTGAGAGGGGTTTTTTGTTTAAAGAAAATGCACTGTGGAACGCTGGGTATGCATTCACCTTTGGCAAACTCACCTCGCTGCTGGTCGTACCCAGTGAGTTCTTGTGGTTAACTCATTATCCTTTCTGGAGAGAAACCCAAAGGGACGTGTTGAAACACGGCTGAATTGAATTGCTTCGTTTAGCATGCAGTTGTTAACTATGTCAGATGTGTGAGCAAGATACGAATACATGTTTCCCTGGTGGCTGGATTTGGTTATCAGTTCCATGGGCAGTTTGATACATTGTATTAATACTGTAGTCAGTGTTTCTTGAAGGTCCACAAAGCACGTTGAGGCTTTGGGAAAGAGGCAGAGATAAGAGGCAGAGAAGCTTGGTGATAGAGAGAGAAACAAACCAATGAAAAGGGAGGCTACCAAAGCAGCAGCGCGCAGCCACGGAAGCGTGTCCTTAACAGATAAGTGCTGAGGATCCAGTTGCGCTTATGCCGTGTCACCTGGTAGAACTGGAAAATCTGGCAGGTGGACTGAGGGCTTGGGTGAGGGGTGGGCAGCAAGAGCCACAAGCTCCTCGTGGCTTTCCTCTGCTGGGAGAATAGTTGAACAATCAAACTTTCTCTGGAGAGAGGACAGCCCTCAATGGGTCATATCAGTGGAAGCCCCCTCTTCACCCCAAGGACAAAGTAGTTCCCTACATGGACTTCTCCCCTTCACCCAGGCTGGCCAAGTCAACCCTGTGGAAGGGACAGAGAATCCCCATACCTTGGAAGCCTCCCCACTGCCACTGGATTTCCTGTGATAAAGCAGAATGTTTATCTGAGTTGTGAAGCTGTCAGGGAGAGGGGAAGAGAGATGGATTACAGAAAGAAATACCGAAAATTTACAAGCTATCTCCACCCTTGCAGAGTTCAGTGTTTGGGGGTTTTGGTTTTGTTTTTTTCTGTTAGAATGACAGAAACTGGGGTGCTTTCCATGCAGGCACACTATTTGCAGAAATGCCTGCCATCTGACATTTCAGTCGTATTTTGTCCATCACCCTCTGTGCCTGAACCGGGTGTGACAATAGGTAATGGGGCTGATTTGTTAACAAATAGAGTTTATACATTTAAATGAGTGGCCCAGTCAAACCACTCAGCCTGAAGTAACACACGCTTTAGTCCCCTCACCGCACCCCCCGCTGTCCATTGCTCACCTCCTCTTTTGAATCTGCCCTCAAAGGGCCCAGAACATTCTTTTTGTAGCAGCCCATGATGGCTTTATCTTCTGAAGGTGGATTTCATTTTTATTAAGAATCAAAAGGCTTTCAGAGCCATGAGTTATAAATAAAGGAGGGACCCAAATTAATTACTGGTACTATTTTGGTTCCAAAAATGAGGCGTGACTATAAAATAATGTCCTTATTGTGTATGTGTGGCCCATAAACTGACTCTCAGAGAGAGTCCTAAAGGGAGTACTTTGAAGGGTTCAACCATCATTTAGATGTTTAAATCCTGACATGTTTGTTAAAACAACCTCTTTACTTAATAAACACACTTAAGATAAACATAACATGAGATTGAGGAAGTTTTGCAAGCCCAGACCTAATCAAAGCAAAAAGACTTTCAGTATGAACTGAGATATTATCCCAAGTAAATCCCTTTCAGAAAAACACGAGGTCAAAACCTTCCCATGGAGAAAGTGCCTACGATATCCTGCTAATTGACAGCAAAGCTACACCAAGAAATGGTAACCCTATGTTGGTTTACGTAGAGCCACATAGCACTGTGACTCAGGAAACTACAAATACGTCTTTGGAGCAGGCACTAGCCTGCAGGTTTTAGCAAGTGAGTATTACAGGCAAGACAGACATTTTAAATGTTTTTGGTGTCTGAGACACAAAGGAAGGTAAAATAAGGGAAATACTGGCTCTGGAAGCAAAAATTACGGCTGTTTGAAGTGGCCATTCTGGGTCCATCTACTCTGGACAGGCAGGACAAAGGAGAGCTTGGAGGCTCGCCGGAATGAACTTACCACCAATTTCATAAGAATTATATTAATTATTAGAAAATATTTATTAGCTAAAGACTTTGAGAGACTCCTCTAAACATGGGAATTCTTTTAAAACTGTACCCTCATTCCACATTTTTCACTCACTTTTTCCTACCCCTCTTTATGCCTTTCTCCCTCATCCAATTCAGCGCTTCACCTGGGCATTCATGTTTTGAGAAAGCATCCTATCCACTTCTTAGCCTGTCACTTAAGGCTCTCTAAAACCTGGGCCCTTTCTGTTCTCCAAATCTGTTTCCAGCTATTCCCTTTCTCAAATGCTCTGCTCCAGGCAAACTGGACCCCTACTTCCCCTGAATGCTTACACATGCCCACACCTGTACCTGGTGTCCATAAATCAGACACCATAGACCCACCACTGAAAATAGACCGGCATACATGAAACAAATTGTTTCTTAGCCAGCACAAGTGTCACCAGACTTAATTTCATAGGGACAACTTGAGAAACTATATCTCTTCTTAAAAATGAAGGAGGCTTGGGTAAGAGATCCAGCAGGCAAATAGCAAAGTAGGAAGGAAGGAGATGCTTCTGTAATGGGTGTGGGAAGGAGGGAAGACATTCTTGGAGGAGAACAACACTGACTAAATCCAAGTAGGAAATTTATGGGCTGCCAAATTCCCTGTACATTTCTTGTTTTCCTTCTGGAGTGGTCCGTTCCGAATTATTGGTTGTTAAGCCCCTGGTCCCCCAGATGGCCAGAGGGTGGGGAAGAGGGAGGAGACCATGCTGTACACTCAGCAGTGGCGCCTATGGAGTTTCCTTCTCAGATTTTTCTCAAGCTACCTCAAAATTAAGAGAGGTTCACAGAGGCTTGAGAAGTACTTGCAAGCTTTCAACTGTGCCCTTGCACCTCTGTCCTCACTAAGAGAAAATGCTCAACCCAGACATTTAAGGGTACTGGAGCAGAGTTAGTTGCACCAGTTTTCCCATAGCCAGCCTACATCAGTTTATACCTGGTTGATTCCCAGACCCGAGAATAAGTCCAGCCAAAATGAACAGAACTGCCCAGCTAAGCCCAGCTTAAATCACTGAACTGCAGGCTCATGGTCTAATAAATGCTTATTGTTTTAAGCCAAAAACAAAAAAAAAAATTAAGAGTGGTTCAAAAGGATCACCTTGACAGGATGGGAGAAGCTACCTGTAAGAGAATGATTTCAGGTTAGTCCTTGAGTTGTGCTGTCTCCCAGGAAAGGGGCAGTGAGAATGGAAAAGTCCCCACTAGGACACAGATAGAAAGTAGTGAAAGTCCTTTTCCTGGTGACCGTCTAAGTTGGGGATGAAAAGGTCTGGAGCTGGCGTCAAGTGTGAACTCCAGGGCTGACCAGCGCCTGTGACTGTCTCTGGTTCTGTGGGATGAGAAAAAGTGGAAATCCCCTTAGATGCTCCACAACCTGGACCTCGGTCAGAGGTGTCTGGCTCCAGTGCCATGAAAGGGTGGGCCAGCATGCTGACCCGTCTTGCCGGGTAGGCAGCTGCAGCTGCCCTCAGTCTCTCCCATTGCGATGACAATGTCTCTGACTCCTTTGGCTTTGGTGCCGTGGACAAAAACTGTTCCCACTTTGTCCAAATGAGGTACATGATCTTCAGAACCCCTGGAGAATTATTGTGTAAAACACCAGAGGATAGCTAGGATTTTTGGCAGTCAGTATGCTGGGCTTATGCGGGAAAACTCCTTCTTTAGAATATTTAGAAAGAATATCCTCCATTCATCCAATGTGGAAACAGTCCTGAAATCCAGGCTGGAGCTAGGATTCTGTGCCAGGTTATTACTGTGACAATTACTTAATATTCTCTGTGCTCACGGTATCGCTTCTTCCAGAAGATCTTTAGGGAAAACTTAGTTCGGTTTCTAGGAGGTTTTCACTGAGCTGAAGATCACTGTGTGACTAATAATGCAGGCAACACGTTCACAATTTGGAGGGGGAACAAGGTTAATGGTCAAACCCCGTGAGTATCTCTGCTGAATCCGTAATGATTGCTCTGATTTCTAAAGGAAGCCATAGCACTGAACTTCATCTGGGGACTGTTTTTTCCACCCAATATTTTTAAAGTTAATTCTAATCATTAATCCTAATGATTATATAGTGTATATATATACCATATGTACATGTGAAAACGGGCACATATGTAATCATCTGGCACAGAAACAAATAAGCTGGAGAATAACAGATTCCTTGTCCTTTTTGTCTTAACCATTTGGGTCTGAAAGTCTGTGTTGAACACGGGGATGGCTGAGCACTGGAGTGAGAGAACCTTCTCCAGCGACTTTGTCAGGATTCTGCCATGCCCTGCTGGCCTGGTGAGGGGACAGCTCGGTCTCGAGGTTGGGGGATGAACTATTTAACCTCAGAAAAGCCTTTGTGTCCTAACCATGCTGTGAATTGACCACGATAATAAACAGTCTTCCCCACTGATTCTTTGGCCAGGGTCCCAGCTGGAGAAGCACGCTGGCTGGATTTGGGGATTGAAAGGGATTTCCTGGTACACATTGGCCTGGTCGGTTTCTGTAAAGCTTTCTATGACTGTGTAATATTGGCAACAACCGTAAGCTGATTTGGGGATTGGGGACAAGTGTGGCAGTAAATCCAAGTGAGTCTTCAAATTAACTCTCTCAAACCTGTCTATGCAGCTGGAAGTATCTCAGAAACTGTCTCCTTCTTTAGCCCTCATGTTTTAAATGTGCAGTAATGAATAGTGTTTTTCTCCTGTCCACCCAAGCTGAGCCCTTGCCCACCTCTCAACCAAAATAATTAGAGAGAGGGGTCCAGATGTGCCTGGTAGGAAGGCAGTTGCACTGTTGGACTGTTTTCTTACAGAGCAAACAGGTGGCCCTTTCCAAAAAGAGCCATCAGAGAGCACTGAAAGTTAGACCTCCTTAGTTCATACTGTACTGACCTCACTATGAGCCATTGGTGAATCCTGTTTCCTCCCAGTCAAAGATAACTCAAGTGCTGCTGGGAACTCCTGGGACTTAGGGCCCTCCCAGTGACCTCCCTGGAGGACATCTCCTCACCATGGATTATCCAGAATGACTCAAACTTACCATATAATTTCTGCATCTCTCAGTTCTCTTTGGCCTACAGCCTTATGGTGGATTTGCTAGAAGTAACAGGGAAGGAGTTGGTTTCATCCTAATTCTGGCCTCTCCTGAAAAGTTCTTCTCTCCAAGACTCTTCAGGAGCATCTTAGGGACCACCTACTCTGTTCAGAATTGTGCTTTGTACAACCAGACTTGTTCCTAGCAGTGTTTGCTGTGGCTTTGGCAGGGGCTAGCTCCCAGGGAAGTTCTGGAGCTCCAGGCTGGAGCTGCAGGGAGAGGAAGGGGTGTTATACAATGGAGTCCAGGGGCTTTGGGAAAGACATCTTTGATATAGGTGTTAATGAATTTCTAAATGAGCTTCTGTGTGTTAACCCGATAAAGACTCTCCAGGGAGAAGGTCACGCTTCCTTTTGCAGCTCTAAATGGAAGTCATGTGTTGCAAGAAAAAATGGGAAATGTCAACTGCAGTGCCAAAATGAAGAGACTGGGTATAAATATTGAACCAGTTTTAATGTTAAGTTTATGAAATGTAAGCCTTTCAGAAGAACTGGCTCAAGGCACGTTTATTAGGATGGATGAGCTAACTATTTTGTCAATGTTACTGGGATGCACACTTTAAAGGGGAACCCAGAATGTTTTTAAGGCTAATGAAAGGTATAGCCACTATAGGTGAATTTTGGAATCAAACTGCCTGGGCAAACCCTAACTCTGCTACTTACCAGATGTGTGACCTCGGGCAGGTTACCTAATCTCTTCATGCCTCATTTTTCTCATCTGTTAAATGGGAATAATAGCAGTACCCAGCTCACTGCATTGTTATGAGATTAAAAGAGTTAACAGCTATCAAGGACCTTGCATAGTGGCGGTACCTAGTAAGTCTTCAATAAATATTAGTTATTATTACTAGCTCAGGTTGCTGGAGGGAAGGAAGGAAAAAAACTATCTCCTTTTAAAGTTTTTGTAAAGTGGAGTATTACAGTGTGGCTCTAGCAACACAGGAAGACTCATCTTTGGGCAGGGGACAATGTTACACGTAAAACCAGGTAGGTCTGAATGTTCTCGAACGAGCCAGAGTTACCCACTAAATTCATTCTTTGGTTAATCATCTCTGCCTTTTCAACTTCTAACCAAAGACTCTTATTTTTAGGTTTTATTTTTCTTTTACAGTAGTAAGGAGAAAGTGGGTAAAGCCTGGCTACGTTCTTTTCTAACCCATTTGGTTTCAGCTAGTGGCAAAAAAAGGGGGCAGGATTTGAGGTGAGTTAGGTCTGGAATTTCTAGGCTAAGACTGAGAGAATATAATTTTATGGGAGACATAAAAACATCTAGTGTGAGAGATGCACCAAAAAAAAAAAATGGTGATTTTACATAATGGCATACTACAGTGAGAATCACCCTCGTAGCGGCTAGAATTCTCTAAGAACTGTCTTTCAAGGGGAAAATGGGTAACACAGAAATGACAAGGTTTTGTTTGAAAAAAAATGGGGAGGAAAGATGGGAGACTGTTGGTGACTTGGATTTTTTTTTGTTAAGAAACATGGAAAACAGCATTTTTCCGTAGGATGGTTGGTAAAAGGCTATCACCGAGTAGGAGTCAAAAGGGTCAAAACATGTATGGTGTCCCCTGGGTGAGCTTCACGGAGGAAGAAGGGGAAGAAAATGTCCCAGAGTAAAGTGGTTTTGTACTGGGCAGAAACACTGTGTCAGATTCTAGGGCAAACCAGCTTGTCTTTGGGATGGGAACAAGACTCACTGTCATTCCCTGTAAGTCTTTTGCCACTTGAGAAAAAGCCCTTAATCTATAATGACCAGCTCTCACATCTCAGACACCTATTGAATTTCTAAATGAGCTTCCGTGTATTAACCTGATAAGACACTCCAGGGAGAAGGTCACCCTTACCTTTGCAGCTCTAAATGTAAGGCCTGTTGTAAGAAAAAATGGGAAAAGTCAATTGCGGTGCCAAAATGAAGAGAGTGGGTGTAAATATTGGACCAGTTTTAATGTTAAGTTTATAAAATGTGACTCTTTCAGAAGAACCGTCTCAGGGCACATTTATTAGCTTGTGTCTACACAGCACAATTGTCTAGTTAATTTGGTTAATGTCAGTAGCTGATCCAAATATTTAGGCACTTCCTTGAGAAACCTTTTTTGCACTCAAAATGGCCTGAATTGACTGTCACATTACCTAAATAATTGCCAGATCTGTTTTACTTTGTGCTGTAGAGACTCAGCCTAATAAAAACAGATGCTGTCGTGTTTTTCCACCCCCCCGTCTGTCTTCTCTCCACACAGCAAGTTTTCCCTCTATTCAACAACATCTCTGCACACAAAGAAAAGAGACCCAGCAAGCCATCAGACTTATGGCTGCTGCTACTTTGCATTTATATGACTCCTTTCCTTGGAAGAGATTAAGACACTTCATAGGACTTATTAGCTAAACAGATTGACAGCCTAATTAGAAAGAGAGAAACAGAGTCGGAGTATCTTTTTTGTGGCTGCTGTCCCTGCCCCCTCGTGTAGAACATTTGTTCAAATGGTTCTGCAAAACAGAAATAAGACAGGGAGGGGCTCTCTGTTTGTAGTGTGGGCCTTCTCAGCTGCATGTGAGAGGTTGTTACACGGGGTAAAACAGTGCTAAATGGGTCAGGGCAACTGACAGAGGTGGGAACATGTCTTTCCCCAGAGCTCCTGGGGTCTCACAAAGCAGAGCACAGCAGCTGTTGCTGTGCGTCCACACTTCTTGCTTCTGTTTTCAGACCCTTCTACTCTAGGGCTATTCCTTCCATCTCCCACTCCTCTGTCTAACTCCTTTCTGTCTCCTGTGACCCCTGACTCTCATGCCCATACCCAGCACCAACCCTACCACACACTAAAGAGGCCGCCTGCCTTTTGGGCCATCAGTTGTATTTCTGAGGAGTTTCTTAGCCCCCTTGAGTGATCCTCTAAAGGCTCAGGTACCTGAGAGAATCCTCCCTAAGGGCAGGGCCCCCCCCCCGCAAGAGGTGGAGGTGGGCCCGGGATGAGGAGGAGCCTCTGGAGGAAGGTCGCCCCAAAATGAGGACCACTACGGCCTTCATGATACATGTGTGTGAGTCCCCTCCTACTTGGGAAACTGTAGCTTCCACCTTGACTCGACCTGTGTGGCTCTGAAGAGGGGGCGGGTTTCTGTAGTGGAATCAGCCGTTGTGGACAGTCAGGCTTTGGGGGCGTACAGCGTTCTGGCTCCGGCACTCGAGTGATTGTTACACCACGTAAGTGCATCTTTTCTCATTTCTGTGGGTGGGTATGTCTGTCAATCATATAGAGATTAAGACACCCACCCCCGTTTCCCAGCTAGTCACTGATGGGATACAATTTCTGGATCCAGCTGCCTTGCCGGTTTGACCATTAAGACGATCAAATTCATTTTCAGATATAACTTTGACTGATTTCAATTAATGCTGCTAACAGCAAAGGGAAGTTAGCACGTCATGGGAACCTAATCTATGCTCGTTCACTGCTATGGGAGGACAGTCATTTCTTCTTATCCCCCCGCAGTTAAACTTCAGAATTCAGCTGACCTTTTCCAGGCCTGTCTCCTCTGGCAGATTAAATGGTTGTGTCCACTAACTTTCTTGAAGGAAAACACACAAGACAGATATATTCTCCTTCAGCTTTTCCTAAGAAAGCTTTTGGTTAGTTATTTTGACAGTACACTTTAGCTAACTTATTCCCTTCTATTCGTGTTAATAATATCTTGGCTTAAACAAGCAATTTTCCCCACATTATTCAAAATGCATTGCTGTGTGTAACCCACTGCTCTACCGCCAGCCCTTTTGTCTTCACAACATTCTCTAAGAAGGTAAACAGGGTCACACATCATCACACACAATTTCACAGATAGAAAAGCTGAAGCACAGACAAGTTAAATAATTGAAGTCAAACCCTCAAAATCAGAACTGGGATTAGAGCTTGAGATTCCCCGTTTTCTTATGGTGAATTATCTTGAGCTGTCACCTTTGTGGATTGAAAACATAATAAGCACAGGCCATAGGAATTCACTGGGGATGGAACTTAACCAAAACAAAAATTGACTGTCTGATGATTGCACTGGTGTTTGAAATGTACATGCCCAAATCTGCCTTGCCATTGGTAGTTATTTGGTGCCAGAGATAGGGAAAGAGCAGAGGGGCCAGATGTGAAGGCAGAGCGCCCTGCTGGGCTCAGGGGGTTTTTGTAGGCCTCGGTATCACTGTGTTCTCCAACACAGACAAACTGATCTTTGGGGCTGGAAGCAGATTACAAGTCTTTCCAAGTAAGTCCTAGAAACCAAGGAGTGATTTTGCAAAAGTGTTTTGTATAAACAGCCAACTCGCTTTGGTTCATCCTCGTGGTACTTTGGGCCACCCTTCCCAGCACTGCACTCTGTAGGGCCTTCCCCACCTCTGGCTGCCTGGTCCTTATTCCCTCAGGATGCCATTTCTCACAGAGAGAACATTCTGTAAACCAAATCAGTATAATCTATATATGAACGCCATGGTTCTGACTAGAATCTTATCCGCAGTGAAAACAAGACACTAGAAAATCAGATGCATTATAACTCCAAAAAAATGATCTGTTTCTCTCTTTTGTTAAGTTTATTTATTTATTTATTTATTTTTGGCTGCATTGGGTCTTCGTTGCTGCGCGCGGGCTTTCTCTAGCTGTGTTGAGCGGGGGCTACTCTTCGTCCCGGGCCAGGGCTCGAACCCCTACAATGGCAGGCAGATTCTTAACCACTGCACCACCAGGGAAGTCCCTGTTTCTCTCTTTTGCATTTTTATTTAAAACATCAGGGAAGGTGAAGCAAGTTCAGCTTCTCCCATTTGAAAACTGTTTATGAATTTTGCTTCCCTTATATGCAGAGAGACCGAGATTGACTTTGGATGTTTAGTCATTCGATTTCATCATCTGTGTCTGGAATCTATAATGGGAGAGGGAATCAAATGTAATTAAATGAGCAAATAATCTTCAATAGTCAATAGTCCTACGTTGTTTTATGTGCTTGGCTCTGGACTTTGTATCTGGGATTTATCTCTAATAGGCTCCCCAGAAGGCCAGTGAAGGTTTTGGTTAAGGTTTCTGTCTCTGTGCGGATGGCAACTATCAGTTGATCTGGGGCTCTGGGACCAAGCTAATTATAAAGCCAGGTAAGTCTCAGAGATGTGACCGACCGTAAGGGAGAGGAGACACAGGTTAATACACGAGGCATAGCATGCAAATTATATTCTTAAGAACAATCCAGCCTGCTGGAGACAATGCACTTGACCCAAATAGGGTTTTCATTCCCAGCGAGAAGCAATGTCAGCCACCAACCCTCTTGTTTGATCTAGTTGCTTCCAGAATGAATAATGCTTCACTAGCCCTCCAAGAGAGCAGAGCTGGGTTGTTAAGGAGTCTCTATTTCCCTCTAATATGGTTGGAATTCTTTCCCAAGGATATAACCAGTCTCATTTTATCAAAAGAGAAATACAGAGAAAAGGGAAAGGGCCACAATCAAAGACCAAGGGGTGAAAAGCGGTGCGGGCGGTTTTCCCGACATCCTCGTCTCTGGTCGCTGTCCTGTGTGGGGAGCAGATACCTGCAAAGCTTCTGGTCATTTGCTGGTGAATCCCCTGGGGTTCTGGGCTTCAGCATGAGTCCCACAAGGGTGTAATTTAAAAGGCAGTGTCCACAGACGTAGAGAATGGACTTGAGGACAGGGGGAGGGGGAAGGGTAAGCTGGGACGAAGTGAGAGAGTGGCATGGACATATATACACTACCAAACGTAAAGCAGATAGCTAGTGGGAAGCAGCCGCATAGCACAGGGAGACCAGCTCGGTGCTTTGTGACCACCTAGAGGGGTGGGATAGGGAGGGTGGGAGGGAGACGCAAGAGGGAAGAGATATGGGGATGTATGTATATGTATAGCTGATTCATTTTGTTATACAGCAGAAACTAACACACAATTGTAAAGTAATTATACTCCAAAAAAGATGTTAAAAAAATAAAGTAAAAGGCAGTGTCAGGGCACGTGAGGGAAGAATGGAGCCTAAAGGGATACTTGGCAAGTCTGCTTTCGCAGCGATGGAACTAAGGAGCTCTTAGCCTGGGAAGATTGAGCCCATACTCCGCATCCTGCCATGCCCCTCCTGAGGGTTATTGTAAGGCTCTGAAGGGCTTTGTGAATTATGGGAGTGCTGCCAACGAGCTCCTCTTTGGGACTGGCCACTGCTTTCTGTCAAGCCAAGTACGTGAGTAGTGGGATTCTGTGTCCCTGGCAAGTGGGAAGTAACAGCCACTCTTCAGTGAAAAGGAGGGATGAAGGTAGAGTTCTTACCCCACTGTCATCCCTTATTTAGGCAGGCTCTCAAATTTCCCATTCTCCTGATGGCACCGCACAGTCAGAGAAGGAGAAATGGGCTAGTGTTAAGGTAAATCCCAGGAAGAAAAACCACTGTAGAAAAATCCTTCCCATCTAAATGTTACAGGCTTTCTGCTCTGTGAACCTGATTCCCAGGCTATTTATCAGCTTCAGTCCTACCTTTACCTAGGTAGATACAATCTCTGCTAACCTGTCTGTACAGTTGCGTGTCAGCTGGTCCAAGCACCTTATTTTTCTCCCAGAAGAGACCTCAGAGCTATGGTTGGGGAGATTGCTGAGAAGGCAGACAAAACTGACCCGGGGTGGGGCAGGGCAAAGACGAGGCTTAGGGTGGGTTAGATCAATATTTATATGGTGATCCATATATTCAATAACACCTTCCCTATATGTCCTCCATTTGTTTTCCCTTTCGTTTTCCCTGGACTACATCCTTTTGGTTTATTCTGGACATTTACTGCTCCCAGGCTAAGAGGAGAGAAAACTAGCATTGAACTCTCTCTTCAACTCTGAAGAAGCAACAGGTCACAGTTACATTGGGGATGAGATCAATTCTCCTCTCTCCAAGCTTAAAATCCTGTCACTTATGCTCTATTTTTAACCAAGACCTGGTATCACTGTCTTGGATGCTCACCCCTCTCTCTTTTCTTTGATTCTCAATGTATGTTAAAATGTATATTAAAACCTAGCCAATGCTCAGCTTTGTGATAAAGGAGCTCTTGTGGGCCCTTATCCTTGCCTTTAGGATAAAATCTTTCTTCTAAAGAAAATGTTCACTTCTTCCATTTATTTCAGAACTGGACTTTCTTAAAATGTAGGAGATGGTGTATTATAACTCCCTGCTCCTGTCCATCTGAAGCATCATATGAGTCCATGGTGGCACTTCTTTAGGAAAAGATAGGACTATTTGCCTCTTGTTTCTCTTCCCTGGTGAAATATCTTCTTAGGCTACCACACAGACACTATTACACAGTGAGAAAGCTTGGAAATAACCTGGCCAGTGAGTAGGGGCCAGGACCGAGGCATTTGGGTGGAGCCTGGATAGGAGTTCAGGCAGCTCTGTAGTTGGAAAACATCTCTTTGGATATAGGAATGCATCATCCTTTCAGACCCGTCTGTCTAGGGCTGAGCTCACACATATGAGAGCAAGAGTTGTTAACAAATTATTTGATTCAGCCTTGGCAGATTTAAGCCTAACAATGCAAAAGGGTCTTAGAAGCTCCTAAGTTTGGTCTTTCTAAATAAAAATGATTTGCTTTATGTAGCAGAACCAATGTTCTTCTTCCTATCGTAAAAGACCATTTTCCAGAAACACATAAAAAAAAAAATCATAGTGAGTCCAACTGCCCCCTCACCACCATGCCATGTGTGTAGTGGGGTTTTACCAGGGGTTTCAGTAAAGGCAGGAAATGCTGTGGGAATAAGAATGCCAGAATCATCTTTGGAACTGGAACCCAGGTGTTGGTAAAGCCCAGTAAGTGGCCATGTTCTATTTATATTTGACCAAACAAATAAACCCTGTGCAGTTAGTAGAGATTTAATTTAATATGTAGACAAATGTACCTTTTGAAAAATGACTTTTGTAAATGCATGAAACATTCATGATTGTTGAGAATAGAGCAATAATGATAAACAGACGCAGAATAAGACCATCCCAAATTGCCTTTAATATGGTAGCTCAGCTCCCCTTCTTCCGAAGAGATACTGGAGTCATGAGTTATTTACAGCCACAGTGTCTCTTAAACTATGTTCTGCAATGATTTGTGTTTATTGTGATTTTGCCCACAGAACTTGTCTTCCATTCTACTAAAAATCTATCTCATTTTAAATGCTGTTCATGTGGATAAGATACCTTCTTTGTCACTCATGCCTGCATATGTATTTATTCTAAAAGACCCGATATAAAACTCAAACATTGTCCCATTTTGACAAAGGTCCACATCTAGTCCGATACATGTCAAATTTCACTAAAAGCATAGCTTTACTAGTCAAATGCAATGTGAGAAAAAAAAATTGAGATTAACTAATGATCCCAGATGGCTTATTAACACCTGAAATGGCATTCAGAGTGAAATAAAATGGCAGGCATGATGACAGAATTTTTGTTTAATGATCAATTCCTCCATGGGGAGTAAAAACTTTTTGAACATACTTCATTGGGGAGGAGGGAAATAATGAATTCAAGGGCCTGGCATTCCTGGGGGTACACCTAGTATGTCAGCTTCTCCACAATGCATTTTGGGGACAAAGGGACCCATCCAAATGTCAGTCAAAAAAATAATATTAAGAGGCAGGTGTCGTCAAGTTCACTGACTAGGTTGTTAAACCCTACATCAGGTTACGATTGAGACTATGGACTGACCAACTGACCAAGGAGCTTTCAAAAAGAATAGCCTATTTTTGAATGGTTTAGCTGTGGGAAATGCCCAAAGACAAGGAAACAAGCTAGAGGACTCCATAAGTTTGCTTTGGATCTTGTAAACATGACCAATCCATGCTAATCTTTTGTAATGACTGTGAAAAAGACACTTTGGGGGTCAGGCAGACAATGAGGAAGAAACAGTGGGGCTTAGTTCTTTATGAGTCAAACAAGGACCCAGTCAGGACTGGTGGTAATGCCATCCAGTATCCACCTCCTAGTGGTGAGAGACCATATCCATGGACTGTGAAAGGAGAGCATTTCCTGCAAGACTAGAATCCCTCTGGGCCAAAATGGATGACCCCTACTACCCCCAGGTAGGGCAGGGCTGTAACGAGTGCAGCAAACATGTACTTGGCCTAAAGTAAGGTATCTTCAGGGTTTGGTGATACGGCCACACCAGAACAGAGCCCAGGGTGAGGTGAAGGCTCTGTGATGCAGTTCTATCTCAGGTGAAATTCAGATGTGTGTCTTACGTGGCCCTTCCTGCCCCCATCTTTCTTTAGGCTCTGAAGAGTAGATTTCTAGCTCTGTGGCTGTCCACCCAGCCATTTTTTGCCTACCGTAACAGAATTGTGTTAGCTATCACACAGGAGTTTGTTGAATTGTTGCTTTTATAATTCACCCTCAGTGTCAAATGAGGTCATCCAATTTCCTCTCTGCACATTTGCAATAAGCAGCATAAAAATTCAAGCAAAACAACTAGGAGACATGGAGAGAGATGGCTGATGAGATAATGAGGCCTGTTTACTATAGTAGAGGAGGAAATATCCTATGAAGGTGAGATAGCCAATGAGGGATGGGTAGCTTTCCTGAAGAGTCACTAGGAGTTTTTGTTGTGGTCCCAATCACTGTGCGAACAAACTTCTAACAAAGTTGTCTTTGGAAGAGGGACTCAACTTCATGTTCTCCCCAGTAAGTGCTGTTCATGTGATTTTCTGATATTGGCTCCCGTTGAGTGAAAGCGGTTTTGGTGTTGGGTGGGGAAAATTTCTTAGGCTCTAAACATGTGGGTAGCCTCTAAGTCCTGGGTCTTTCTGCTCTCACAGAGGCCCAGTCCTTGGTCCTTCCACAGCTTAGCCAAATATCAAATTCTTTCCCCTCTAGAGCTCAGAAAGTTGCTGCCAGTGTTTTTGCTGCTTAAATATCAATTACCTTTTTCATTGTTTATACATTATGGAGAGTAAAAAACTTGTGAAATTTTGTCGAGTCCATCTTCAAGTCTCCCCCACAAGGCTTGTCCCCAGTGGACTTTGTTTGGACACATCATTAAACCCAGGATGATTTCTGACTCCAGCCAAGTGGCTTTGGAAATGACCCTAGCCTACCTATGACTCCTCTCCTTCCACTCTTTATAAAAGACTCATTTTCTCCGTTTGTCCTCTGCTAAGAGTCCTGGCTCTGGTGCCCCATGCCTTCACATTTCACTTGTTCCAGGGATGGGTGGAAGATAACTTTTTTAAGAGCTACTTTAATCCAGAGGCAACAAAGATGGTACGTCAGCCAAGAACAACATCTTGTGTGGAGCCTTCTTACTCTGTGCCATTTTCAAAATCTTTTTTTTCATTTAGAAAAAGCAGCCACTCCTTTTTATTCCTAGCACAGCAAAGAGTTCATTATGAGGCCAGAGACAGGGTTTCCTTTGGAATATTTTTCACAGGCTAACAATAAGCCGGAAGTTTGCAGGCGGTTCACAAATGCATTCTTGGGCCACAACTCCATGTATGGAAGCGGGTATCGGCAGAGTAGACAGTCAAACCAGGGGCATTTTACCGATACCACATTTTGTAGAGAATCAGGGAGAAGGAGGCAAAGACGTGCTAAGGGAAAACAAAAACTATGGTTAAGTGGGGAGATTTCTGTGTGATTCCACCCAGGGAAAAAGATTAACATGAAGAAACATTCAGAAAACCACCAAGGCCAGGCATTCAGAGTTTTTGTTATGGAGGCAATCACTGTGGGAATTCAGGAAGCAGGCAGCTTCTCTTCGGAAAGGGCACAAGACTGGCTGTGATTCCAAGTAAGTGCCCCTGGCCATCCCTAATTTTGATCAGAATGGCTTCTGCCTTTAAATGATTTTTTCAATGAACCTACGAATGCTTTTACCCCCAAGAAAGTTCTGGTAGGAGCTGGGAAGTCAGTGCTAAGCAGGAAGATGAACAGGTTACTCTGGCATAATTCAAAAGCTAACCAGACAATCATGGGCAAGCACCGTGCCTCACCCCGTCCTCAGCGCCTCCAGCTTGTTCTGGCCACACATCCTACCTAGTTCCCTCCCCTGATCCCAGGAGACCAAAACCCTAGGACAGAGAACCTGAGACTCTTTAGTCTAGGGAGGACAGGAAGGCTTGTCTGAGATCCAAGAGTCATTTGAAAATATACTGTTGTTATTTATTTTGTTGTTGTTAATTCTAATTTGTCTAAGTAATACACGAAAATTTCTCATTGTAAAAACAATTTAAATTACAGATAAAGCCAATATTCACCTTGACCCCCCTTCCTTCAATATCAGTTTCCTCCCCAGAGGTGACCACTGGCACTGGTTTGTGTGTTGTGATAAGTTTCTATTTGGAGCATGTTGACATGAAATTGCCCATCTTCAAGGAAAGGAGCTCAAGACATAAAGAACTCAGACTGCAGATTTCAATTAGATATAAGGAACAGTTGGTTGAATGCACAGGCCGTTGGCAAAGAAGAGCTACCTTCCCAGGAGCTCTTAAAGAATATATAGGTCTTTGGTCCGAGAACACCTTGGCTGAAGACAGGAGGATGGACCAGTTGACCTCTGAAATCCAGCCAGGTCTCTGTAGGACTCAGGGATGGTCCACCCCACCCCCACAGGGCAAGCCTCTGTGACAGCCCTTCTCTTTTGCCTGTCATCTGGTTGTTGTTACAACCTGAGCGTTTGTCAGCACTGCTCCTATGCTGTGAGTGGTTTGATTTTCTCAGCATCTGTGGGGTTTTTGCAAAGAAAGGAAACTCTGTGTGTACTCTGGAGTTGGGGGTTACCAACTCATTTTCGGGAAGGGCACCAAACTCTTGGTCACACCAAGTAAGTTCTTCTTTCTGGCTAATTATTCTTCCCAAGATGCCTGCCTTCCATCATGCAGAAGCTGTCAAAACACAGGTGGCGTTTTCTTTGCTTGGTTTGTGTTTGGTGGTTCATGATACCAGTTGGAAAACAAGGCTATTAATGCACATATTCCCTGGGGCATTGTACTTGGCTTTTAAGACCCATGTAGTCCCTCCCTGAGAAAATATGTGAACCTCCACGAGGAGGAAGGCAGAGGGGAAAAAAAGGCAGGAATTGGGTGAAAATAGATAAAGGGCTGGCAGGAATAACAAAGAGGGGATCCCAGGAGACCAAGCAGTAGCCACTTTGAGTGAATTTCCCAGGAGTTGCTCCTGCCAAGGCCCATTCTTTCAAGGAGAATTACGGCAAATAGAATCGGACTGGGAAGTTGCTAGTTATTAGTATTCGTCCCACGTTCTAACCTAATTACAAGGAGATTGTTCTGGCCATGGGCAGTCATTTCAGGTTTTGTTTTCCTGCTTGCCTCCTCCACCTCCACCTGTCTTCCTAGAGGCCCGAGTCAAGGTTATTGCAATAGCACCGAACACTGTGTAACACCAATGCAGGCAAATTAACATTTGGGGACGGGACCGTGCTCACTGTGAAGCCAGGTAAGTTGTGTTCTTCTGTGGCTGTGCCTTTAGGGGCAATCAATCAAATCGGTAGTTTGAAAAATACTTTACTCCTGTGCATCTGCTTGGGCTCTTTATTAATGTTCTTTCCCCAGGCCAAAGAGAGTTGGTTTCTTTCTCTGCTTTAAAATGAGATGTGTGTGTGTGCACGCGTGCACGTGTGTGCGTGCACACACACTTGCTCTGGCTCCTGGTGAGGAGCTTTCAGGAGCATATACAACATTTTCAAATAAATAGAGATATAAACAATAATTGAGCCAGTGACACTGTCAGGAAGGACCTCCACTGGGGACCCAGCACCCCTACGCCTGGTTTGGCTTCCCTGCAGGCTCCCTGGCCACATGGGATACGCTTGGGCTCCGTCTGATGGTCTAGCGCAGGAAATTCCTCGGCTTCTCTCTGTAATCAATTCCAAAATTTAGCAGCCCTTGCTGCCAGAAAGTACTTTTGTACATCTAACTTTGACTACCCGCTCCCATCCCTGTGATTTAAATCTCTGAAAAGAACCACTAGAACTTTAGGCATCTAGTTTGAGAATAAAATTTCTGCTGTAAATATGAGACTCAGCACTGAGTCTACTTCTACAGCACCTCTGAGATGCCATGTGTCCCGAAGTGATTACAGTTTAGGCACTATAGTGTGAGCTTTGGAGACAGAAAAACCTAAATTCGAGTCCTGGCACCATTACTTTACTAGCTGTGTGACCTTGGACAAATTACTTAACCTCTCTGAGCCTCGGTTTCCCCATCCATAAAATGAGGATAAATATCCCTACCTTGTTGTGTTATTGAAAGGATCAAATAAATAACAGCTAAATTATTTAGCATAGTGCCCAAAACACAGAAAGAGCTCATTAAACCCTAGCTATTAATAATAATGATAAACATCATCTCCAACACACAGTAGAGCTTTCGTTTCGCCCCTCAGGCTCTTCTGTCAAGGCTCTGTCATGCAGCAGGAGAAGAGCTGGCATGGGGGAGGGTGGAGAGTGTCAGCCTGTTCTATGAAATTCTTCACCTGGGATTGGAAAGTGTCTAAGTGGAAATAGAAAGAATCCTGGCTAATCTAAATACAAAATTGTCCAAGTGTCAGAGGCAGGGGAGAGGTTTCTGCAGAGAGCTGCATGGCTGGAGCATCTGAGGCTATACAATAACCCCTTAGAGCAGGGACGCAGCTCACAGTATAGTCGGGCGAGGGCTGCGGCGGCACAAACCTTGTACCACCCTCTCACCAAGCTGACCCCAGCGTGACTCCCTCCAAAGTGCCCCAAGGCACGGGTTCTCCATGTGCAGGGACAGGGATTGAGAGAGGATGGAAGATTCACAGGGAAGAGCTTCTTGCCCCAGATCGTGTTTCTGCTCCTCTGGGTAGTGAAGCTCGTGAGAAATATGGCGCCTGAAAAATAGTCCCTAAATGAAACTCTCAGACCTGGGGATGGAGGCTCAGGAGTCTATAGAGGCAAACTGGGCCAGTTAATATTGAAGACAAGGGGTTGAGTGTAAGGTGGGAATCAAGTCACATCTCAATCTGGGAGAGGATGCATTAAACAAAAGCTGGAGATGCTGCGTTCTCCAGCCCCACCGGGACTCAGACCACAGGACGTGGCTAATACTGCAAGAGGAAGGGAGTTAGGTTAGTGATAAAAACCTTCGTAACAGGTTCGTGAACGGTGAAAATGAGCTGTCAGGAGCAGTTGCCAGAGCACTTCCTCTGGAGGGTTTTTTTTTTTTTTTCCCCCCCATTACCTTGTAACATTTATTTATTTTTTTAACATCTTTATTGGAGTATAATTGCTTTACAATGGTGTGTTAGTTTCTGCTTTATAACAAAGTGAATCAGTTATACATATACATATATCCCCATATCCCCTCCCTCTTGCATCTCCCTCCCTCCCACCCTCCCTATCCCATTCCTCTAGGTGGTCACAAAGCACCGAGCTGATCTCCCTGTGCTATGCGGCTGCTTCCCACTAGGGTTTTTAAAAGGAGATAGACACTCTGGTCTCAGAGCTGATTGGAGTGCAGCCCTGCCTCGAGGCAGGAGGAGAAACGAGAGAACCTCTCTAAGCCTCTTCCCAGCCCCTGAGCTGCTCTGTGAAAAAACTCTGGCTCATTAATGCAGAGCTGCATCCTTCAGGACACCGGGGTTGCTGGGTTAAGTTTTGGAACCCTTGCTTGTCATGTCCCAAACCCCCTTTGTTCTCAGACTTAGGACAAGCAGGCTGATTTTTTTCATCCTAAAACGAAAAACACAGGGGCTGGGTCCTGCGCCCTTGATGGTGTTGAGATATGGGGCGGGGTGGGCTCGGGGTGGGGGGGGGCGGTTGGTGGGGGGGAAGCTCTAAGGGGTTTTTGTAGAGCCCAGAGGCACTGTGGGAATAACTATGCCCAGAGTTTGACCTTCGGTGGGGGTACCAGATTGTCTGTGCTGCCCTGTAAGTACGGAGAGGTGGGAACAGAAACCAGCCGTGCTTGAGGCCTGGGCCCATTGTGACCTCCGAGCCGGGATGGAAAGGACGATAAGGAGTGGGAGGGATGCTTATTCAGGGAGGAAAATCACAGGCCCGTGGGAATAATGCTGGAGGAAGTACATCAGAGCTTTCCCTTCTCAGGAGGGCTTTGTCGGGGGCGGGGGGGCGGGGGGGGGGGAAGCTGAGTTGGCAGGTGTTTGATGCTGAGATAATCACTGTGCTCAAGGACAAGGCTTCTCCCGTGTCCTTGGGAAGGGAACAAGGCTGCTTGTCAAGCCAAGTAAGTGGCATCCAATTTGAATTGTGCACTGAATATGATTATCTCCAAGAGGAAGACCTGCTCTCCTTCCCAAGGGGGCCTTCTTGGACCAGAAGGCTATTAAAGGGGCTGAGCGGACCAAGGCCCGGAGCCTGGTCATCTCCCTTGTCCTTGAAGGAGCTCTGGGAGGTGCGGAAGGGAAGAAAGCCATCAGGACCCCACCGACAACCCAGCCTTGGGTTCCGTCCATTCTCTTAATCTTCCAATAAGTAAAACCATCTGATGGCAAGTCATCCTCAGAAGGAGATTCCAATAGGGTTATGCCCATTTCATGCACTTAAAAACTGAGGCCTCTCAGAGACCGGCATAGTCTAACAGGAACAGAACTCAGGGAGCAAACACTTTTTCGGGTAGATGGTGAATTCGAAGCAGCAGGTTATTTAAATGAGAGGGGAGCCGTGGTAACCAGCTGTAACTTGAGTTCCATGGTGCTGAGGACTGCGTCTGGCAGCAGGTAAACCCCTAGATGGTGGGGTTTTATCCCTGCAGAGCCCAGTCTTCCCTAAACCTGGTCTTCGTTAACCCCAGCAGCGCCACTCTCTGGCCCTGCAGCCTAGGAAGGGCAGCTCTTGGCAACATCATCCTTGGTGTCTTGCAATAAGAGAAATCAGAAGAGAAGGGGGGGGAGAAAGCTTGTATCTCATATCATGCAGTTCCCTCATTTTGTAGCAAGATTGTTTCCCCATGAGCCGTTTGTCTTCATTTAGCCGCTGTCTTCTCTGGGGAAGCCATTTTGTAGAGGTGTTCGTCACAGTGTGACAACTGAAGCCTGGGGGAAATTGAATTTTGGAGCAGGGACCCGGGTTATGGTCGCCCCAGGTAAGCCTGATTCCTTGGAGCCTCACCTGCCCTTAATTCTAACCCGTGTGCCAAGTATTTCTAGCTGAGACCATGACATATTTGAAAGGAAGCCATCTCCCTGAACAACAATACCCAGAGCCAGTAAGCAAAAGTGAGAGATCGGTTTGGTGTTAAACAGAAACATTTTTGGATACATAGGAATTCTCATTTTTCTCTATCAGTCCCCCGAGTAAGTACCTCATTCCCCTTATAAGGAATAAAGTTACAGGAAGAAGTAGAGCCGTGATTCAGGCTGTGGTGTGGGAGAGATCGGCTGTGGATTCTGGGGTGGAGGATTAGAAATGTGTTCAGCAAGACTGGATGTGTTTTTGACAGGATATGTAACACTGTGTGAATTATAATCAGGGAGGAAAGCTTATCTTCGGACAGGGAACCGAGTTATCTGTGAAGCCCAGTAAGTATAAATGTGTAGCCCTGGATTAAGCAATGTCTGTGGATTAAGGGCTGATTTAGACTCAATTATACACTATATGATGAATGTTTAGAAAGGGCGAATGAGCATCAAATAGAAGGACAAAACTCCCCCTGGCTAGGATCTGACATCTGTGTGCAAAATGGGCCACACACGGGAGTGTCTGGGAATTGCTCCCAGAATATATGTGGTGGGACTATGATGTGTGACTGATTACTTGGGATATTGGCCAGGATCTGTAGCCCTGGACTTGTATGGTAATCAGCGACAAGACTTCTAATTCCTTAACAAGACTCTAAGGTGCTATTCTTTTTTTTTTTTTTTTTTAATTTATTTTATTTATTTATTTTTGGCTGCGTTGGGTCTTCGTTGCTGCGCGCGGGCTTTCTCTAGTTGCAGCGAGCGGGGGCTACTCTTCATTGCGGTGCGCTGGCTTGTCATTGCGGTGGCTTCTCTTGTTGTGGAGCACAGGCTCTAGGCGTGCGGGCTTCAGTAGTTGCAACACGCAGGCTCAGTAGTTGTGGCGCACAGACTTAGTTGCTCTGCAGCATGTGGGACCTTCCCGGACCAGGGATCGAACCCGTGTCCCTTGCACTGGCAGGTGGATTCTCAACCACTGCGCCACCAGGGAAGCCAGGTGCTATTCTTTTCGGCTAAGATTATGTCAACGTATAGAAGGAATCTTGTAAGTAATGATCACTGACCAGAATAACAGTGATTAGCCTCTCCCAAGGTCTAAAAATCACTTAAAAAAAAAAAAAAGTTTATTCGTAAGTACTGTTGGGACACTTTCTGTTTCTGAGAATTTAGGCCAAAAATTTGTACAACATAGCCTCGTGGAACAGAGAGAAGAACCCTTAAAGTCATCTTTTCTGACTGTCCACCTATAAGGAAACTGAGGCCCAGGGAAGAGACGGATCATGGTCCCACAGTAAGTCTATGGCTGAGCTCAGACTAGAATTTAAGTCCCTATCATTAATTCTCCTGGCCTGAGGTCTGAGGAATCTGCAAGACTCATCTGACAAATATTTTTGTGTACCTACTCTATGCCAGGCTCAGCGTTCGGACCAGCTGACCCATCAGGGAAGAAACTCAATGTGATATTGTCCTCGGGGAACTTGCATTCTGGAGGTGGACCCCATTGTTCCCTGGGATATGACCATCCATATCCTGATCCCTCTTGAGCTTTTATACCATCCTCACTACCTTAGGAAATATTAAAATTGATCTTTGTTGCAGTTGTAAAGTCTTTTAGCAGTGAAATCAACATAGTCATGAGAAAAGAAATGGCCCAAAGTGAAGGGGAAAACTAGAAATTTCCCTGATAATTTGATCATTCTAAAATTATTTTATTGGTATCAAACTCGTGGCCAAATTAACTAGATAACTAATGCGGCTCTATACCTCACTTAGATCCTGTACTCAGTCTAAGGAGGATTCAAGGGTTTGGGCAGTTTCCTGGTGACGTAACCCAGAGATCCCCAGAGCAGCAGAGAAATATTCTCTGTTCTGGGCTTTGTGAGTCTGAAAAGATGTGAACACTTAGAGGTTTGACCTCTAAAATCAGGGAGTGCTCTATATATGTTAAAGCATATATTTGACCCCTGGAACTCTGTAGTAGAAAGTGGGAAGCAAAGATTCCCTAAAAGAAGGTGAGCTTATAAAGACAAAGAAGGCTTTATTTACAATTTGTAGATAGGCAATTTGGTTACTCCAGATCAAACCTAGATTGACAATAATACACACCTAATTCATAAAGTAATTGCCAAATCTTTATTCTGTGCTCTGCCAACCCGGCCTATTGGATCTGGTTTTTGTTGTTGGGCATAGCACAGTGTTTCCTCTGGTTCAAGCTGGCAACTGACCTTTGGATCTGGGGCCCAACTGACTGTTGTACCTGGTAGGCCGTTACAATTAAATACTATTTCCACGGATTTATTAATCTATAAATGTATGCTGTACATTTATGTAACGTAATGGGCCGGGGGGTGGAGTAGGGTGGGGGGAGAGATACTAAAAACACATACTTAAAAGGGTAACATAAGAAGAGAATTATTTATCAAAAACCAAAGAGAAAGAGAAGCCTTTTTGCTAAGTTTGGAATAGGAGCTGGTGAAAATGAGTAGAAAAGAAGCTATCCTAACCTAGAAGAATAGGATCAGATTCCATAAAGGGAACCTCTCTTTCTCATAATATTTTCACTAGAACCAGGAGAAATGCTACAAGATGGTTTTACCAGGAACTATCTTAAACCAAGTCTCGTTGGCCAGCCATATTTCTAGCCTATCCTGGCTTATTTCTACATAAGTTGCTAAACACAAAAGTGCCTATTTAAGATATTTAAATGAAGCTCTATTTCTATAGCTCTCTGGTGCCCTTCCAGCATAGTGTGCCTGTAACACACTGCTTATCATTTCTACAAGTAAGAACAAGTTTGCCCTCCCAAACTGCATAAGTATTATAATTACTTGCCTTAGACTGAAGTCACCTCTATTTTATTTCTCCTAACTGTGTTCATTTGTTGAGATTTGTTTAAATCCAAACTGTGTGGGTGTCTAACTCTTGGCTCTGAGGTTTCCTTTCTCTTGAAAGTGTCAGCAAAATATTTTGTCCATAAATAATGTTTCATCTAGACTTGCAAATGACAGCCAACGCTGCGGCCTCTTTATTCTCCCCCTTGCTAAAGGGAATATGCAGGCAGAGAGCAGGAAAAAAGAAGCCAAAATGTACAGTTTCACTGTGGGGCTGGACGGGGGCTGTTAAAGTACATTTGGTTATATAATGGAGGTACTTTAACAGCTAAGACGCAGTGATCTTGTTTGATCATACATACATAATACTGCTAGCTTGTTGTTGTGGTTCAGGGTGTCCTTAAAAAGCAGCTCAGGTCAGGTTGCCAAGCACGACACAGACCTAGGTCCAACTCAAGGAGAGAAGCTTCCAGATAGCCCTGGAACTAAAGGTAGAATCAGGATTCTCCTCACAATCCAGTCCACCACCGGAGGAGACGTTCCATTTATAATTAGGAAAAGAGAAAGGTAAAGAGCATTTATTTACAGTGTCCCTGTTTCAAATATTGTGCGTATGAAGCACAGAAGACACAAGAAAGAACCCAAGCAGAAAACTAAAGAAAAGAAATCGATAAAAGCACTGAAGAAAATCAGATGCCCTTGTCTTGCCTGTCTCTGATAATGAATGGGTCTTCTTGCCTCATTCCTCACTTTGGTTCTTGAATTTTCTAGGAAAGTAGCAAAAAAAAAAAAAAGCTGGTGGGGTTGCATTAGTCTTGGCCTAACTTGGTTAGTCATCTCTGGATAACACACCTCCCTTTTAGGAAGTCCAGGAGACTTTTTGTAATGAGAGTAAACATGGTGTACAACTCCAGATTTTTACTTCGGATCTGGGACGAAACTCAGTGTAAAGCCAAGTAAGTGACAGTTGTCTACAAAAAAAAGTCACCTACCAGTCTGTATTTATTTTGAGTTCTTTTATTTTGTGTTTTGGGTCCTTGTTCATATGTCCCTTAAACAGATATAAAATGTAGTAAACAAATCCTATGATTCAGTAAACATTCTGAAACTGCCAGCCATACTCTTGGGATGGTATCCTATATAAGGAGAATTCCCAAATTTTAACTATTGCTGCTTTTATTAGTTGACCCCCCAAAAAAAGCATTTGGATATAACTTAAAGGACCTATGAATGTCCAGGGTTTCAGAGAGGAGATATGACAAATTAAAATTTTATTAAATTAAAATTATATATTAGAATTATATTGATAATAATCTAACATTTACTGAACACTTGCTATGTGCAAAGTATTGTGTAAATGTCTCTCATACTTTAAGTCATTTAACCTTCCTCACGGTCTCCTGGGATAGATACTATCATCCCCACTTTCACAGGTGAGGAAACTGTGAAAGTGAAAAACAAAGCAAGAGGTTAAAATAGTTACCAAAGGGCTCCTACACAGAGGGGGCAGCGCTAGACCTCAGGGCAGCCTGCATGTCCCCCCAGCCCACTCTCTTATCCAGGACGAGGTTTGCGTAGGAAGACGTAGCACTGTGACTCTAATGACTACAAGTTGACGTTTGGAGCAGGAACAACAGTAACTGTAAGAGCAAGTAAGTAAGAAGGAAAAAATGAGAATAATTTTAGAACAAAATGGTGGGCACAATTACAAGCAATTCCAGCTGGGAAGCACAATGGTCAGTAACTAAATTCCAAAAAGATTTCCCAGTTTGTGCTAAGACCATAACCATTAGGACCCTAACCTGTCTACCTCATGGGTCTCCCTCACATCCTCCTCCACCGCAAAATGCTCTCTGCCTCAGGGATGCCTTCACAAGGATAAATTTGTTGAGAGCATGGGCTTTACGGTCAGATAAAAACCAAGCTAGCTATCTGAAATTATCTCAGGTCCCCCCCAAAAGTCACTGGGTTGTATTAAGATGAGACATAACTCTTTCCAAATATTTGAAGAACTGCCATTTAGACAAGGAGAGAGGTTAGTACCAGCGGCTGAAAGGATATGTGTCTCAGCCTCCTGTGCAATCTTGTTAAACAAGGGGAAACGGCCTGCAGTGGAAAGGCTGCTTTGTGAAGTGCGAGACTCTTTCTCCTTGGAGATCTGCATGCTGGGTCCTTTAGGCTGACTATCTGATGTTGTAGAAGGGATTTCTATGCTATTTTAGATATTGGACTGAATTATCTCTGGGCTCCCTTTCAATGCTAAGCGCTAAGATCTCATGACTCCAGCCTAGAGGATGAGAAGGTTAGCTCAGACCTGTTTCTTCTATTTTTATTATTTTGATAGCCAAAGAAATATGTCATTGAATTATTCATCAGCTAAAACCTATTTGGGATTTTTATACCTAGAAGATGGTGGGGTATGATCTCCCAGGGCCATAAATGGGAAAATAAAGGACCATATCAGGAAGAAAAAAAGAAAGAAGAGGAAAAGAGAATGCCTGGAGGGACGACCAGAGGTCGAATGAGGGAAATGGGGTGATTTTGCAGAGGACAGAACTAGTCTATCAAAGTTTTCACAAGTTCAGCTTTGGAAAGGGATCCAAACACAATGACAATCCAAGTAAGTGAGCAGCCTTTTATACTGGGAAATAGGGCCAGGGAAGCAAAGTTCCTTCCAATTTAAACAC
The DNA here is from genome assembly GCF_028564815.1 of Eubalaena glacialis. NCBI lineage: Eukaryota > Metazoa > Chordata > Mammalia > Artiodactyla > Balaenidae > Eubalaena > Eubalaena glacialis. The sequence goes on from NC_083717.1 coordinate 120,161,472, forward strand.
TCTCAAAAGGCCGTGTAATTGCTTTCTGATGGGAGAGGGCCTCTGCTGGTGGAAGACTATTGTTAGCCCAGACCATTTGTCCCCTGAGAGATAGCGAATGAGATCTGACTGTCCCGCTCAGACTGTCGGCTGCACAAGAAAAAAGACTTAAAGCCACTTAAAGAGGATGAGGGTGAATTTTCAACGCTGTCCCCCAGGGCAGGGGAGAGAGTGATGGGGAACATTAGGACCAAGTTCATGTAAAGGGGCCCAGCACTGTGTCGATAGAGACTCAAGTCTGGGGAGGCTCTACTTTGGAAAAGGAACTCAGCTAACTGTACAACCTGGTGAGTGGGTTGTTTTCTACTCCAGGGAAACAGTACTATGAAGAAATTGGAAAGGGAGATGAATGAATGTCCTTAGTCTTTAGGGGCTAAAGGGAAAGTCTTAGGGAAGACTTAGGGAAATGTCTTAGGGAATATGTATATTGCTGCTACTGGAGGACCCTCCTTCTTAGTTAGACAGGGATGGGGAAGTGGAAGGAAGGTCAAGACCACCTAGCGTCACTTTCAGGAACTTGAGAATCTGAGAGGAGACTGGTATGTGTCCCCACTAAAGGCAAAGGAGAAGGGCAGCCCCACTAGAGAGTGTGAGGCATCCCGAAACACCTGCTCTGGTCCACACCCAACGCGAGGGGAAGGATGTGACCCTCAACCCAGGCTGGGCATGCCAGATTGAGGTACAGAGTTGCCAGGGTTATTTTTCTGGAGTCCTGTGATTCTCAGCCATCTCCCTATCAGGGGCTCCATCAACTCCTTTCTTATCAGGAATGACCTCCCCATCATATTCTGTAAACTTTCCCCAAAAAGCCTCCTCCCCGTTTCCTTAGTACAAGCCTCACCAATGAATGGGCTCTAGAATAGCTGGAGGGGGTCTGGGTCTGAAACTTGGACCAAGGAAAGTAAAGCTGATCTGCAGTGCACAGCAGCTCGGAGGGCCTGGGTGGACCCAAGACTAAAGTATCCTTCCTCTCTTTGGGCTCTTCCCTGTGCACTAAACTGAATATAGAGATGCTAACGGCGTGCATGCCTGTGTATGGGTGAATTCATCAGCATTTCCACGCTGGATATATGACCAGCCTGACCCTGAAGTTTCCCAGAGCTTACAGGGCTTCCTGTTCTCAGGTTCCTTTGTGGGTTACGAATGGTCAAATGGGCCCCTGAGTGAGTTTATGGTTGACACCTATTATCCTCACTCACAGATCCAGGTCCAAACAGCCAAAGCAGAGAAGTAAGTAAATATATGAAAGGGCGAGACCCAAATACGTGCCCAGGGACAAGCATTCCAGCTCTACAAAGTGTGCACAGCGCTGGGAGACAGGATTACCTTAACCATCACAAGCCCTCCACTTTGCCATGGCCATAGGACAGGGCCTTCGACAGGCATCTATGGACTGTGATTTCCTTGGTCCCTGTGGTTTTTGCTGGGGCTCAAATCACTGTGTGAACAACTCTGCAGGGAACAAGCTAACCTTTGGAGGAGGAACCAGGATGTTAGTCAAGCCGAGTGAGTACCGGCTCTTGAGCCACAGTTCTGTTTCCAGCATTGAAGCAGGAGCCTAGCCATCAATTTTAAACTGAATGCGCTGTGTTGGCCCACATTAATCTGTCTCAAACTTGCCTTAGAAATGCGTAGTGTTGCTCTTAACGCATAAGCACATAGGTATGCACAGATTCAGTGTGGGTAAAGGATATCGCCATCTTGATATTTTCTAGGGTCTGTCTTCTTAAGAAAAGGAAAACAATTAAGGCACTTTCCTTATTTCTTCACATCTTTTGTCTGATTGTCCCACAAGGTAGAGGAAGGTGGAAAGCGATGATTCTCTCTATTCAGGGTGGTTAAGCGATTTGAATGTGGTCACGATAGCAGGGCCAGGACCCATGTGTTCTAAGGTTAAATATATTGCTGTCTGTACCAGGCTGCAGCCTCTATAACCAGCATTCTGATCTATCTCCTCTGGCCCTCAGTTTTCCCAATTAATGCAACTGAAATATTGGTAATTCTTATCTCCTGGCTCACAGAAAGTGTGTGAGGATTAAAAGGACATTGCTCTGAAAAAGTTGAGCTGGAGGTTTGTTTAGAGTGCTTTTTTTTTTTTTTTTTGAGGAGGGGGTGGATATTGTTTTTGTTGTTGACGATATTGTCCTTTTCATTAAGGAAGAGAATAAAGAAGGGAAAGATACTTGAAAGCCAAGGTGATATGATCAATACGTGAACGTGTACAAATAAATCATTAAGGCATTCAGCCCGGGGCCAAAAGACAATGGATCTTGCTCAGCCACTCACCAACCATGCGTCCATGGGAAGCTCTCTAAGCCTCAGTTCATCTATGACATGGAGATTATGATTCCAGCTCTGTCTAGCTCAAAGGATTTTGTAAGACTCAAATGAGATAACGTATGTGAAATCTCTTTGAAAAGTATGGGCAGTCAGGTGATTCGTGATTTTTTTGAGAGTCAGATTTTATGAAAAATTCCATTTGAGGGTAAACTTGAGGATAAAAAAGCTTCATGGATCTTGGCTATGGCAGAGAAACGGTTGAATTTGGATATAAGGTGAACCTTTCTAGTTGTGAGAATATAGAACGTGAGAATTGGTGACTAAGACTGTCCCTGGAGATCATCAAAACCTGAGATCACTTGGGAGAGAAATGCTTGAGGTTGTGAGCCTGTAGGAAATGGTTTCGGAGGTTTCCTACCATTCCAAAGAATGTATGAATTTAAGACTTTTCTTGAGTTTACCTAAATATGTGCTTGGTGCTGAACTGGGTTTCAACCAAGTGAGAGAACCTGGGAGAATTCCTGTGCTTGAAAATGAAGCTCACTTTGGTTTTTGTGGTGAAATAGATCCCTGTGGGGTTTTTAAGCAGCCTGAAGCTGGTTTTTGGAAGGGGGACCACGTTAAAGGTGACTCTTAGTAAGTATTGCCATGAAATTTGAATTCAATTAGTTACTGAGACATGTAACAGGTTTTTTGTTCATTTAAGTGGACTGGCAAATGTCCTTGGTTTATTCAGATTTAGTGGGGAGCAGAGCTCTCCCTGTATCCTCCCCATCGTAACTGTAAGAGCTCATTTTGCTGGGCAATGGATTGCATTGTTTGCCAACTTAATAGGGAAACAGGATGGAAGAAGTCTCCCCATCTCAGTGGCCAGCTCCATCAGAAAAGCCATCAGAGAAACACTCTGAGATGCTAACACCTTCTCTTCCAGTTGGCCTCCTCTTACAACCTTGATGCCTCAACAGAGAGTGCCACAGTTTCCAATTACCCAGATAACATCCCAAAGTCACTTTGGAAGAATCTCTGTCTCATTTTGTCTTTCCTAACCAGGAATTTACATGGTAGAACTAGATCTAGTACTTCAACAGAGAGAAGGCATGATCTAAGCGTCCATGGCCGTCCTTGACACTGTGTGATTCGGAGCCAGGCTTTGATCTTTCAGGCCCTCTATTGGCTTTACACCTCTATTGGTGAAATTTTTGAAGGAAATGTGTCAGAGTTGTCTAAAGACCATCTGTAAATAGAGGTGATGATTCATTCCTCCACGCTTGGATCTCACTTCAGATAATATCACCTCCTCAGAGAGACCCTTCTTGCCCAACCATTCTAACAAGCCACCAAACACAGCCGCTACCTGATTCTCCATCCCCTTATCCAGCCTGATTTATTCCTGCACTTTCATCACTTGATATTGTATTATCTATGGATTTGTTTCTGTGTGCCTCCCACTAGATTGTAAGCGCCACGAGGACTGGGACAGGGTCCTAGCAACTTTCTGCTCTATCCCAGTGCCTAGCACAGTGCCTTACACATGGAGGTGTTCAGTGAATAGCTATTGAGTAAGTGGAGGACACACCCCCGTCTACCCTCTCCTTCTCACAAAGTAACAGAGCTTTACTGTTGCATTCCCAAACACTGAGAGCTCACTGAGTTCCTTGCCAAAGGCAAGGACAGAATACAAGTGTCCATTGTTTGTAGTTATATACACATTGGAGGCAGTGAACAGGTACTCAGGGTATTTGCAGGGCCTCATTTCACTGTGCCTACCAGACAGGAAGTGTGTTGGTCTTTGGGAAAGGAACCACCGTATCAGTATGTTCCAGTAAGTACCTGGTTATTATTGTTCATAATGCCTGAACTTATCCTGCAGACTTACATTGCACACATGACTAAATGTGTCCTTATTCTTTAACTCAAGGAGTATTGGGGTTTAGTGATGAAAGCCATCAAAACAAAATGAAAAAAACAGATGCTGTCCCTCGTGTCTAATACTCCAACCATATCCCCTGTCCCACCCCATGCTCACAAATTTTTTAAAACACACTAAACTGATAAAAGAAAGAAAGATTACCCACAGGGATAGGAGCAATTTTCTAACCACTGGTAAAATGAGCTCGTGTACAGGAATTGATTCCTAAGTAAAAATGGGAATCAAAGCTGATATGCTTTGGCTGGTAAAACAAGATGACTTGGTGAAATTTTTGAAGGAAATGTGTCAGAGTTGTCTAAAGACCATCAGCTGGACTCTTCTCAGGCTTTCCCCTCCATCAATTCTACTGTGCTCTGAAAAGAGGCTTTCAGAGGCTTAACTCCATGGCTTAGTCTTTATTTCAATAATAAAAAAAGGGGTAAATCCCAGCCAGAGTTCCCAGGAAGGAGGATAGATACATGCTAATCACATTAATCTATTATCAAGGTAGCTCAGGAATTCTTGGCAGGCAGCACGGTGCTGTGATTTATAATACATGCATCTTTGGGACTGGGGCAAGATTATCAATAAAACCCAGTAAGTAGACAATATGTCACTAAAGTAGGAGGCTTAATGTGGTGACTGAGACCCGTTGAACTTACTGCAGTATTTGTAGGGCCCAAATATCAAGAAGTGCATGGTTTATGTGGATTTAAGTGCATTCTGAAATAGAAAGAAATGTTAAAGTAATGGCACAGAGGCTAGAAAGATCTAACTGTGGAGGAAAAATAGTAGTGTCGATGAACCAGAAATAACAGACTGACACAGCTCCGTCAGAGAGTGGATCATAATGAAAAAGGCAAAGTTTGCCTGAACACTGCTAGTCCTAATCCTGGCTTGATCGGTGCATCTGAGCCACAATTTCTTCACCTATAAAATGAAAATATTTCATCTCACCTCATAAGTTTTTTTAAAGATAAAATAAGCTAATGGATATGAAAGTATTTTATAAACTAGTAAATGCTATACACATGTAAAATATTATGATTATTTGTTTTCAGAACAAAAAGAAAAAGCTAGGACAGCTTGGACATGAATATGTAAGAATCTACATATTCTCTTCTCAACATGAAGAGAATATGTAGATTCTTAGTAAAAGAGCTATTTTCATGTAGCCATAGGCATCGGTGAAAACCACTCTCTCTTCTACTGAAGTACAGAGACTCACATGTCACCCACATGAGAATGGCAGAAAGGAAGCCATTCTGTAAAGGCCTGAAATGCAGTGTGAATTCTGGGGGTAACCAAAAGGTTACCTTTGGAACTGGAACAACGCTTCAAGTCACCCCAAGTAAGTCTAAATTCCTAAGCACTTCTCCTTACTTGTGTTGTTGTCTCTCAGATTGTAACATTTGGAGCACATAACGGGGATGTAATAGGGCTTTTCTGGCCATTTTCAGAAGATTTAAATAAAGATATTATAGAAAGATCCCTCATCCAACCCTTAACATTATAATAGTTTTATTCCATCCAAGTTGTGTTCTTTCTTAATAGAAAAGAAAGCCAAGACACTACCCATGAGGCCAACTGAAAACAGTAGATTTGCAGAGCATAAGAACCAAAGAGAAGGCAAGTGGTGTTTTTTACCAGACCTGAAGCAGAGTGGGTGCCCTTTAATCAGGATGCGTGGCTTTGGGGACAGAACAGGACTCGAGTAAGTAACCAGGCTACCACTAGGCCTAAGTCTGCAAAATAAGTTGACTGTAGGAGCAGGAAGCTGTCCCTCAATGATCTGGATGCTATTCCATGAAGTTTCAATTGATTGAAGTTAAAACTAGGAGAGACACTATGGCAGGAATCTAAAAATTGGTAAGTGTGATGGAGACAAAAGGACTAGATACATCTGAGGGATGCATAGAGTTGAAAATCACAAGTTTGGTGGTGATAGACCCAGAACGATGAGGAGAGAGAGGCTTCATTTTAAGTGTTGCACAATAAATGCCCATATTTAAGTTGAATGGCCTGTGTGTTATGTGGAATGTAAAAAGAAAGTTAAGATGTAGTCCCCTTCATAGGTGAAAGGGCTGTATCTCTCAGTCTTGGGTATGTGAAGGGTGTGTGGGCTTGTGGGTGTTTTTGGCTGACTAAGAAACACTGTGGGAAGGGTGGAGGCTCTACATGGATCTTCGGGAGCGGGACGAGACTGCTGGTCAGGGCTGGTGAGTAGAGTATCAAGGGAACAACAGGAAGATTGATGAAAATGTTTTCACGTCTCAGGAAATGATTGTGTGATGGAGGATACGCTGGAGTTCGGGGCATCACTGTTACTAGAGGTCTAATGTCTGGTTCTAGCAAGAGAATTAACCCCAATACAGCTGCAATCTCAATCTCGTAGGAAGGAGGAGAAAGATTCTTCACTCATAGCTCCTCCTAACATGTATCTGTCCTATGCTAAAAAGTCTCATGTCTCCAGGGTACTTGTGTAGCAGTGCTGGTTCAGTGTGCTTAACCCCACGTCACCTGTTTTTCATTTGTAAAATAAGGACAATAATATCAGAGTTCATGGCACAGTTAACGGCCCAAATAAGGCAAGGTGATATATAGCGATTGTCAACCCACTTGGCATGTGTAGGTTCTCCATAAATGCTGGTCTTCTTTCCCTTCCGTAAGCAATCAGAGGTTGAAAGACCCAACACTGCAGGCCATTTTTGTATGGGGGCTTGCTATAGTGTGAATTCAGGATACGACAAACTTACTTTTGGAAAGGGGACTATGCTTCTGGTCTCTCCAGGTAAATGTTGACCCAATCCCACTCCTGTTTTCTCGTTCTCTGGTTTAAGACTTCTACATGTAATTTCTGTGTTTTACCCTTGTGGATGCATCATCCTTGTTTTATCAGTTGACCTATGAGTTTAAGGTTGAGCCTTCATGGAGCACTTTGAAAAATGAAAATAACCAACAGAAGAGTTGGATTAGTAGGATTAGAAGTTGAATTAGTTGAATTAGTAGAACTAATTTGCTAGGTAGAATGGAATAGAGACTAATACCCAGATAATTAAGACAAACCTGGTTTCTCCAGAAATAGCCTGGCTTCCTGTTTAAAGACTAGACTGTAGCCTCACCCCCGGTATCCCTCCCATTCCTCTTCCCTCTATATCCCCGATCTAGCTGAGGAGTCTTGGACAATCTGTGACACACACAGCTACAGAATTCTTTCATTACTGAGAAGATCTGCCTATTAAAATTGAAAGATCCTTAAGAGCAGAGGTTCCTGTTATATACCATGAAGTGTCTAATATGGTCCTTTTACAGAGTAAGTGCTTGATAAGTGCTTGTTTAATTGAAATCAAATACCCAGAAAAATCAAGTTTCCCGGCCAAAGGGAAGAAGTGAATATAGTAAGCAACACAGTACATCCAGTATGTGGTGGAGAAGGAAAAATATTAGACTGAGAATCAAAGAGACCCGTGTTTTTGTCTCTGCTACCAACTAGCAGTGTAACTTGGAGCAGATCCCTTGCCTCTAGGCCTCAGTTTTCTCCTCTATAAAAGGGGAAGTAGGTCTGGTTGATGACCCCTCTGCCCTCCTGGCACCAGCAGCCTATGAATTTATTCCATTTGGGGTGGAGGGAGCTTTTTTCTCCTATGAATAAGTCAAATAGCTATATTAAATCTTAAGTATTTTCTAACTCATCAGGGTAAATCAGGAAAAGGGGTGAAGTGACAGAGGGAGTTTATTGTGAGGCAGCGGACACTGTGGGACTCATGGGGAGGGGCAAACAAACTCACCTTTGGGAAAGGCACCCGGCTAAAAGTGGAGCTGAGTAAGTGTGCAATTCTAAGGTAACTACAAAATGTATTCCAGTGACGGTGAATGGGAGAAAAGGAGATATTATTTTTGTCATTTGTATCTTATTTATAATTAACCATAATCTAGTGCTGAAGTATTAAGAATTGTGGCACCCAGATAAATTAATGAAAATATTCAAAGACTGTCCAAGAACATTTTCTTTAAGTTAGAGTTTAGCAAGCTATTAAGACTTTTCCCAAGACGTGAGGCTGACAGAAGCTCTGTCCAGTATTAGAGTTTTTAGCACTAGAATTGAGCTAAATGGAGCCAGAAAGAGGAAAAAAGCAGAAGAGCAGAAAATTGCATGGCCCTGATCTAATAGAACTTTCCTGCTTCCACTGCCATTGATTCTGAGACTCATTGCAGGAGACTATTCAAGGTCACTTGACCTATGCTCCAAATAAGCCCTACCAAGTTCATTCCAGAGATGATGTCCCTTTGCACTAAACATTATTCAAGAAGAATCAGTGAAGTGCAGAGAAAGGAGCCCAGGGCTTCTGGTTGCAGTCTAGAGTTCTAGATTTGATTGAGCCCCAACAGGCGGTGTGACGCTGAACAAGTCATTGCCCCTCTGTGTGCCTCAGACTCTTCCAGTGTGAGATGAGAGGGTGGAAGCCCTCAAAATCTGTGGTTCTTACTCCTATACCATCCTGGAGTTTATACAACCCAAGGATATGGACTCATGGCTATTTCACAAACAAGTTCTATAACACTAAAAAAACCTTGTTAATCAATCATTTAACTTAACATATAAATCATAACCACCACCTCAGTTTCTACGATGTGTAGATACGATAGTAGGGGCATGACAGACAGTATTGTTTATCTTCAAACAACTATGGATCAAGGAACAGTATTCCTATTTTACAGAAAAGGAAACTGAGGCTCAGAGAAGTAACTGCCCAAGATCCCAGGGTTAGTGAGTGGAAGGGTCTAGATTCAAACCACAGTCTGCTTGCCTGATCTCAAAGCTTACTCTTTCTACTACATTATGTCACAGACCCTGTGCCAGGGCTTACCTAGGAATGAGAGAGGATGCCAATCAGAGTTAGTAAGGAAATACATGGAATTTATCTTTTCCATTCTTAGATACTGCCATGACTTGAGACATGGAGCTTTGGGAAATCTTGACTTGGATGCCCCAAATCTAAAGGGTTCTCTTCCCTTTTTAATGAGGAAACAAGTAGTACAGGGGCTGCTGGGAGAATTTACCCCAATGGAGAGAGGAGACAGAAGAGCTGGCAGCAGCCACTTCCTTATTCTGACTCTCCCTTCCCCTCACAATTTCTTGTATTTTCCCCATGCAGACCAGTGTCCAATGTAACCCATCTATAAGTGCCTGATTCATTTGTGAGTTATAGAAATATGCAACATTGAGTGCACTTTGGACATTGCTGGATCATAGAACTTTAGCTCTGAAAGGGAAATCCAAACCTCTTTTTTTCCAGTAAAGAAATTAAGACCCAGAGAGGTTGGTCGAATTGTCCATTATCATAAAATCAGTGAGAACTAGGGCTGGGATGAAAACGTGGGGATCCTGGTCCCTGGGCCATATTCCATGACTACTGTTTGGTGAACTAACCCTTCCAGTAGGTAGGAGGTATGAGATTGTTCATGAATAGGAAGAAACCAAATGGATTTACTGGGAGAATATAAAAAATTGCTCCTTATTATGAGCACCTTCCCATAGGCTCCCTGGGCCTGCTTTACAGCTATGGTTAAAAAATGGAAGGAAAAGGAAGCAGCCTATTTTGTCACAGCACAAATCACTGTGGGAAATAGCGGAGGCTCCAAAGTTGTCTTCGGGACAGGAACAAGGCTATTTGTTGAAGCAAGTAAGTTCCTTGAAATAGCCTGATTTTTATTACAGTTGAAGGATATCTGTTTTCACTGATTTTCCCCCAAGGGTTTTGTCTGCTATTTAAGTAAGAAAATAGTTTGGTGATGCTAATGTTGCATTATATGTATCCACGAGCCTCATTCATGCCAGAAACATGTAGTAAACACTTAGTAAGTGTGGATGGACATAACTACCCTAGGTCCCGTCTAGAACTGAAACTCTGTAATTACATAAATGGCTTTTTCAACCTGAATATTCATGACATTTTTTATATAATCTACTGCATACAAAGCAGGATTTCCTATTGAGTTGTGACTTATTTCTTGTCATCTTCCAATGGTCTTAGAAATGAAGGTTAAAGAGTAAAATTGCACGCCTCTTCCCACTTTGGCGCATGTACGCAAACTCGGGAACATGCTTAGTAACTAACTTGTGTGTGACTCAGGAATCCCCAGCTATGGTCCAGCTATAGGGCACCATTTGTATAGAGTTGGCCCAGTTATAGGGTACCATTTTGTATAGAGTTATGTCAGAGTGTGAACACAGGTTATCAGAAATTCGTATTTGGAACTGGCACCCAACTTTTGATCAGCCCAAGTAAGTCAGCGCTCCAGAAATGTGTAACCCCACCTCCAGCATTGGGTTTATATTTATATATGTAGCATTTGCTCTGGTCTATAATAGAATATGATGACGATGATGATTATCATTATTATTGTCACATCATTATTATTATTATTACCACTACTGTTTTGTTATTATTGATCATAACAATGCTGCTAACTCAGAATATATTTTTTCTGCCATATTATTCGTTTTACCCTTTAAGGAGAATCAATGTCAAGGTATCAGAAGAAAAATGTTTGAGTTTCCTTTGCAGTCAAGTACTTGTTCATTCAGTTGCCCCCTCTCTGCTGAGGGTCCATAAGAACTTCAGGATGTCATGGTTTTTATGTTGCCTCCTGATTATCTCTGAGAAATGCTTCCTTGGTTTTTCCCTGCCTAAGCACTTAGGTTTTGCAGCTCATATTTACCAAAAGTATACTTAGATTTTAACCTCTCCCAAAACTGGCCTTCTTGTCCCAGTAATTATGCACAGTAAAAGTCAGTTCAACTCAGTAAGTGCTTATCGAGTATCATCAAGCCAGGGGCCATAGATGGTTTAAAATGAAACAAACAAACCAAGAAAAGAAGAAGCATAAGATGCGGTTCTTGCTCTCAAGAACTTCCAGTCTTGTCAGAAAAACAAAACACTCATCTGTTAAAAGTCTAATAACAATTTATATGTGGGTGCACCAAGCAGTGTGCTGTATGTGGTCATGCGCAGGACCTGGGACCCTACTGACTGGAGGCAGGACAGCAGTGACAATGGACAGTCCATATTCCCTGGCAGAGAGCAAGCAGGATTCCACCCCTGTGTTTCTGGAAACGGATTTAAGACTGTTATCTGCTGAGATGTTTGACTTTCTTGACAGAAAGCCCCCTTGACAGAAAGCAGCCTTGACTTAGGTGAGGATAGAAAAAGTAGAAACAGGAATGAGTCAGGCGTGAGTCACCCAGAAACCTCGCTCAGCCCCAGAGAGGATGCGGTGACTCTGAGTCAAGCTGAGGCATGTTTTTAGCATGTGCCCTGGCCTGGCTTGCTGGAAATGCTCTTGCTCCTACTCTTTCTGGCAAAGTGAAAAATACATTTTTGCATATGCCCCTAAGGCAATGGCGCCTTCCTCTCAGGCGGGGCAGCTGAGGTGGGAAAATGCAGGCTGCTGCCTGGTGTCTTTTTTCTTTTTTTTTAAGTTACTTATTTATTTATTTATTTACTTATTTATTTATTTAGGCTGCATTGGGTCTTCGTTGCTGCGCACGGGCTTTCTTTAGTTGTGGCGAGCGGGGGCTACTCTTCGTTGCGGTGCGCGGGCTTCTCATTGTGGTGGCTTCTCTTGTTGCAGAGCACGAGCTCTAGGCGCACGGGCTTCAGTAGTTGTGGCTTGAGGGCTCTAGAGCGCAGGCTCAGTAGTTGTGGCGCACGGGCTTCAGTAGTTGTGGCTCGCGGGCTCTAGAGCTCAGGCTCAGTAGTTGTGGCGCATGGGCTTAGTTGCTCCGCAGCATGTGGGATCTTCCCGGACCAGGGATCGAACCTGTGTCCCCTGCATTGGCAGGTGAATTCTTAACCACTGTGAGGGAAGTCCCACTGCCTGGTATCTTTAGAAATACGTACACCCACCCGGCCTATGTAGGAGGCAGGTTTTTCACCAAGTTTTGTAAAGGTTCTGTGTTTCCCAGAGGAGAAATAGCCAGAGGCTGTTTGTTGATGGCTGTGATGAGGAAAATGGAGGTGATGGGTAGCATCAGGGCTGAAGCTGCTACAGCCATTAGGGAGTCTCCCTCCTGTGCTTAGAGCACCCATCAGAAGGAAAAGGTTAGGATCAGCCTTCCCAGGATCCCAGCTTTTAGAGCTACTGGGAAGCGTGTGTGTCCTCCATGAGAGGGTGGGCAAACCCAGGACCTTTTTGTAATGCACTTTCCCAGAGTGTGATTATGGGAACAGATTCACTTTTGGAAAGGGGACTCGAGTGTTGGTCACACCAAGTAAGTGAGCCGGGATCCTCCTGGACATATGACCCCCTCCCCCACCCACCGCTCTTCCTACCCCGTAGGTACCAGACAACTTATTATGTCCATGGGAGGGCGGAGGGCATGTCCTTCATCAATGCCACCCCTAACGTCCTTAGAAGCTCACTGTGTCAAACCTTCGTGTGCCCCTTGTTTCTTCCACCCTCCCTTCCTCTCAGCATCTCCACTGACAGTATATTGAATAATATAAAAATCTCCTTTGCCGCCCATCCTGGGAGCACTTGTATCTGACAAAAGAGTAGCAGAGTCACACCTTGCTGTGGCTTCAGGCAAGCAGGGTGGTGCTGGAGGTACGGCTGCTGGGGAGTTGCTGCCCTGCTTCTCCACTGACAGGAGCGTGTGTTTTCTGCTGGGTAAAGGAGGTGAGGAGCTCTTCTAGTCCCCAGTCCCTGGCTCCCATCACCACCCCTAGGCTCAGGGTTCCAGGACAGCTGTGGGAGATTCCTGCAACTCTGGGGGCGTTGGCCAGTGTTTCCCCGGATTGTTGCCCCAACCACTGGAGCAATAGGTAGAGGGAGGTCATGTGAGACGGGTTTTAGCAAAGGCTTTCCTCGCTGTGTGTATCAGGAAGAAACTATGGACTTATATTTGGAAGAGGGACCAGGCTTGCTGTTCATCCATGTGAGTATTATAGAAACGGTCAAGGGATGTTTTGTAGACAGAGGATATATGATGGAAGGATACTGCAAAAATGAGGGAGTCTGTGACTGGGCTGCTCCATCGTGAAAGAGTCCTTTGCTGTCTGGGAGTAACTTACCATTGTGTCAGGTCTAATGAAATGATTGAGGCTGTGCTGGACAAGGGTTTTGCACAGTGCGTGCAGAGGACAAATCACCAAGGTTTGAGAAAAGAGGCTTCACTCTTGGTTAGGTTTCTGAAGCAGAACTATCTTCCTGGCAGCCAAGGGGCCCATCCTGCCCTTCAACCCCATGGCTGAGAATCTCTCGCCACGTCCCCTTGGATCCATGAGATATCTGTCGCACATGACAGCATCCCAACCAGAATGCTGAGGCACCCTGGGGTGCTGGAGAGGGCGGTGGGGCAGGGACAGGTCTCCTCTGGCTACAAGAAGCCTCATCCTTCCCTCAGTGGAAAGCATTGCTGGGAACCACCATATTATTAGCTACTCTTTACTGAATGCCTGACATGTGCCAGTGACCATACTCTGTCCTTCAAAGAATTTCTCATTCAGTGCTCACGTCCATCCTAATGCTAGGTAGCTGGTATTAGGCCCATTTTACAGATGAAGAAACAGAGGCTTGGGGCAAGTAGCTTGCCCAAGTTCACACAGCTAGGAATAATAGGGCTAGAATTTAACTCTAATCTATTTGACTCCAAGGCCTTACTGTTAACCATGCCACCACACTGCCACCACTGCCCCTCCTGCACTCTGTGAAGGAAGACCCCAGACCTCAAAGGCTACCTGTCTGGTCCTTGGTTTGCCTATCCTGAGCCTTCTTGCCATGGTGACCATGGCAGCTTTGGTCCAGGACTTAGCGTTTCTGAAGAGATGAGTAAAGTCATTGAATTGGGTTGGTAGGATGCAGGTATGGCAGGGAGGGAAGCAGAAACCTAGGGGGACTGATTATTGGGCATAAAGTGACACAGAGAGAAATTTATCATCAAAACGATGGAACAGGCTGTTCAAAAGCTCCATTCCCAAGAGTGAAGGCTGTAAATGTTGGGGGGAGGTGAGAAGCGCAGGCAGCCGCCCTGGGTGGCAGAGGGCAGGCATTTGTACTGCATTGTACCAGGGTGTGGACACAGGCAGCAGAACACTCACTTTCGGGAGTGGAACAAGACTCCAAGTGCATCCAAGTAAGTGCCTGACCTTAGACTCCGGCCAAAGACACAGAAAGTCCCTACTCGGCTTTCTTGGATGTTGAGTCTGCACTTCCTGAGCTAATTTCTCATGATTCTTCATGAGGCTTGAACGTTTTGAAATTTGAATTCCCAGCCACTAGCTCCACAGCGGTCTATTTTCTAAAGGTAGTAATTGCCAATGGGGCCTGGCCTTTTCATCGTTACAGAGGCGGACTCTTTTGCTATTTCTAGATTCCTTTGAGACAAAAGACCTTTATCAGAAATCATGACTGATTGTGCCAAAAAATTTATTTTTGTTACCATCTAGTTTTCATGAGAGGTGATAAGTTAAACTTCCTAAAGACCCTGGGCATGGAATACACTCTCACAAAACTCCATATCTAATCAAGAGAGATAGGAAGAACTTAAGGCCTAAATGGTACAATAAAAACAATACTGGGTTTAGAAAATGGACCCATGCAGAACTTAAAAGATAAATGAAACAGTCCTAATAAAAGAAGGTAGAGGACAGGATTGCATTTAAAATGAATTAAAATAATTAGAGGGCTTTCATTCAACAAATATTTACCAAGCAACTATTATATTCTAAGCACTATAGAAGGAGGGAGGAGGGGAGGGAGGGAAATGCAGAGTCTCTGCCATCCAGGATCTCCCAGTGGGTAAACATCCATATAAAGAGACAATTAAGCCCAGTGTCACCACATCGTAGTGGAAGTACACACAAGTTGCGATGGAATAGCAGAAAGGAAGGCATCCCCGACCTCCTATCCTAGTTGCCTGGTACTTTCATGCATTCTGCACTGCACCATAAGCTCTGTGAGGTCAAGACCCTCTCTCATTCATCCTTACACCTCCACACTCCAGCACAAGGCCTGATGCATAGGTGTCACCTAAGAAATGATTGTTGAAAAAATGCCTCTAGCTAGGAGACTCAGGGAAGGCTTCAGTGGAGGGATAGTAACTGTTTAGAACATATTGGTTTAGACCGTAGCAAGTATTCTCCAACAGAGTTGTTAGATTTCAAAACCGGGAGATTACAGAATCCATCTGAACGTGCGTGGGTGGGCGAAAGCCCACTTCTCCAGGGAAAACTTCCTCCATATTTATCTGTTCAGTTGTGCACTTCACCAAAGCCTCTTCCCTGCCCTGGGTCAGTTCAGGCT
The DNA here is from genome assembly GCF_028564815.1 of Eubalaena glacialis. Taxonomy (NCBI): domain Eukaryota; kingdom Metazoa; phylum Chordata; class Mammalia; order Artiodactyla; family Balaenidae; genus Eubalaena; species Eubalaena glacialis. The sequence continues at coordinate 120,177,007 of NC_083717.1, forward strand.
ACTTTTAGAAAGCCTGAAACCCATCATATTTCTAAAGAACCAGAGTTCAGAGGCATAAGAACTACAATACCCTGAGAGGGAAGCAGCATAAATGGGTTTTAGCAGCAAAAAGGAGAGGTCTAATGATAAATACATGGAGTCTATGTCCCTACTTGAGACGTCACCCAGGAAACTTTTCTCCATTTGTTCTAAGGAAACTTTTCTCCTTTAGGACCAGAACCTTCTTTGAAGTACACAGCTCTAAGGTGTGTAGGAAGGTGTGTGGAAAGAAAACCAATAAATTCACATTTGGGAAAGGCTTTAAAGTTGCCATTGTTCCCAGTAGGTAAACCCTGCAAAGTGTTGGGGCGATGTGGTCTTGCATGATGACTGCATACGTATCTGCCCTCGAGCCATTCCTGACAGTGGCAGGAAAATTTGCTACATATGAAGCTGTTTCATAATGATTAGAAAGAAATAATAGCATTAATGAGGCCCCTAATTGTGTCCGTAGGAGTTGGTAGGAGAACAAACAGATTCAGAACACAGAAAGCTTAAGGATAAAATTAGGCTGAAATTTAGGATGAATTTTAAATTCTTTGAACTAGAAAAGGGACTTCCAGGGAATGTACATCTAAACCTGTACATGTTCCACAGAGGTTAAGGGGTGTTTTAAGAAAAAAAAATCTTGAATCAAGTAAGTTTAAGCTCTAAATTTCTTTATTGTAAGACTTCTCAGAGCCTTTAAAATGCTACTATGCACTGTCGGTCTTCAGGACTGAAATACACTATGCAGCGCTTTCCAAACTTCTTTGAGCTTAGAATCTCTTTTGCAGAGAAACTTAGGACTAGAGTTCTGTGAATTTCTCACTGAGAAGGACTTGTCTAAACCACTCTCAAACTTTGGAGATTTTTTTTGTCCCCATATGAATGTCAACCCTAATCTTAGAACCCTCCAGAGAAATAGATTCTCAGGCCCCATCCATAACTCACTCCTGATTCTCACAACCTTCAGAGTTAAGCAGTCCTCCTTGTGCATTGTATGTGATATCCCTATGGCAATATTAGTCTCTCTCTGTCTCTGCCTTCAGAGACTAATAGAACTGCTTTCTAAAAGGAGAGCTTTCATGGGCCTCCCTTCCATGAATTAAGCCCTACCCAAGGTTTTCCGTCTATTGCCGATGCTGTGAATTTTCCCTCAAGATTCATTTCCCAGTTAATCCCTGGCTCTTCTCCAGACCCTTCCAATTGTCCTCCTTCACTTCCAGTGTGGAACCCAGAATGGGCATCCACCCTCCAGGAAGGCCTGACCTGCTCAAGGCCGGCTAGGAGGGAAAGGTCTGTGAGATTATTACACAGAAAGCTGAGGAATTAGGACTCAGTGGGCCAGACTTTTTTCTTGTGCCAGAGAAAGGGGGATTTTGGAGAAGCCTGTAAAACAGGCACAGGAGACATTTCTGCCCCGGTGAAGCTGACCCTGCCGGGGGCTAGAGTTCTTGTAAAGCACCCTCCTAGTGTGTGTTGTCTGGTGGCTACAATAAGCTGATCTTTGGAGTGGGGACCAGGCTGACCGTACGCCCATGTGAGTATGACAGTGCAAATGACCAGGGCAAAGTAACTGACAACTTGTCTATGAGAAAACCAGCAATGATTTACGGTAAACTCGAGGATATGTGAAACACTCGTTTCCGTTTCTACAAACTCTTCTGGTATCTTAAGATGTTCCCATTTCTCATACTAAAGACAGAAGTGCCACGGGCCAGTTGAGGAAATGAAAATCTGAGGAGAATAATTTACGGAAACATAAAAAGAGTTGCAGATATTCAGTGCTTTCAAGCAAAACAGATAATGTCAGCACCAGATGATCTGAAGATTCAGGAAATTAGCTAAGTGCTCTTGGGGAAAGAGATGAGTTCATGGCAAACACAAATTCTCTTTTATTGCAGCAGGTAGCTAAATTCCGTGGATGGACTAATGAGCATGGTGTGGGGATACCTGCTCACAGAATCTTCCTCTCTGGAGCTTAGTAGAGCATTGAACCACTCCCAGGGTAAAGGTGACCCTTTTGCCTATCTGAATGGCAAATATAACAAGGCACGGAGGCAGGATGGTGTGGGGTTCATAGCACAGCTTGGGAGGCTGGCAGACCTGGGGGGAAGTCTGGCTCTACCATCTCCAGCTAATTAAGTCTCCACTTTCTCAATGGCAAAATGACAATATCCACATCATAACAAGACAATGCTCAGCATATAGCAAGTAATCAATAAATGGTAGCTTTACTAAATAATATTAATAATAATTATCATCATCATCAACAAGCCTTTGTAATTACTAAACCTTCATTATTGTAAAGGGAAAGGGGAATGACTTCCCTGGGAAATATGAAACCTAAGAAACAAAGACCCAGGGTGCCTTGTAGAATGGTGCCCTCAAAGTCTGGTGGGTTTCAGCAGGTTAACATCAGGAAGGTTATTGCACAGACCTTACCCTCAGTGGGGATTCGGCAGTGGTAACAAGTTAAACTTTGGAGCAGGGACCAGACTAAGTGTCCAACCAAGTAAGTAATGCGGGGCAAGGGTGGACATTGACAACTAATTCTTCTTTGTCCAAGATGCTGAGTTGAGCCCAGGTATTATCTTCTGTATGATCCCAAATGGTTCTTTCCACCCATCCCAGAAAATCCTCTCATCCTGCGCTCAATGCTCAGGAAACATCCTTGGGCTACAACCTGAAGAATCATGAGTCAGGTGATGGGCAAGGAGTCCTGGACCTTTCACGAGAGGATCCAGGATACTGCTGCCCTGAGCGGGGGGTTCTACTCTACTGAATTCTTGGTTTAAGGAAACCACAACCTCCAACCGAGGGCACTACAGCAGGATGAGGCAGGAGGGGAAGGATTAAGAGACAAAGTCTCAACACAGAAGATCAGAAGGTATACCTCTAAAGAGTGGGACCCTCCGTCCCCTGTGAGAGATCAGTGTTTCTGCTACTGAAATAGGAGGTAGTCCAGTGAGTTTCTGTAATGGTATCACCTGCAGTGTGAATACCAGAGGAATGACCGATAAACACACATTTGGGAAAGGAATGCAAGTGGCCATAATATTTGGTGAGTCATTCTAGGTGGCACCATTTGCAACCCCATGGGCCAGTGTCACTAATCTTTCCCCGGGGATATTAGTATTACTATGGTAAGGCTAACTGTGGGTGTTACAACTAATTGTCTTACAGAGGCCTCTGTGAACGGGAAAAGCCACACTATCGATCTTGAAAATCTGTGTTTCTCTAGGTCAAACGCATTAAAATTTTACTCTAGTCATTCAGTGGCTAATTTTAAATGCCTTCTATGTGGCCATCAATCTATAAAATGTGAGACTGAGTATGAAGATATCTAAGATAGATGCCTGACCTGTCTCCAAATAGTATAAAAACTAGCCAAAGGGACCAAACTATTGTAAATTTAGCAACCTGAAAACCATTTTAGTATCAACCAGCTGATGATGTCAAAAGGCACAGTAGAGATTCAGAGGAATGGAGTCCCGGCTGAAAAGTTGGCCTAGATGGAGACGGTCTGATGCAGTAGAAAGGATTCGTTGAGTCTGAAGGATAGAGTAAGATCTGTTTGGGCAAAGCAAGGAGAGGAGGGGACTTCCAGGCATAAGGAACACCAAGAAAGAAGGCATGATCTTGGGAATGAACAAGGCACATGATTTTGGCCAAGTAAACACATCTAATAATGAAGTTAGATGGAGAGAAAGCCAAAGATAACTTTATAAACAATGGAGAAAAGGAATACTAGAGCCTTCAAGAGAATACAGTATTGATCACAAAACTTGGTATACAGTAAATAATAATAGATCATACATAGTACTTTTATTATTATTTTTTAAATATCATATATTTCTCTGAAATGGTAAACTGAATAAATACAAATTTGCTTCAAAGCCTTAAAAAAAAAAGAGAGAGAGAGAGAGAATACAGACAATTAGGGCCAGGACCAGCCACTAGGAAACTGGGAATCCAATTCAAAAATGCAGACCAGAGGTGAAGGTGAGAGGGGCCAGCTCTTTCCATGGACGGCTTGTGGCCTAGACCTCCCCCTTCTTGCTCAGTGGGCTGTAAGAGCCCATCCCTCAGAGGAGGGGAAACCTAGGCTCTCTGTAATGGAGACATTCAGAGTGGTATGGAGGTATTCCCTCCCAGATGCAATTTGGTAAGGGAACCAGAGTTTCCATTACTCCCAGTAAGTCTGTGCAGGCTCACTGCTTCCTGACGCTCACCAGAGCCTCAGTGGAACTCAGACTCAGAGTCAGTGCTGCTAACTGACATTTTGGGTTCCTGGTGCCTAACTACCAAGAACAGATTTAGTGGTAAGGGAGCTTTCGATCACTGCTGTGCCCCTGGGGGTCTAATGCACTAGAGCCTTCGGACATGTGCTTCTGCCGTTAGTTCTGAATTTAAATGAACAGTTAGGAACTAGAATAGGTGACTTCCATACTGAAAAATTGATCCAGTCTCGCTAAGGCTACCTTCTGAGATGTCATCAGTGGTAGGAGGCGTTTATCTTGCTAAGGTGAAACAGGATGTCTCTCCTCCCAGGGCTCTGGCAGATGGACCCCTAAAGCCCTCCAAATTAACAGTGACTCATTCTTTGTTTTCAGACAAAAAGGTCTCACTAGAGGTACATGGGGTGTAAAAGTAAAAGGGGGCTTTAAAGAGTCAAGTTTAGGGATCAGTATCCAGCTTTTTTGACCAAAAGGTCTAATTAGCAGAAATTCTGCAAATCCGATGATCACTAGGCCACTTGTTTATCCAACAATTATTTCTTGGGCCCCTAGTATATGGCAGAGACCAGGGACACAGCAGTAATCTAGGGACAGGCCTTTGCTGTCACAGAGCTTACATTCCAGGGAGCCAGTGTGAAGAGTTTGGTGTAGCTGTACTCATACAGGGCATACAAATGATTTGAGAGAGGAAATTCAAGCTCTCCAGATCATGGCAGCCCCTGAATGTCATGCCAGGAAGTGTGGGCATCATCTTATAGGCAATAGGGAGTCTCTGAATTATTTTGAACAAAAAGTGACCCAATCAGCCCCATGCTTTAGACAAGTCGTTTGGATGATGAGCTCAAAGAAGAGATTGAAGTGTGGGGAGCAGGAGAGGGTGAGTAAGAGAGGAAATCAGGGGTAGGGAAGCCGCACAGGAGAAACAACAGCCAAAATGCACATAGGGAAGCCCAAAGGGTATCAACTGGTAAAAACAAGACTTGAAAGAGGCTAAAAATCACCTCAGTTCTTCTGACTTCACTAACTGCTCTTTCATTTTGATCTCTCACTAGCAAAGTTGAGCTACAATTGGCCTGCCCCGGTATCACCCCTCACAGAACTCAAGTTGGCTTTAAGTCTCACCCTCAGCCCCTGGTGTCTTTCCTCATGGTCCGTGGCATTGCTCACTCCAGACCAATGCTGTCTGATAGAACTTCCAATGACAATGGAAATATTCTGTCATTCTTCACTGTCCTATACAGTAGGCATCAGCCACATGTAGCTACTGAGCTCTTAAAATGAAGGTTTATGGTTAATTGAATTTTTAATTTTACTTGATTTTGGTTAGTCTTAATTTCAATAGCCACAAGTAGCTAAAGACGATCACATTGGACAGTGCGGTCTAGACCTTCTCCAGCCTGACACCCCCCTGGCGCTAGGACTTGAGTGAGAGTTTAACCAGGACTCAAAGTTGGGCATCTGGCCCCCACAGTAACCCCCTTCCCCCTCTAAGGCCATCCTGTGTCTGGTGGCAGCTTAGCCTCTGCCTTCTTCTTGAGGCCACGTTCTCTCAGCACCTCCACACACTTCCATGTCCCCCTCCCTGGTCCCACCCATGACCCCCGCTGATGACTAACAAATCCACTGGCGTGTGGTATTGGTTAATGGCTTCCCGTCTCTCCCCTCCCAGGAAGAGATTTACACCATAGGTCCTTAACCCACAGTGATGTCAGCCCCACAGGTAGATGGAGATTAGAGGGGAGCAGGCAGAATCCTTTGAAGCCAGAGGTTTGGATGTCGCTCACATGTGACCATGGACCCACCCCTGCTCTGCTGCTCCAGGGACAGCCCCACCACAGACAGCTCTGCCTTGACTCACCATCCCAAGGCCATGCCAAGGGCTGATGCCCCTGGTTTGGGGTCCAGCTGGATATCTGCATTGCCAAGGCCACCCTGGCTGGCTCAGCTAGTGGGGTGCATTATGCATCACTGGTCTGCAAAATTTTGCATGCGTGGTGAGGAGCTGGGGGAGTAGAGAACCACAGGGGCAGGAAGCTGTTGTCCCAACCCTGCTGTAAACTCTCTGGGTGGCCCCAACGTGTTAATCCTCCAGGCAAAGCTCTGCTTCCTCCTCCAAGGGCAAGAGGTCTGAAAGAATAAACACTGAGGGTTGCATTAAAAACACAAAATCCTATGAAAATACTGAAGAGTCATTCTCAGCACTAAAGAAAAGCCTCCAGCAACTCCTGCTTCCTGGGGGGTGAAGAGTAGAAACTGTGTATTACTCGGCAGCACGTTATTATGGCAGTCTCCTGGTAGTATCAAGAGCTACAATTACTAAAATTATTTCAGTATTTCACAGTTTATTAAATATAATTTATATGGAGAAACTCTCATGGCTTCTCAGAATAGCCTGGTTAGGAAAGTGGATGAGGCAACATCCGCATTTGACAGATGAAATTCCTGAGACTCAAGGAGCGGGTGTGAATTGCTCAAGGCCTTGTATCTAGTAAATGGTAGAGCCAGGGCTTGGATGCAGATGTTCTGATTTAGCGTCTAAAACTTTTATCAGTGAGAGAAATCTCCTGGTGATGCGACCGATCTTCCAACTTCATGCCAGCCTATCATAAAGCTCGCATTCCTGTCAATGCCCAACCTTAGTGGGGGAGACCACCCCAGATTCTAAGACGTATGGTTTGCTTTGCTGGACATCTTTTCTACGCTCGCTTTGTCCTGCCAGAACTATGTTGTTGCTTACTGTGCCTACTGAGCTTTGAAGAAGTTCCCTTAAGCAGAAGAGTAGGCAGTATCCTTAAGTAGCCCTGCATTTCTGGTTTCCTCGAATGGCAGGCAGGGCCTGGCAGAGAGCATTCACTGAGAGCCTGGCCTCTTGGCCAGGACTCATGGTTTGTGCCTGTCCCTGTGTCCCGTCTGTTGCAAGCTGCTGGTGTCTACAATGTTCTTTCCCATCTAAAGCCTGACAAATGTGACTTGTCAGCCCTACAGAGCCCCACTCTTGCCCATCACTGGCATCTGGACTCAGGCCTGGGTTGGGGCAAGGAGAGAAACGAACATCTCCTAACCCGTGTCTTTTGGGTCTACAGATATCCAGAACCCCGACCCTGCCGTGTACCAGCTGAGAAGCCCCAAATCCAGCAACACCTCCGTCTGCTTATACACCGATTTTGAATCTCAAGCCAATGAGTCACAAGTCACGAGGCCCGTGGTGTACAGCTCAGACAGCACCGTGCTGGACATGGGAGCCGTGGGTTCCAAGAGCAACGGGGTCGTGGCTTGGGGCAGCAGCGCCGATTTGGGATGCACAGACACCTTCAACCAGACCTTCTACTCTAGCTTAGGTGAGTGCGGCCTTGGTGCCGGTCTGAGCTGAGTCTCCTCCTTCGAGAGGCCCGGTTGTGCTCGGGGCTCGGGTCCTTGGTATCTAAAAGCTGCTCTGATTGGTGGTCTCAGCCTCATCAATTGTCAGCAAAGCCCCCTCCCCTCTCTTTACTGAGCACCAGTGAATCCCATGCCGGCAGGCCACAGGACGTCCTGGGCAAAGAGCAGAGGGGGAGAGGCGAGGGGCACACCGGCCCTGAAGGCTCACCCGCTCTGAGTCCCACCCCCCGCCCCTCCCCGGCTCCGCCCAGCTCCTTACTGCTCCTCCAGGCCCCGCCCTGATGCACTTCTCCAACATCCCTCCCCTTATTTCTCCCTCTCTGCCAAAGGTCTCTCCCAGCTCCTAACCTCACTCATTCATTCATTCATTCACTCAGCGATCACTGATTGTGCATGTACAACATGCCAGTTGCTGCCATGGAGGAGCAAACACATCAGATGAGGGGTCTGCCCTGAGCAAGCCCCACTCCCGTTGGGGGAGACCAACCATCAGCAAGTGGAAATCGAAAGAACTCCAGATTGTAATATGTGCTTTAACTTGGAGTTGGGGAAACAGCCACCTTAGGGACAAAAGTCACAGAAGGGCTCTCTGGGGAAATGCTATTTGAGCTGAGATTTCAAGGCTAAGAAGGTACCAGCCATGCCAAGGGCAGAGAAAGGACCCTATAGAGGCCTGAGCCAGGAGCTCAGTGAGAAAGGAGAAGGGCAGGAGGAAATGAGATGGAAGAGGTAGGCAAGGGCCACATCACAGGGCCTCACCCGTCATGAGAGGGAGACACTGTTCTAGGTACAATGAGAAGCTTTTGATTGGCTATAAACAGGGGAATGACATCCAATTTACTTTTTTTAAAAGTCATTCTGACCGCTGAGTGGGAAATGGATTGTAGGAGCCAAGAGTAGAAGCAGAAAAGAAGCCCTTGCAGCAGAGAGATGATGGAGGCCAGGACAGGCTTGTGGCAGGGGAGTTAAATGCCCACGCCCAACACTATTTGGGATCCAAAGGTAGAACCATGCAGGCATGAGAAGAAAAAGGGGGCATCAAGGAAGGTGGCTGGATTTTATTTCTGAGCAGCTGTGTCAATGGTAATGCTGTTTACTGAGTCAGAGAAAACAAACAAACAAATTTGGGATGCAGGGGTCAAAACTTTGTGGAACACATGAAAGCATCTATACCCCTCATGGCACTTGTCACTGTGTCTGTCTTACTTCCTCTATCAGACTCCAGACTGGAACTTGCCCAAAGGGCAGGGTCTAACAGCTCCTTAGGGCCTTGTGTCATGTAACATGCGTTTAGCACAACCAGTGTTCATTAAGTGAATAAAATGGTGCCCAGAAGCCAGGGTGTTGGTCCTTCAGGGACCACCGCCATCATTCAGTGGCTCATCCCAGCAGGTGCCCATATGGGACAGGTTCTCTCCAGATCTCTGCACAAGGAAGAATGGAGAGGCTGGAGACATTCACCAGCCCAACTTCTGGGGTGGGAGAGTCAGCATGCTCGGAACTCTAAGAAAAATTTCTTTGTTTGTTCCTTCTAGAAATTCCCTGTGATACCAAGATAGTAGAGAAAAGCTTTGAAACAGGTAAGGGAGGGGTCTATCCTGGCCTCACACAGGTTTGTGGAGGCGATGAACCCACAATTATTGGGATGGGATAGAGATGATGAGAAGGGATGTGTGGATCGAGGAACGAAGTTCTGAGGAACAAGAACAGCTGTCCGAGCCCTGGTCAGAGCTGCCTGGGGACATTCTTAAATCCCTAGATTCCTCTCTCCATCTCTAATTTTCTCTTCCACTCTAAGTACTTTGAGGATGAGTCTAGTTTTGCTAGACCAGTGACTCACTCCTAGGCCTCTGTATTCCTTTCAGTAGCTCCACTGTCAGCACAGCTCAAGCGAGCTTCTGGGTGGCCCAGGTGTGAAATCTCTGACCAGCTTTTGTGAAGGCCTAGACTAAGCAGGTCACCCTGCAGACATTTTCCCTCCGCAGCCAGGGGGTTTTGCCTTCTTTCGAGAAGAGCAGCAGAACTCATGTAGGCGGCGACCTTGTCTCTCAAAGATCCCCACCACTCCTCACCACCTACCCTGGGCCCATATTCATTGCCATTTGAGCCACCTGTACTGAGCCATCCGTCTTGTGGTTCAGCCGCTAGATTCTCACGAAAGGGCCCAGACCCAGGGGGCTGCGTGTGATAAGTTCTGAGCGCCCACCATCCCCATCCACGGAGGGGCTCAGAAATAAAACAAAGAGTAAATGCAGTCAGTGTTTCCCTTTGGAAATGAAATGCTGTTGACCCTGGAGGGATGTACAAATATGTTTATGAGGGGATATGCACCAAAGCTCAAAGGGAGAGGCAGATCCGGGTGCTGACACCCACCCGACTCCCCACCCTGCTTTCGGTGTCACAGGGGCTGTGCAGACCTGTGCCCATGACCGCTGTGGCCCCTCGGTTTTGCAGATATGAACCTAAACTTCCAAAACTTGTCAGTGATCGGGTTCCGCGTCCTCCTCCTGAAAGTGGTCGGGTACAACCTGCTCATGACGCTGCGGCTGTGGTCCAGCTGAGGTGAGCCGGCATCTCAGCCGGGCGGTGGGGTCTGGGGGTCTGGGGGTGGGTCCCCAAAGCTAACCTCCCCCAGGCTCTTGCTTTTAGGTGCTAAGTCTGGGCCCACCAGAGTCCTCCTTTTTTTTCCTGTTAGGAGTTCCCCTTGTTAATAGCAATGGCCCAAAACACTTGATAAACACAATACACTCCTCAGGTGACATTAGTCACCTCACTTGAGCCATGTCTCCCCTACAAAGTACGAGGAACAGTTGTCATTACCCTCATTTTGGAAATGAAGAAACTGAGGCCAAGTAACATCAAGAGCCACACAGCTAACGAGGGAAACTTAGAAGAAACTTAGGACCCAGACTCATTCATACCCACACCTTCTATCATATCCCTTTCGCTGCAGATCCTAAAAGGGCGGCCCCCAATTCCTTTCCTCAAGCCGTCTGACCCCAATATGGTGAGACGGTATTGTATTCATTATCCACCCTAATCCTGGCTAGAGTCTCCAGACCCTTCTCCCCCAGTACTCCAGGTCATCCCACTGACAAGACCATCCCATCAAAAAGAACCCAGGGGGCTTCCCTGCTGGCACAGTGGTTAAGAATCCGCCTGCCAATGCAGGGGACATGGGTTCAAGCCCTGGTCCGGGAAGATCCCACATGCCACGGAGCAACTAAGCCCATGTGCCACAACTACTGAGCCCGCATGCCACAACTACTGAAGCCGGGATCCATTTGCTCCTAGAACTCTACAAACAGAGGCATCCCCATCACATCCCTAACTGTGCTGCATCTCCTCAGTATGCAGCCTGACTTGTGTTCTTTCTCCTCCCAGGTCTCCAAGAACGTGAGAGCCCCGTGCTCCCTCTCCCCTTGTTCCTTGTCGCCCCTCCGCTCCCTCTTCAAGCAGAGAGGTGCACTCTCTGCCCCCGTGGACAAGAAGGCTCCCTCCACCTCTCTGGCCCCACTGGCGATACCACCAACTGGATCCTACCAGATATTCGTGATCAAGATGCTGAAGAGCTGCCCAGCACTGCCGCCACCCCCTCTGTTCCCTCACTGCTGCTTGTCACTGCCTGGCATTCTCAGCAAAGACGGAGGCCGCTGCAGCCTCTCCTGGCTGTGGGGAAACTCCCTCCCCACCCCGCCCCTCCCAGAGACTGCCTCTGATGTCCCACTGAAGGATGGATCCCAGTGGGTTCTCTTGGGCTCTAGCTCCTGGAGAATGTTGTGTGCTGTTTATATTTTTTACATAGTGTTCATAAAGAAATACATATCACCCTTTTTCCCAAGATGTGGGGGAGATTATCTCATGATCTAGGCCCTGCTCTGCTTGTGTATCTGAACCACGTTGTATATTCTGCTGCCATGGCTTCATTAAAAGCAATTTGGAAGAGCAGAGGCTGTGCTCCTGCTTGATTGAATTTGGTCGGGATCGTCTTCGGCCTGCTGTGGATCACTAGCTGGGCAGAAAGAAACCAAGGCACTTGTCCATGATGACATTCAGGGAGCCTAACTCAACAAGCTGCTTCAGTCCACCTCTTCATGGAAAAACCTCTAAAAAATTCCACTTAGAAGGCTGGACTGGGGGCCAGGCAAACCTGCTGAAAAGCTCGGGTCCCTGCTCTTCCACGGGGCCACCCGTAGCAGGAGGCCCATGTACCTGGGTGGTAATGACCTGGAGTTGAAATTTGGCAGACAGGGACCACATAGCAAGTGTCCCCAAAAGGCCACCCACCGTCTCCTGCCCTGAAGGGACAGTTCCTTTGCCTTTCCTTTCAGACTGGATTCCCGTTGAAACAGTGCATTGACCTACAAATTCATGGCTGGGAACCACCCACCATTCCACTGCCTGGGTCCCAACCCAAGGCCCAGCCCATTGGAGTGCCCAGTCTAGGAGTGGGGGAAGTGGGTAGAAGATTTTGACCCTAGCCACACTTTCTACTCCCACCACCCTGGATGTGAGAATGAGAAAAGCAGAGATGAGCTCTCTCCCCACAAGCCCAGGGACTCAGCCAAGGAGAGTAGAAGTCTCAAGCCCTCACCTAGAGCACAGGTGATGGGATCCCCTGGGGCCCCTGGGGTTCTCCTGAGCCTCCTGCTGCTGAGCATCTTTCCTGGGGTCATGGACGCTGATGGGAACACCCTTCAGAGACCACTCAGCCATCCACTTCACAATTACCACGATCAAGACCGAAACCCAGTGCTTAACAATTCCCAGGGCAGTGGGGGGGGGGGGGGGTCCCATCCTCAAATACCTGTACAGTTCACCTGTGTGTCTCTGACCACACAGCCAGAAACATGCAAATCCTTCCAGCTACAATTCAGGCCTGCTTCTTACCACAGGGATGGAGCCACCAGCTCGATAGGTAACCTAGGCATGTCCCTCCCCTCTGTGAGCTCCAGGGTCACCACCTGTAAAACCTATGTCACATAGGACTGGAGGCTGCCTCAACTCCCTGCATCTCTGATTCTCTGGCTTCTATAGAAGTAAAAACCATGTCCATCTCCGGAGCCCTCCCGAGGGTAGTCACAGGAACCCCAGTTCTCTCTGAGCGGCCTCGTGTGCAGCCTAAATACAAGTGCCTTTAAAGACCACTAAAGCGAAAGGTCTCAGAGGAAGTCCCATCATAGCAGGTCACTCTCACACACAGGAGAACAGGCACCACCTGTGGGGAACTCAAAACTGCCTCCTCATCAGTCTAACACAGTGCTAGGGATTCCACCATTGGGAATTTCTTTTAATTAAAGCATTCACTTCCCCATATTAAATGAAAATGCCCCTGGGGGTGGGGGGCGGTTAACAGAGCAAGCCTTTATCAACTGTGAAAAACTCCCAGGCAAATTAGCCTGTCTTTTTGTTCCTCCTCCTAAAATAGTAATTCACTTTGGTCTGTACACAAAAGATCCAGGTAAGGGATGTGTGGGTGACTGGGGAGACAGGTCTGCCCCTGAGAGTTGGCTGCAAAGATGCTGAGGATGAAGGGGACATGGGGCTCAGGGCAGGGGACAGGAGCAGGGACCCTGGAAGGCAGTGAAGGGGCCAAAGACAGGCCCCTCCAAGAACCTCAGAGGAGGCCCGGGCTGGAGGAGGCCAAGGGAGCATGTGGAGTCGCACCGGCCCAGGGCCCTCAGGTGGCAGGGGCCCTTGGTCGCTGGACCCCTAAAGCTACCCGAGGACCTATGAGGGGATGCGGCAGCAGCGGCTAGGGATCCTCCCAGACCCACGGAGGGAGCAAGGCCTGCTCCTTCCAAGCCCAGCCCAAGCTGAGGGTGACAAGGTCTCAGTCAGGTAAGAGGCCATCTGGAAAGCAGGGTCAGCACCACCCCTGAGCAGTTTCCATCTCAAACCAGGGGTTCCTCAATCCCAGCAAGAACTTTCTCTCAAGTCTGAGGCTGTTAAGCCTAAAGCCAATCGGGGCCAAGCCAGAGGGCAGAGCAGGAGCAAGCAGGTGTGTGAGGGGTGGTGCAGAGTCCACTCACTTGGGTCCACTCTGTTCGCATGTCTGGCCCAGGCCCCACCGGGGGTATCAGAGGGGATTAAAGTGGCCTTATGAGGGGGCCTGGGGAAGGGTGCCTACGCCCACCAGGAGGGTCAGCGCTGGGCTGAGGGCCACTGTAGCAGGTCCCTCGGTGCAGTAAGGGACCCGGCATTGTTCAGCGTGGCGGGAAGAGTCTGATGAGGAAACCTGGAGACATGGTCATCAAGTCCCTGAGACTTGCCCAGCCCTGAAGAACCCTAGGCCCCATGAGCAGGGGCCAGCCTCAAGGAGGGAAGGCCATGGCGTCCCAGGGGGGAGTGGGTCACCAAGGCCAGCTGTAGAACACATTTCTCAGCACAGACGCCCTACTGCTCCAAAAGGCTTTAAGCACAGGCCAACCCTGGAGGCAGAAGAATGGACCAAATGACTTCTCATGACCCCAGGCCTAAGATTCTAGAACACTCTCTGACACTTCACCCAGAGACCTTCCCTCTGAGTACAATTGAAATCACAGGCCAGTCAAGAGAAGAGCAGGCTAAGCCAGTATGTGCTTCAGGGACACTTGGGTGGGGTCTTCAGCTCCACCAGAGCGACCCCTCTGCCCTGACCCACCATTGGAGAGGCAGCCATCTGAGTCTCAAAGGATTGTTTATCCTCTTGGTTTGCCCATAGAATCCAACTTCCCTGGGGTCACATGTAAAGCCTTTAACAGATATCACCTTAGTTATCAGGTAACATCTCAGCAAAAAAACCCATTCAACTATGTGCTCCTTGGGATGGAAAGTGTATCTTGTTCATCCGTGTGTCTGTGACACCTCGCACAGTGCCTGGCACACAACCAATGCTTAATACACACTTAAGCAGCAAGTGAACAAATAAATGATTAGTACCATCAGGCACTGGGGAAGGAGCCAAGTTGTATATGTGTGTAGGGATGTGGGGAGAGCATAAGAAAAAAGAAAGTGGGGATTAATAGACGAGGTGGCCGGGTGAGCCACTATTTCACAATTTAGCCATGAGCTAAGAGTAACCAACCTGTCAAGAACTATCAGGAAGGAGCTTCCCTGGTGGCGCAGTGGTTAAGAATCTGCCTGCCAATGCAGGGACACGGGTTTGAGCCCTGTTCCGGGAAGATCCCACATGCCGCAGAGCAACTGAGCCTGTGTGCCACAACTACTGAGCCTGCGCTCTAGAGTCCGCGAGCCACAACTACTGAAGCCCGCGTGCCTAGAGCCCGTGCTCCACAAACAAGAGAAGCCACTGAAATGAGAAGCCTGCGTGCCACAACGAAGAGTAGGTGCGCAGCAAGGAAGACCCAATGCAGCCAAAAATAAATAAATAAAATAAATTTAGAAAAATAAAATAAAATAAAATAACTACCAGGAAAAGCAAAACCTGAGTGATGGTCCCTTGGCCAGTGCAGCGCCAGGCGGGCACTCATCCAATAGAGCCTAGAGGATGGTTACTCTGGGAAAGCACACAGGGCTTCCAGGCGTCAGCCCTCCAGTCACTGAGGCACCACACCAAGGTCCAGGGCTGAAGGCCACATTACCATCCACCTGACTTCCTCCAGTGTCCTATCTTAAAACTCCTTCTCCAATCTACCTCCGGGAGCAATGTGTGGGGGAAAAAACCTTCTGACTGATGGGTGGGTCTGGGGAAGGGGGGCAAGCCGTGTGCAGACCCAGTACCGTCACTCTGTTTAAGTACACTGATGAGCCAGGAGACTGCGACGGCCAGTGCCCTGCCTCTGCGATTCAGGCATAGTTTCACCCAGACACACACATGCGTAAGGTTTCCTCTGACTATCACACGGAGAGCTATATTTTGAAATTAATAAGCAGGTCAGACATTGAGTCAGTAGCCACAAGTAGGACAGGAAGTGGAAAAAAGTCTACCACTTCCGCGCAGATGTTCTGGGGGCTTGGGGGCGGCCCCTCCCATTTCCATGACGTCATGGCTGCCGCGAGGGGCAAATGGGGCACCGTTTGAAGCTCTCCCGCAGAAGCCACATCCTCTGGAAAAAAGAGTTTAAAATTCTGACTTACAGATAGCATCACTCTAGGCCACGTGCCGCCGGGGCCGGGAGGGCTGGGCCGTTACACCACCACGACCGCAGGTGCGACAGGAAAGCGGTGGGCGAGCTGGGAGGGGCTGGCGGGGCCCTGGCAACGGCACCCACGCCCACAGCAGGCCGGGGAGGTGCTGCACACCCCACTGCGAGAAGCAGCCCCGCCCCGCCTCTCCCACCCCCCACCAACCCAGCCCTAAGATCAAAGCTTGATCTCACCCGATCACACCCTTTCTTAATACAGGACAGGCCCTCTAGGCTATGTCCAGCCCGCCATCCCCGGGAGGTGTGGGGTCGCATCCGCCCCCCTACACACAGCTGGCGCTGGTTCTCCGAGGAAGGCCCCCGCTCCAGGTCAGCGCTGAAGTGCAGGGTGATGGCCGTGATGGACATCTGCCTCTCAGAGGCCAAGAAGACCAGGATTCAGGAGGCCAGGAGATGGGGAGCCGCAGAAGGAGAACCAGAACCTGAGACCCGAAGAACGGTGCTTGGACGTCCTGCTCTGTGGTAGTGTCCCCGGCCACCCACCGGGGGGCAGCAGCACTCCACCAAAGAGGCCTCTTCTCCCTTTTCTGCTTATTCTAAGGAAGGAAAGCCCCCAATGCTTAGGAAAACCTCCTTTCAGAGGAAAATAAAAGGACAGGAGACTTCACTCCAGGAGCCGGGCCCCTGCCCTTTGCCCATCACTGTGTTGGGCTCCGGCCCAAATGATCCTGTCACATCCCTTGGAGGAGAGAGGGTTTAGGGTCTGGCTGGGCAGACAGCAGGGGGCACTACCTGCCCAGGATCACCAGGCTCCCTCATCCAGAGCACTAGAAAGGAGTCCCCCGGGAGGGGATGCGGGAGCCCCCGGGATACTGGCGAGCCCTCTGGATTCCTAAGCAGGGAGCCTGGGCTGGCAGCTGGGATCCACCACTGCCTCCTGCCCTGGGCAGCTCACTAACCGCCCACAGCCTCAGTTTCCCAGTGGAGTCAGTGCTCTCTCACAGGGCAGTTTAAGAACCAAGGCTCCTCTCACAGTGCATACCTGCCAAGTGCCAGACACAGGCCAGGCCCTGGGGATTCAGCCTCTGTACAAAATACATGACTCCGCACAGATGAAGCTCAAGAACAGGCAAAACTAATCACCAGTGATGGAAATGGGAACAGTGGATGACTCTGGGGTAGAAGGACTGACTGGAAAGGGGCACGAGGGAAGCTTCCAGGTGGTGGAAATGTTCTGCATCTTGATCTGGGTACACAGGTGTATACACGTGTCAAAATGACTCCAACTGCACACGTAAGATTTGTGCATTTTAGCATATGTAAATTATATCTCAATAAAGCACTGTTCCCATTAACACACACACACACACAGTTTCAGCTTAGTAAGCTGAAATGCAAATATAAGCGAATGCCCAGAAAGGTGAAGAGATCTTGCAAGTTGAGCTGGATCAAACTGGACCACCACGCTGAGATGAAAGTGGGGCTGCTGCTTCGCTAGGCCAGTGCCCAGGTGAGCCTAGGCCTCCCAGCCCCACCAGCGGATGGCCACTTCTCCCCTCACTATGGGCCCAGGAGCTTCTGGTTACACCGTCATGTGCATTTTCTTGCTCCCTCCACGGCTTCCAGCTTCCGGGAGAGCTTGATGGAAGGGAAATTGCAGAACTGGGAGGCACTGGCAAGGCTGTAGCCAATTTTCTGACAAAAGCCAACACTCCTGGCCCCAGAGCACTCCAGGTGGCCCAGACTCCTCTCATTGCAACATCACCGAACACTCCCGCTTCTTATCGCCCCTCTCACCCTCTGGGGGCCTCTCTGCCTTCAAAAGGACCCCCTTGAGCCCTGGCTGAACATAAGGTCTGAAGAAATGAAGGCAGACCACCCTCCGGCAGGCAGTTTCTCTGGGCAGCCATCGTCCCAGGCCAGAACACCCTCCATCATTCCAGGGAGGTTTCACCACCTCTGGGAAAAGGTCAGCCCATTCTCCCTGTTTGCTTTGGAAATGCGGGCACACTCCCATTGCAGAGGCAATAGGATCCAGAGGAGAGAGCCCTGCCATTTTCAAATTCTTTTAAAAATCCCACTGAGACGCAGAAAGGGTGCTTGTCTACCCTCTCCCTGAACCACCCACACAAAATTCAGCCAAGGAGAAAAAAAGAAACCATTAGGGGAAGAGCATATAAATGCTGAGACAAGGCTGGCAGGACTTCAGAGAGTTTAAGGAGATGAAGGACTGTGGTTCAGAGAGTGGTCAGCAACTGGTCTCCATTTCATGCTTCCAGCCTTGATGGGAAGAAACTGGGTTAACATGAAACAGGTCTTCTTTCCAGTGGAGACAGCAAGACACTATTTTTAGCAAACTCTAGGGCATCCTTGCTTCTTGCTGGCCCAAATTATTCCAGTGATTTACCAAGAGACGGGGGTGGGGCGACATCCTTATCTGGAATCTTTATGAAGAATGTCATGCATCTGTGCAACACCAAAGCAAACATGATCTGGCTTTGACCTTCACAGGAAAGCTAAGCAGTAGGCAGAGTATGATCTCCCCCTTTCACAAATGGGGAAAGAGGTGAAGCGGCTCACTTGCCATCATGGTGAACGAGGCCCACATCAGCACTAGACTCGGTCCCCAGGCTTTCCACCAAGCCCTGTGGACACCCAAGTCCCAGGTGGTTCCAGATGCAGCCATCACAGAGGAAAGAGCTGGAAAAGACGAGGTCTCAGGACCCCCTCCCAAGACCGGTGTCTTATATTCTGCCTGCATGTCCCTTCCCTCTTCCATGACTCTGCCCCTCCTTGATCACTCTTTAGGATTAGAGAAGAATGGCAAAACAGAGGCCCGGTACATTTAGGAGACACTCCCTCAGTAAATGTTGATGTTAGTCATCTCCTGAGGCAATACTTTCTGCACGAGCAAACTCCACTACTCAATCATATGGCAACAAGAGTTAGTAAAGTAATACCTAGATACACTCCAGCCAGCCCTTCCGATGGCTGATTCTTACTCCGCTGTCAGATTTCAGCCTAAATGTCTCCTACTTAGAGAGGCCTTTCCTGACCACTGTGTCTGAGCAGCTCCCTCCCCATCTCCACTCATGATCACTTTGTACAGTTTATGCCCTTCACTTCATAACAACACGATTCTATTTATGTGCTAATTTGGCTCTCTTCCCAACTCTAATGTAAGGCTCAGAAAGGGAAGTGCCTTGTCTGTTCTGATCACTTCTGCATGGCCAGTGCCTGGCAGAGCAGGCGCACAAATATTTTTTAACTAAATGATGGAGTAATAGAAAGGAGGCGCTTCCCCACCAGATGTCTCTTATTAACACCCTGAAAGTAGATGGGGTAAAACGTCGATGAGGGCTTCCCTGGTGGCACAGTGGTTAAGAATCTGCCTACCAATGCAGGGGACACGGGTTCGAGCCCTGGTCCGGGAAGATCCCACAGGCTGCGGAGCAACTAAGCCCGTGCACCACAACTACTGAGGCTATGCTCTAGAGCCCAAGAGCCACAACTACTGAGCCCGAGTGCCACAACTACTGAAGCCTGTGTGCCTAGAGCCCGTGCTCCGCAACAAGAGAAGCCACCGCAATGAGAAGCCCGCGCACTGCAACAAAGAGTAGCCCCCGATCACCGCAACTAGAGAAAAGCCCGCGGGCACAACGAAGACACAACGCAGCCAAAAATAAATAAATAAAATAAATAAATTTTTAATAAATAAAACGTCGATGATTGTTGAAGCTGAATGTTGGGTATCTGCAAGTTTATCTCTTGTGTGTGTGTGTGTGTGTGGGTGTGTGTGTGTGTGTGTGTGAAATAAAAAGTTTAAAAACAAAGTTGTTCATCCCTGGGATGAAAAAAGGCAGAGCAGATCTGAATAGCAGACCCTAGGGATGTCTCTAGGGACATCTAGGGAGTCCCTCAGGATGTCTCTCTCCAGAGAAAGAGGAAGACCTGACGTTGGCCACCACAGTCCTTTAGCTGAAAGCCAGTAAAACTGGACGTGCAGCTGAGGGAGAAAAGCAGTATGTGTGGACAGTTCTCCGTGTTTCTGACAACTGCTCTGAGGGTACATTTGTAGAGCAGTTGCATTAACAAGGTACTTTCACTTACGTTTTGTTGGAACAACAGTGTGAAGTATTATTATCCCCATGCTTGTTATATTATTTATCTCACTCAAAGCCTAATCCAAATGCTTTGGAATCAGACAGAAATAAGATTCAAACCCTAACACTACAGTCTGAGCTTCCATTTCCTCATCTGGAAGAGAACACCACCTCCCTCCTCATGGGATTATAGGGAAACATAAATAACAGGAGGACACTTAATACCATGCCACACATATGGTAGGCCCTCAGTGGTAGCTACTCATTCCTGGACCAAGGTTGTGCCTTATCTTTGGTAATCCCACGCACTATGTAGCACGGTGCCTGGGTGCCTAATTATTGGCTAAATTTTAGAGTCAAAACAAATGGTCCACAGAAGGTCAACAGGCTGTAAGTGGCAGAACAGGTCCTTGAATCAACACCTTCAGGGCAAGCAAAGTGCTTTGGCAGCACTGGGCTGCCTATCTAGGGTCTTGAAAATACACCTCTTTTTCATCCCATTGATAGAAGTTTTGCATAAGCTTGAACCCACCTATTAATTGAACCTAAGCAAAATATTTTCTTTAGTTCCTCAGAAGTCCTCCTCTTTTTTTCTCATTCCCTCGTCTAAGATCCTTGTTCTGTGAAGTGTTGTTTCCTCGCGCAGGAAAAAGCCATTTTTAATATTTGCTAAACTTTTTGAAATTAACTGTAGTTAGAAAGTTATACAGCACTCAAACTTCAGAAGCCCAGAGCCGCAAGCCAAGATGGGAGGACACAGTCACACTGAGTTAGTACACGAGCTCCCCAGCCCCTGGTAACCACCAGTGCTAGTTCACTGAGCCTCCAAAACCAGACAGCAGGCCTCTCTGACCGCCCCAAGTATGTTCAACCATCATAACAAAAGTGTTTTGAAGCCTAAGATGAAAGGATGTGATCAAAGAGGCCAAAGGTATTGGCTGCTAAAAGAAGAAAACACACGAGATGGTTTCCATGTGATAGGTGGCAGGAAATGTGTGGTCAGGAGGTGCTGAGGGCCAGGCTTCCAGCCACTGCAAAGAATGGCAGGGAACAGACCATGTACAGTGGTGTGGCAAATGGCCCCCGGCCCCACAAAAGAGCACAGAAAATAAACCCACCCCGTAAAGATGCTGAGCTAGAGGCAGCAGCAAATGCTAGGATATAGCTCACCCTGTGCCGTAGTACTCAAAATCCACTTTTGCAGCATGCTACGCTGGGCACCCAGGACAGGCACCATCACAACACAGCCGGTGGGTATTAAGAAAGATCCAGGGACTTCCCTGGTGGCGCAGTGGTTAAGAGTCCGCCTGCCAATGCAGGGGACATGGGTTCGAGCCCTGGTCCAGGAAGATCCCACATGCCACGGAGCAACTAAGCCCATGCGCCACTACTGAGCCTGGGCTCTAGAGCCCACGAGCCACAACTACTGAGCCCACGTGCCACAACTACTGAAGCCCACGCACCTAGAGCCTGTGCTCCGCAACAAGAGAAGCCACCGCAATGAGAAGCCCGCACACCACCACGAAGAGTAGCCCCGGCTCGCAGCAACTGGAGAAAGCCCGCATGCAGCAATGAAGACCCAACACAGCCAAAAATAAATAAATAAATAAATTTTAAAAAAAAAAGAAAGAAAGATCCAGACTGGAAGATGCATCAAATGAAAAGATTACCCATCCTGATTCAGTGCCTCGCATCTACCATGTCTTTAGTTACTTCAGCTAAAAAAAAACAAACAAAAAACACACATAAGAATCAGAAACTCTGGGACTTCCCTGGCCGGCCAGTGGTTAAGACTCCACCCTTCCATTGCAGGGGGCGTTGGTTCAATCCCTGGTTGGGAACTAAGATCCCGCATGCCACACAGCGCAGCCAAAAAAAAAAAAAATCAGAAACTCAATTGGTGGTTGGGGGGCAGTAGTAATGCAGTTTTTAAACTTGAATCATTTCACAGGTAATTCTCCTACACGTAGAGGTGAGAACCACTGAACAAGTGAACAGAAGACTAAAAATGAGTTGTAATGAGCTTTTAACTAAATTTAAACTCAAGACTCCAAAAGCTGTCTATAGGCTTCTGCCTTATCGCAAATGGTGAAAAGACACACCAAAGATGAAGGTTTCCCACGGGATTGGGTAAATCACCTCTGAGATAACAGCTAACCCAATTAAGTGGGAGCTTAGTATCTACCCCATATATCTCAAGATCACTGACATACATTAAAGTTTGTATATTAAAGGCTCTGAAAACTGTAATGTCTTCCTTGACAAAATTATCACTATTATTCCCAGTTTTCCACCCATTTATCTTGACGTTCAGATGCTTTTCTTATTCAAAATACCTGTTTATCAATCTACACTAAAAATAATTCAGAAGCCTCCTGATAAAGGTACAAATGTGTACATAAAAGTTTTTTTTAATTTACATCTTTATTAGAGTATAACCTCTTTACAATGGTGTGTTAGTTTCTGCTTTATGAATCAGTTATACATATACCTATGTCCCCATATCTCTTCCCTCTTGCGTCTCCCTCCCTCCCACCCTCCCTATCCCACCCCTCTAGGTGGTCACAAAGCACCAAGCTGATCTCCCTGTGCTATGCGGCTGCTTCCCACTAGCTATCTATTTTACGTTTGGTAGTGTATATATGTCCATGCCACTCTCTCACTTTGTCCCAGCTTACCCTTCCACCTCCCCGTATCCTCAAGTCCATTCTCTAGTAGGTCTGCGTCTTTATTCCCATCTTGCCCCTAGGTTCTTCATGACTTTTTTTTTTTTTTTTTTTAGATTCCATATATATGTGTTAACAGACGGTATTTGTTTTTCTCTTTCTGACTTACTTCACTCTGTATGACAGACTCTATCTAGGTCCATCCACCTCACTACAAATAACTCAATTTTGTTTCTTTTTATGGCTGAGAAAATGTGTACATAAAAGTTTTAAAGCATATTCAATTACTCAGTCATCGTTTAGTGAACTAGCATCCCTCGGAATGGCAAACCATGGCCCAAGCACCAACAGCTTGCTTTTGTGAATAAAGTTTTACTGGAACACTGCCAGGCCATTCATTTAAGAAAAAGCTTGCCGACTCCTAATCTAGAGCTATTTGCAAACTTTAGTGTGTATCAGAGTTACATGGAGAGCTAAGAAACACAGAGGTCCAAGTTCATTACCAAGTTCCCAGGTAATTGTGAGATACACCAAAATTTGAGAACCCCTGCTCTGGATGGGTGCTTCTCAAACTTTAATATGAACATGAATCACCTGCTGACCACGTTAAAACAAAGATTCTGCTTCAGGAGGGTCTGGGGTGGGCTTGAGAGTCTCTTTTTCAAATAAGCTCCTAGGTTATGTCAATACTGCTGGTCAACAGGCTACGTTTTGCATAGCAAGAATCCCGAGCAGCACTTCTCCAATTTGGCTGCACGTTAGAATCTCCCGGGTAGTGGTACAAAGTGCAGATGCCACCCCAGAAGATTTGTATTTAATTGGTCTGGGGTGTGCCCTGGGCATTGAGATTTCATTTTTAAGTTCCCCAAGCGATTCTAATGTGCAGCCAAGTTGGGAAACCTCTAGAGCACAACTCACCATCTCAGCAGTCAGCTAAATTTAAATAGCGGAATCCTCAACATAGCTTATTTCCTGTATATAGCACCCAAGATGGAAATAGGGCTGCTACCACAATACATATAAGTATGTCTAGACTTCAGCCAGCAGACCTATTGTTCCACCCAAGTGTGTCATGAACTCTGATCTTAAGTAAGTTACAAATCGGAGCTTCAATTTCTTCATCTATCTAATGAGGATTGGAACCCCTGAGATAATGGTAAGAACAAAATGAGAGAACATTTGTCAAGGTGGTTTGGAAAGTAGTGTCTCCTATAAATAAGCAAATATACAAACCCCACTTTTGGCACTCTTCTTACTCGGTCTAAGAGATACATATTTCACTTTTCACCACTAAATCACGTTGAAACAGATATAAATGGGGAAGCACACACTTTTCTCACAAAGTGCTTAATGATGCAGTTCCAGGAAGCATTGTGTCATAAGAGCGGAACCACCCGCAACAATTGAAGGATTAGTAAGGGATTACCAGCTCCAGGGAAAAGACAAAGGACTGTGGTTTCCCAGGGTTGTCAGCCCCGCCTTTTGTCATTAACTTCAAATACACTTAATGAAAATGTGGAGGTAGATTCACAGTTGCAACTTATCAACTCCTAAAGCGCTCTGCACAGCGGATTGAAGGAAAAAAAGGACTTACATACCAATAAAGAATAAAAACAAAAAACAGAGCCAGAGGCAGAGGAAGGAGTGGCATGGAGCTTTTTAATTTGGAAGGCAAAAAGGTTACACTTCATGGAAGGCAGAGGCTGTGCTAATAAATGCTCATTACAAAGTTGTTCTGACACGGAAGCCTGGGAACTCTCTGGGCTCTCCAACCGCAACCCAAATCAGTCGGTAGTTAAGCATAAATCTGAAGAAAATCCATGTGTCCAACAAACTGCCATCTCAAGAGCTCTTCTTATCCAGGGGAAATCAAAAAGTGAACCTTTAAGAAAGAAGCAGAAAGGTAAGAAGAGATACTCAAGGTTTCTAAAAATGTTTTGTGATATGCTACAGACAGGGTCTCGAATTCTTCGATCTAAATTCTAAACCCGTAAAGACAAAGGCAGTTATGGGGTTCCCAAATTCTGGACAGTATTTAAGCCAGGTTAGAACAACCAGAATAAAGCAAATTTTTGCACTGAACATTTTATAGAGGTATCCATAAAAATTAATGCTCAAATCTGAATTCCAAGCACACGAAGGCATAACTCACTCGGAACTGTAGCCGTGGGTTCTAACGCCACCTCTGCAATTAATTAGCTGCACGACTTTACATAAGTCACTCTGACCTCTCCGATCCACAAACCCTCTTTGTGGTGAGAGGATTGCAACTTAGCCTAAAGAGCTTTTCTGGATTTAGAAAGCTTACAAAGCACTAACTTCCAGTTTGGGGGATGGGGTAGGGGGAGTGGAAGAAGGAAGAATTCGAAAGAAAGTAGAGAAAGATTCCCAATCTCAGATTTAACGAAGGACCAAAACAGAAGAAATCATTTTGTTTTCATTTAACAGTAAGATTATTTTTGGCAAGAAGGAAGTGGAGAGTAACCCCAAGAGAAGAGGCCACACAGCTGCCAGTCAGATGGGACTGACTGTAAGCTGTGAAGTGGAGCCCAGCCCTGCCCCGTAAACACCGACTTCCCTTCTCACACCTCTAGGAGGGCTGCCCACCTGGTGTGCTCCAACACCGTGTGGCCAGAAGGTGACCCCTTGGCCCTACGGGCCCCAATGTCCCCAGCCACAAGCAGCCCATTTTCCTGCAGTGTGCCATAAAAATATTGTCATCTTCTATGTGTGAAGATGAGAAAGGTTGGGAAACACTATGTTTCAGAAAAGCTGGGCTACACCAGTAGGTGAAAGGGCACCACCTTATTTTGTGCATTGGTTCAGGTGACCTGGAGATTCTAGCATCAGAGTTTAGAGGAAAGATCTTAGACTTCTAGCCAGATTGCTTTTATTCCACTAACAATAAAAGAGAAATGCTACATAATTGCAGAACATTCCTGCATCAGTGGAATTATGAGAAATATGTAAAACAAAGAGCAAAAACAGGGAGCAAAAGTGATCACAGTGCCAAATAAGAACAAACAGACCTATTAAAACTAACCTAGGGGCTTCCCTGGTGGCGCAGTGGTTGAGAATCTGCCTGCCAATGCAGGGGACACGGGTTCGAGCCCTGGTCTGGGAAGATCCCACATGCCGCGGAGCAACTAGGCCCGTGAGCCACAATTACTGAGCCTGCACGTCTGGAGCCTGTGCTCCACAACAAGAGAGGCCGCGATAGTGAGAGGCCTGCGCACTGCGATGAAGAGTGGCCCCCGCTTGCCACAACTAGAGAAAGCCCTCGCACAGAAACGAAGACCCAACACAGCCAAAAATAAATAAATAAATAAATAAAAATTAAAAAAAAAAAAAACTAACCTATTCATTCTTGTTGAAGAGTTTATTAGATTATGTTTTTGGAATCAATTTAATTTCAGTTTTCATTTCTGATAAAAAAAAAAAACTAACCTATTCACTCCATCAAATGTCTTAAAGCAAACTCTCTGACAACAGACTATGAACTAATACGACACATCAGTTCTAACCGCCAAAGTGAGAGCGGAATAGAGCACAGGGCCACTTCAGTGAAGAGCCTGACACAATGAGAATTATAAAAGAAATCCTCGTTCAGTATAAAAGCCAAGTTTTGAGATCCTACGACAATAAAACATCTTAATCTAAGACACTGGGATTGGTCCAACTAAAAGGCAAAAAATGACTCATGAGAGTAAATCTCTTTGACAATGGTTTTCAGAAAATTCCTATTTACATAGATTTGCTCCTTTCTTTTAAGGCAAAAACATATCTACCAGACAGTACTCTAAAAGCAGAGGTTCTAGGAGTCTTTGAAATATTAGCTCAACAAAATTGGACTATTCACCAGCTCAGAAGAATGATTTCAACTGTTAACCAGGGGATAAAGGTTTCAAGAAACTGACAAATAAAATTTCCTCCCCTGATATCAAGACATGCAAAGTGGAAAACACCTACTGAGAGGAGTTAGCATGACTTCTTCAGTCTATTCACCCAAGCAGGAAAGACAGCACCATTCGATCAGCCTGTTCTCATCATCTTAAGAGAAAGCAAGGCACAACACAAAGAACTGTTAAAAAGAATTACTCTCTGTAGAGACACAAAAGATGATGCCAGACAGGGTCATTTATGTTTGGAATCTGCTTTCCCAGCACCATCTCTATTCAGACACCAGCACTGAGCAGATACGCTCAAATACTGATTTTCCTTCAAATCCATCTCATCCTAGATCCTGGTCACTCAATTAAAACTGAAATTAGAGAAAATGTGAATCAAAGACCATTCTGCAGAAACTCTAGGTTCAGAGCTCAATGTGAATCACTACAATTTCAGAAGGCACGGATCTGAAAATGAAAGGAGCTGTAGAGATCAGCTCGTCCAATCCTCTCAATCTTACAGATGAGGAAACCATCACCTGAGAGTTTGACAGATTTGTCCAGAGCTGTGCTATCCAACACCACAGCCACTAGCCACAGGTGACTATTTAAGCTGAGTTAAAATTAAATAAAATGAAAACTTCAGTGCCTCACTTAGCCACATTTCAAATGTTCAATAACTACATGTGGCTAGTAGCTACCATATTTGGCAGTGCAGACTTAGATTTGCACAATGCAAAGTTCTACTGCACAGCACCGGCCCAGGGTCACCCTCTCTGGATAAAGTCAGGTCTCCTGATCTGCATTCTCCTCCACTTCTTCCAGATCATACTAAAGATGACCAACTTTGCAGAAACATTTTAGATAGCCTGTCTTCATCCTTTCTTATCAACCTCTCCTAAGTTTTTCCCATTTAAAAAAGAGAAGCAAGCTTAATAATGTTAATGGAAACCTTCTAACAAAATGTGTATATTCATCATCCAAAAGTCTTAGAACATAATAGAGAGGAAAGAATATAAAAGTGTGAAGTCAAAGTATCTGTTATCGAGTTCCCACTCAGTCACTTATTAGTTCCAGGCCCTGGACAAGTCAACTTAAATTTCACCAAGGTTTAATTACCTCATGTACAGAACGGGAACACTGCTATTTGTCTACCTCCATCACAGGGTGGGCCATGAGGATGACGTGGGTTGATGTGTGTAAAAGTGTATGTGGGGACTTCCCTGGTGGCACAGTGGTTAAGAATCCGCCTGCCAATGCAGGGGACACGGGTTCAAGCCCTGGTCTGGGAAGATCCCACATGCCGCCGAGCAACTAAGCACGTGCGCCACAACTACCGAGCCTGCATTCTAGAGCCCGCGAGCCACAACTAGTGGAGCCCACGCACCGCAACAAAGAGTAGCCCCCGCTCGCCACAACTAGAGAAAGCGCGTGCACAGCAACAAAAACCCAACGCAGCCAAAAGTAAATAAATAAATAAATAAATTTATTTTTTCAAAAAAGTGCATGTGGAGTGTGAGTCCTGCAAGCCTGGTTATGTGACAACTGTAAAACATTTGATAAATGTTGTCTAATTTTGTAAAAGGCCTTATACAAACACCATGCATTTTGTTAGACAATCACACTTTTGATGGATGATGAAAACCTGGTAATATGGATAAAAAGCAACAACTGAAGGTAAAAAGCAAGAAAAAAAAAAAAGCAAAGCTCAACTGAGGATCCACACAAACAGCATGATCTTCCTCAAACACAATGGGACTATCGTGAGTACTATGAATCAAAGGCTTTAACAGCTGCAAGAGACTCTGATGACCATCCAGGCCAATCCCCTCCCTGGGCACATAGGGAAATGAGGGCTCAACGACAAGCTTATTTCTCCATTCAACTAGTTAACAACACAGCAAAGTCTACAACACAGGTCTTCCAATTCTAGCCTCACGCTCGTGCCCCACTCCACCATCCCTCGTGTGAATTGTTCCCTTGGCATCTTTCTTCCCCAGCACTTTCCTCATGTCTTAGCATCCGCATCACCAATGATACAGCTATTTTATACAGCATTTTGTTGCAGCTAAAAATGATTTACTCATTCATACACTCATTCAACAAACATGCATTGTGACCGTTAGCCCTGTGCTAAGCTCTGAGGTCCCCACCCTGTGGGAATTTAACAGTCCAGTGGTAGAGACAGGAAAATGAATGGTTTCATAACCATGTGGTAAGTGCAGCGTTAGGGGCATGCACAGTGGACCGTGAGGGCCCCAAGAAGAGGGTCTTATGCAACCTGGGGGCAGGATGACTTGCAGTCGGAATCATCTGAGCTTCAAGGCCGGAGAAACTAAGGCAGGGAATGAACTTCATAAATAGAAATCTATGGGAATTCCCTGGCGGTCCAGTGGTTAGGACTCAGCACTTTCACTGCCGGGGCCCGGGTTCCATCCCTGGTCAGGGAACTAGGAACCCGCAAAACGCAAAGCTTGGCCAAATTTTTAAAAAAACACAAATCTACTTGATATTCTCTTTTTTTTTTCTTTTTTTTTTTTTTTTGGTAGTTTTAAATGAACCAAATACCAAATAGAGCACAATCACCAATTCAAGAATCACCAATTACTTGGGTTTTTTGTAAATAAAATAAGCAGATTCAAGGTTCTAAGAATAAGAATCTCACCCTCCAACCAGGAAAAAAAAAGGGGGTTGAGAAAAGATTATGCTAACTCAAAATACTTTCTACAAATTTAGAGTAGTTCCCTTTTTGAGAACTTATCTGGTGGCTAAACCTAATTCAATATAAGGTGAAATGTCACCGAGAAAATGAAATGGAAACTAACCCCCCCACCCAAAAAAATTAAAGATGACTGCCAGCAGGATGTCATGCTGAGAGCAAAAACAGGTCTACAAGAAACCGGAAAGGGAGCTCTCGAACTGACAGATCAGAAAAGGAAATAAAAGGTCAATCTCTGGGTCACCGTGCACTTGGTCTTCCCTAGGTGACAAAGGTTGCATGCCCTTTTGTGCCTGACTGACACCGCCCACCTCTGGCCAGAATGTAAAGCAAGCCCCACCCAACACCTAGGCCCACTTGGACCTCTGCTGCCCTCCTGTGACTGGAAAGAAACTAGGTTTTATCACAAAGGTATCTGTGGTTTTTCCCCCCAAACTCAGCTTCTCTTGGGCTTTGTAGTACCTTCTCTCAGCAATGAAATGTACAAGCCACTGGGTGGCAGTAGCGCCTAAGAAATAACATTTAGATCCCCTTCCAGAGGTAACTTTCTAGATTACTACAGTACTTTACTGATGAATTCAAAAAGCCAACGGTGACTGCTTGTTTGTAAATAGTACTGTTTGTCAGTTATGTTCTGCCCAGCCCTGCAGCGCCCTCGCTCCAGCCGGGATTAAACACTACGAATTTTTAAAGACCTGTGGGAGAACAGCCTCCACCATAAAAACAAAGCCACACTAACAAGGTTTCAGCGCAACCTGGTGGCAAACAATCGCCCTCAGGCTGAGCATACTTCCAAGCTCAGGTCTGTCCCCTTGTCGAAGCCCTGTTCACTTCTCCCTCTGATCCAGGGCCCAGTCATCAGGAACTTTCCTTCCCAAGCTGTGACCCAATGTAGCTAAGTTCCTCTTTTCTTCATTTCCCTTCAGAACACCTGAGATAGGCTGACATTTTCTGAAAAGAATTTCACAAGGAGACGTGGAAAAACAAAACAGGAAATATTTACGGATAGTATGTAAATCTTTAAATATTCAAACCTACTGAACTTCTATATAATGCATTCATTCAAAATAGATTACTGCCACCTAAGTGCCAAACACTGATCATCACTTTAGGTGTGCATGGATTCTCCCAACTCAGAAGCTCACTAGGAGCATTTTTCACTTTTGCATTTTCATTTTTTTTTTTTTAATAAATTGATTTATTTATTTTAGTTTTGGCTGCATTAGGTCTTTGCTGCGCACAGGCTTTCTTTAATTGCGGCGAACGGGGGCTACTCTTCGTTGCAGTGCATGGGCTTCTCCTTGCAGTGGCTTCTCTTGTTGCAGAGCACCGGCTCTAGGTGCAAGGGCTTCAGTAGTTGTGGCACACGGGCTCAGTAGCTGTGGCTCACGGGCTCTAGAGCGCAGGCTCAGTAGTTGTGGCGCACGGGCTTAGTTGCTCCGTGGCATGTGGGATCTTCCCAGACCAGGGCTCGAACCCGTGTCCCCTGCCTTGGCAGGCGGATTCTTAACCACTGCGCCACCAGGGAAGCCCTGCATTTTCATTTTTTTTTTGAATTTTATTTTATTGTTTTTATACAGCAGGTTCTTATTAGTTATCTATTTGCATTTGCATTTTTATGATAATCTAAAAAACATTCATTATGAGTCTATTCTTTTCATTATTTTATTTATTTATTATTTTTGGCTATGTTGGGTCTTTGTTGCTGCACACGAGCTTTCTCTAGTTGCAGTGAGCAGGGGCTACTCTTCGTTGCAGTGCGCGGGCTTCTCATTGTGGTGGCTTCTCTTGTTGTGGAGCACGGGCTCTAGGCGTGCGGGCTTCAGTAGTTGTGGTGCACGGGCTTCAGTAGTTGTGGCTCGCAGGCTCTAGAGTGCAGGCTCAGTAGTTGTGGTGCACGGGCTTACCTGCTCCGCGGCATGTGGGATCTTCCCGGACCAGGGCTCAAACCAGTGTCCCCTGCATTGGCAGGCAGACTCTTAACCACTGCACCACCAGGAAAGCCCCTATGACTCTATTCTTGACCACTGGAATAGCCACTTATACCAGTGCTGCCAACTGAACAGCTAACTTTTACCACAGGTTTCTCACACTGCCATCTCTGGACATGTTTTCAGGAGGCCACAGAAGTCTGAAGTTTGGAAAAGGCTGTCTTAACAGATGTAGGTTTTACAATAGTCCTAGCTGAACAAAAGTGCCATGAAGACAGTCAAGTCTTACAGCAGAGGGAAGGAATGGGGACTGGAGGGATTCAAAGGAACTTCAGCTCAATCTACAATGCTTCATCTGTTCAAAACCTGTTCACTCCAGGTGGCGGATACACGGCGGTGTTTGTTATATTCTTCTCTGTACTTTTCTGTATTTTTTAAATTGTCATACAAGCAAAGAAAGTAAGTAATAAAGGAAAGGACGGTGATAAAAGTAACTGTGGTAACTTTTTTTTTTTTTTGATGTGGACCATTTTTACAGTCTTTACCGAATTTGTTACAATATTGTTTCTGTTTTACGTTTTGGTTCTTTGGCTGTGAGGCATGTGGGATCCTAGCTCCCTGACCAGGGATCGAACCAGCACCCCCTGCATTGGAAGGCAAAGTCCTAACCACTGGACTGCCAGGGAAGTCCCTGTGGTAACTTTTTAAACACATTTCTTTAACTCTGCAATTGTCAAATACTTTATAATAAGCAACTTTAAGCAAAAATAGATATTAAAAAAATTTTTTGACATCAGACTGGATTACTAGACTTAAAAAATTTCCAGCAAGGTTCTCTGAACCTCAGTTTCCATCTGTAAGTGGAATTACCAAGCCTGTCCTCATAAGGTTGTTTTGAACATAAAATAAGACTTAAAGCCTGGCCCAGGCGAGCACTCACTATCTGTTAACTTCCTTACTTCTCCTGGAATAAATTTCTTTAACTCAGTGCCATTTTCTTTTGATATGCTTTTTCACAGTAGCTGCTGGTTTTAAATGTCACCCCCAAATTCACACAACAGCAGTAAGCTATAGATGTTTATTCTTTTTATACCCAACTCTCAACATACTTGTCAAATATGGAGAATATTCAACCTGTTTTGTTCTACCTTCTGAGTTGATATAAATATTGAAAGCTCACTCGAAAACCATTTTAAAAGTGTTTTAGCACACTGTACATAGAACTGAGTTAGAAGCACAGAAAAAGGGCAAATAAATGTATATTTGAAAATTGAGGGCAGGACAGTACAGTATATGTCAAATTGTGATCATTTCACAAATGATCTCTGTGAAAAACCCCCTGGGGAGTCCCCCACAGAAGGATTTCACTACGAATATACTCTCTATAGAATGATTTAACACTGCAATCTGGGATTGGAAGACTGTGCTATACCTTGGGCCCATAATTTCCAGCTGAACAGGTGGCCCTAGAACGTTAATAGGGTCTGCAGTACGCAGTTTCTGCTGAGCCTGCTTTCTTGTCTCTGTTTTTGTCATGATTTTGAAATACTAGCCTCTCTGCTGCAGAGTCCTCCTCCAATCACGACAGCCCTAGGAAATTATTTTTCATGATTTGGTATCTCCCTGATCCTAGAGAACAAACATCCTTGAACTGTTTGCTCTGTCCCCTTGTTAAAGCATACAATATGACTCATCTAGAAAAAGTAACTAGAAATTTAGAGTAGGGCAATCAGAAGACTTATGACCTTTCCAGCAAGGTTTCTATCAGAGCCCAAGGGTTACTCAAGATGTTCGCAGGTCAATGCTGCTGGGTGAATTTTCTAGCTGTACTCAAGAAGCTGTCATTGGTCAGGCACCCTGTCTGTGGCCTCTGCTCCCAGATGGCACAGCGGCCCAGTTCTCTGGACCGCCACAGCACTTTGTTCAGGTCTTTAGTGTGGCTCTAACTGCTGTGTTTACATGCCCTTCTCCCCTTCTAGACTGTTCACTGCTTGAAGGCAGCCACATTTTACTTTTCTTTGTGTTCCCAGGATCAAGGCATTGACTAGCACATGGGGGAACAACTCAAGTCCTGATTGGGTCTCCAAAAAGTTCAACTGTATTAAGATAGTAGAAAGAAGTGGTTCACAACCTCTTTTACTGATATAAACCACCTCTGTCAACTTACCACTGCCAAAAATGAAACCTTACCTGAACTAACAGTACTGTTTTTGAGACAATATCTATGGAAAGGATTTATGTAATATATTAAGTAACTGATTGATTCATGCTAGAAACTGAAGTAAAGTCCTTGTCACATTATTGCATTCACTTTGTCCATGGTTGCTCTACCTCTTGTGTTAGATTTCTGATTAGTACAAAAATGATAGCTTTCCAAGTTGTGATAGAAAGAGGTTGGTCCTGGGATATCCTTCCCCCAAAGAGGGTAAGTTTCCTAAGGTTCTCGTTTCTCTACCCCAGTAATAGCAACATTTAATTTTGTAGGAGAAAGGCAAAGAATAGAGCGCATTCATTCATCAGTGAGCAACACGGGATACTGAAAGAGCACTAGGCCAAGAGCACCATTGGACTAAGGCGCTATGCTGCTTCCACTTAGCTATGTGGCCAGGGAAGGCCAGTGGATTGTTCTGGACCTCTGTTTTCTCATATATAACATAAGTTTTAAGATAGAGTCAAGGGACTTCCCTGGCGGTCCAGTGGGTAAGACTCCACACTTCCAAGGCAAGGGACATGGGTTCCATCCTTGGTCAGGGAACTAGGATCCCGCATGCCGTGCAGAGTGGATATATACACATACACACAGAGAGAGAGACAGAGAGAGAGAGTCAAGTACTTCTCAGAGCTTTTAGGATTCTGCTTAGGAGGGAAGGATGGAGGGGAGAGCATACCACACATGGAGAGCCCAAGCAAAGACGGCTTTTCAACTTCTGTCAATCAGAACAACTCGGCTCCACTGCTGAGATTCTATATGAGTTTACTTTAAAAAAAAAAGAGCTCTATTGCTAAAAAAAGAAAACTGGCAAATGACCAAATGGCATCTCATCCTATATGTTAAAGTGTTCTCCCAAGCTAATCCAATTTTCCCACTAATTTTTAATTTGGCACATATATAAGCAAGCAGCCATCGTCATTCATTCGGCATATGCTGGATGTCCATCAGGTGTAAGCACTATACTAGGTACTATGGGGACAATGGCCCGGCATTTGAAGTCATCTGAGATCAAAATCAGAAAAAAAATTATAGAGCAAATCTAAAAGCAAAACTTACAATTTATGTCTCTTCCAAGATCTCATAGTTATTTTCATGGAGTTATTGGTGCAGAAATTGATGTATTAGCTACAAGCAAACTCTCATTTTCTGTTACCTTAATGATTTGCAGAACAGTGAGAAGAGAAGGCAACGACCAAGAGCAGCAGCACTGATGAATCATGACGATATTAACACATACTCTGCAGACCAATATGGAAAATTCTGCAAACGTCTTATCAACAATATGGGAACTCTGACAACCATGATCAAAACCAGCCCCTCCGATTTCTGTTTCTAAAACCAACACTATGTGACAAGCACTAAGATCATCACTTACATTCTTCTAGTCTCCTACGCCTCAATTAAGTAAATGGGAATGATTCAGCCAACGAAGTTCATGACAACAAGGTGCAGGATGGTGCTGGCAAAGAGAAAATCAGCAAAGGCTCGCTCCGGGGAGATGCCTTGGAAATCCGCTTTGTTTTGTGGGTTGATCTGTATTCTCAGACAAACTGTACAAGAAGAAAAACACAAAAGTGATTATCAAGAAGTATGAAACAAGTATGACTAATGCACACACACATACCCTCTGACCCAACACTTCTGTTCCAGCAGAAATGACACATAAGTCCATCAAAAGGCACGTACAGGAATGATACCCATGATGGCCCCCAACTGGAAGCAATCTAATGTCCATCAACAGTAAAATGGGGAGAATTCCCTGGCGGTCCAGTGGTTAGGACTTGGCGCTTTCACTGACAGGGGCCCGGGTTCAATCCCTGGTTGGGGAACTGAGATCCCACAAGCCAAGAAAAAAAAAACCGTAAAATGGGTAAATTATGGCATATGCATACAATAGAATACCATATAGCAATGAAAAAGAACTTCACAACATGGATGAATTCTGCAAATATCATGATGAGCAACATAATCCAAACACCAAAAAATACATGCTTTATGATTCTACTTATATAAAGCTTAAAATTGGCCAAAACCAATCTACAGTAATACAAATCAGGACAGTGGTTTTTATCGTTCACAGGAGATGACTTGGAAGGCAGGAGGAGAGGCCTCTAGGGTACTGATAATGTTCTATATCCTAATCTGGTGGTGGCTAAAAGAGTGAATTTAAAAGTTCATCAAGTTGTACACAAATTTTATGCTGTTAATTGTTTAAGGGAACAATACGACTTCTCAGAGTTAGGCTAAAAACCAAAGGCTTACTTAGAAAAAAAAAATATTGATATAACACCAAAATATCTTTAGAACTCTCTTATCTCCTGAATTAAGTTTATAATTATACCTAGATCAAGATGTAGTTGAGGCAGTAACAAAGGGGCTAGGCTGAATGACCAAAAGTTATAAAATTGTGAATTATTTCCAACAGAATGTGTACATTAGGCAGCAAAGATGCTTATCCATGAGGACCTCACAATTGTAGATAATCTTTGATCTCAAAGTTCTAGCAGCTGCTTGTCTCAAAAAAGGCAAGAGATCTAAGTTACATGACGCTGACAGAGAACTCTCCACTACCACACTCTGTACCCTTGAAGATTCCAACCTGATACCATAGCCACAGTCACCATTTGACATGAAAAGAAAGCTCTAGGAATACACTTTTCCAAAATATCTTTACACCTGTGACAAATGATTACACTACTTAACCCAAATTTGCTTCAGGCTAGCATCCATTCCATCACTAACCAAGAAAAGGCAACAGACTGAGATCTAACCCAAAGGTCAGAAAACTACCAGACTGGGCTTCCCTGGTGGCACAGTGGTTAAGAATCCGCCTGCCAATGCAGGGGACATGGGTTCGAGCCCCGGTCCGGGAAGATCCCACATGCTGCGGAGCAAC
The DNA here is from genome assembly GCF_028564815.1 of Eubalaena glacialis. Taxonomy (NCBI): domain Eukaryota; kingdom Metazoa; phylum Chordata; class Mammalia; order Artiodactyla; family Balaenidae; genus Eubalaena; species Eubalaena glacialis. Next base: position 120,213,148 of record NC_083717.1, read on the forward strand.
TAAGCTCGTGCACCACAACTACTGAGCCTGTGCTCTAGAGCCCGCGAGCCACAACTACTGAGCCCGCGTGCTACAACTACTGAAGCCCGTGCGCCTAGAGCCCGTGCTCTGCAACAAGAGAAGCCACTGCAATGAGAAGCCCGTGCACCACAATGAAGAGTAGCCCCCGCTCACCACAACTAGAGAAAGCCCGCATGCAACAACGAAAAACCAATGCTGCCAAAAATAAATAAATAAAAAATAAACAAATTAAAAAAAAAAAACTACCAGACTACTTCTTCAGAGTCCATCGCCATGGCAACAGAGTCTTCATTATGCTTAAACATGCAAACAGTGTGGGAAAACCCCGGATCTTTTCAGGCACCTGAACCCTTCAAAATATGAAGGACACTGACTGAAGCAAGAGCGACCAATTAAAATCCCACTGTGGTGAGTATAGCTTGGTTCACCCATTTGGGAGAGCAACTGGCAACATCTATTATATTTTAAATGTCTTTTGAGTAAAGAATTTATCTTAGAGAACAAAGGCATTCTAACAGCATGTTCGTAAAGTTGAAAAAAAAAAGTGAAAACAGTCCAAATGACATCAAGGGGATTACTTAAATAAATTACACTACAGACATGCAATAAAATTCCATGCAATTATTCAAAAGAATGAGATTAATTCGCTATACGTTGACAGTAAAGATGTCCACGATATATTAAGTGAAAAAAAGCCAAAAATATTACTCCCTTTCAGATTTCTCTTAAACTGCATATATATATATACACACACACACACACACACACACAAATAACTATTTTCTCATTTATTTTAGTTGGAATCTAGGAAAAAATCTGGAGAAAGAGACACCAAACACGATTAACAGCGGCTATTGGGGTGGAAGATGGGAGTAGAGTAGTGCTTCGAGAAATATGAGGGGACAAAAGGAAAGAGAAGCTCCCCATGAAGGTAGACAAAGAAATGAATTGATGTGTTATTATTATCATAATCATAGTAACCCAAGTTACTTCAATGACAACATAAGAATCAGAATCGCACAGAGATGCAAAGGACCCTGAAGGTCCTGAAGACCAACACCCCATCTAATGCACAAAATACCCAAGAGGTGGCGGATATGGGCATGCCAGGGGAGGCTGCATGAATCAGCTAGGAATAGTTCCAAAGTATACTCACCATATCCAGAATCTGATAAGTCATCCCCAGGTGCAGAATTACAAACCATCCAGAGACTGTGTTACTGACAGAGGCAGCAAATCCCTCAGATGCAGGGATATGCCGCCTCTATCAGTAACACAGGCTCTGGACAGTTTGTAATTCTCAAAAAGGCAAAGAACACCTGTTCAAAAAGCTCCTCCACAAAAGATCCTTCAGTCCTTCCTGAGCACTTCCAAAGATGGAAATGTACTACCTCCTAAGGCAGCTTGCTCCATTTTAGCAGTTCTAATTTGTCTCCTTAAATATTCACTTAGTCAGCAAAATATTTACTGAGCATCTACTATGCGCCATGCACTGTCCCAGGTGCTAGGACTATGGCACAGAACAAGACAGACAAGAGTCTGGCTCCCAGGGAACTTACACTCTAATGGAGAGAAACATAATAAATGAGAAAACAACTAAACAAGGAAATATGAGGTAGTGATATACGCTATGAAGAAAAGCAAGGTAATAAAAGAGTGACTGGGAAGCTATTTCTTATTTGGTGGTCACAGAAGGCTTCTCTAAGAAGGTGCTATTTAAGACCAAAACTTGAAAGACAGGAGCCAACCATGCAAAGATCTAGGGGCAGAGCATTCCAGATAGCAAGAACAATCTTGGTCAGACTGACCAGGCTGTAGGGATCAAGGGCAAGAGGGAGACAAGGGCCAAATCAGTGGGGCTTTGTAAGCTTCAGTAAAGAGTCTGGATGTAGTTCTAAGTACAATGGAGCAATATTTCAAAGTTTTGAGCAGATGAGTAAAATAATCTGATCTAAAATTTTTAAGGATGGTAGAACTGCAATGCGGAGAATGGTTTGCAAAGTTCAAGAAGCCAAAGAGTCATGCAGGAGCCAAAGAGCTCAGGTAATGGTAGTCAAAAGGGACAGAAGTCAAGAGATACAGGCTGTATTTTGGAGAAGACAGGGCTTGCTGATGTAATGGATGTGGGAGATAAGAGAAATCAAGGAATCAAGAAAACCTTCTAGGGAATTCCCTGGCAGTCCAGTGGTTAGGACTCCGAGCTTTCACTGCCGAGGGCCCGGGTTCAATTCAATCCCTGGTCGGGGAACTAGGATCCCACGGGCCGAGCAGCCAAAAAAAAAAAAAAAAACCTTCTAAATTTGTGGCTTCAACAACTTAACCAAAGCTGACACCATGTACTGACCAGCGAAGAGGCAAATGGCTAGGCCGCAAGGTTCAATCTGGAGTTGTGTGTTAGACATCAAGTGAAGATGTCAAGTAGGCAACTGGACTTACTAATTTGAAATTCAGGGAACAGATCAAAACTGAAAATATAAATGTGGTAGTTGTAGTTATATAGACATTATTTAAATTCACCTATGGGAAAGAAATACAGAGAAGAGGTCTAGAACCATGCCCTCAGACCAAGAAGCACCTAGCACAAACAGTAGGAAGGAAAAACCAGTGAGGTGAGAAGGAACAAGCAGGAGAGTATAGTGCTGCAAAAGCTTTGAGAAGAAGGTACTTCACTCACTCAGAAGGAAGCAGCCAACTATGTTAAGTGCTAAATGTTGCTGAGCATTCAGGCAAGGTGAGGTACATGGCCATTAGATCTGGCAAGATGGCTAGAGCAGTTTCACTGTAGTGGTGGGGACAGACCACCACCAAGAGTAGGTTAAGGAATGAATGGACGGTGAGAAAGCAGAAACAGCAACTAGACAACTATCCTTTCAAGGAACTCTGTGATGGAGCAGAAAGACATGTAATAGTAGCTGAAGGGGTATCTGAAGTCAAATTAATTTTTTTCATTGGACGATATTAGAGCATGTATGTATGATGGGAATGATCCAGTAGAGAGAAATGAATGATGCAGAATGGAGGGATGATTACAGAAGCTGAGTCCCTGAGTGAGCAAGAGAAGACTGGATCCTCTGCACAAGTGAAGAAGCTGACCTCTGAGAGGAAAGGGATATATCATCCACCATTACAGGAAATAAGTCAAAGAGTAGGGGGTCCATGTGTAGGTGGGCCGCTATGATTCCCTGGTAGGAAGATGAAAGGATTTCTTTTTTAGCAAAAAAAAAATAAAGCAAGATCATCAACTGAGAATAAAGGAAAAGAGAAAATATAGATGAAAGTGAAGAGAGAAAATATGAAGCATATTTTGGAAAAGCAAACATATCAGGGAAGTATTATAGGACCACTGGGCAGGGGTGAGTGCCTACTTGTGTTCCTATTCTCACCAATACTTCTCCATCACAGCACTATATCCAGGTTTACTTGTCTGCATCTCCCACTAGATTATAAACTCTGTGGGAGTAGAGATCATGTCTGCGTGTTCCACAGTTAAATCCTCAGTACCCTGGCAGGGAACCTGGCACATAATTGGTCAATATTCCTTAACTTATTATAGGCATGCTCACAGTTTAACATACAGTGTTAAGCACTGAGGATGCAGAGATGAAAAGAGCACTACACCACTACAGTGTACTGAAATAGGAATACAGGAGAAAGACCTAAATCTGAAGAGCCAGGGAAGGGTTCAAATGGAAGCAGCACTTGAGCTGAGATGGCTGAGAAGTAAAGGAATTTTCTGGGCAGTCAAACAAAGGTAAAATAGCTTAAGACATCTCGGTATGTTCAGGGAATAACAAGTAACTCAATAATGCTGGAATATAAAGTACAGAGGAGGCGGAGACGAGAGGAAGCTGGAGATGTGGCCGGGACCAGATTATCAAAGACCCTCTATGCCATTAAAATTTTTTTAAATTTCTCTTTGGGTACAGACAAATTTTATGTGGGGAGTAGCACAATCAGATTTGCAAGTCAAATCAAGCCTGCAAACACAGTGGAAGATGAGTGGAGGGAGAGAGATGAGAGTGTGGGAGATCATTAAGGAAGATTACAGGAGTCCAGATAAGAGGTATTTGAGAGCCTGAGTGACAGAGGATGAAGAGGTAGCAATGGATACGAAAGAGGTTTAGAAACAGGACTGTCAGGCATAAGGCTGGCAAACTTCCAATCTCCTGGACAACAGTTATGGGCCCAGAAATCTAATAGATAATTTCCAAAGAAATGCTGGACCCCAGTCCACACAGCCCAAGATCTCCCGTGAGACAGAAAACACTCTGAATTAGGCCTCCTTGCCTTTCAGATTCAAACTGTTTTTGGATCTGTAAACTAGGGGGAACAAAACTACTTTTTTTAATCCGTAAATATTTCATATAGATTAGAAAACAGAAGAGACCAAAGTTGTGAAATGACTTAAAAACTGATTTCAAGATCAAAGATTTATTTTAAGGACAGTCTTATTGTTTTCCACTCATCCCTCCAAAATAGCACTTTAAATGAGCAAAAAGAGGGATTTCAGTTAGGTAAAAAAGGAAACTAGAAGGGCTGCCAACACTGACACATTACTCTGAAAAAGGGACAGATGTCCTCCTCTAGAGAGATCTAACCACAAGATAAACAGTCAGCTGCTGAGGATGTCTGAAATCTGTCTGAAAGAAGAAAAATATTCTACCTCTGAAGTCCTTTTAAAGCCTACTATACTGTAAACTGTTGATCCAAAAAAAAAAAAAATTTTCTACCTCTGTCTCCTTGAAACCATGGTTAAGTCTCCCAGTCACGAGGGAATAGAAGAAAACAGACCATTTTCATCAGGCCCAAATAACACCAGGCTTTTTTAAAAATGTGATAGCATCCTATATCGGTTTAAAATGTACTAATCAATTTCCAAAGAACATATGCTACATAACACATGCAGAAGGAATGGAAGAGAACAGACTGCCAAAAAAGAAATTAAGGGAACCAGACTAAAGAACTTTTCCCTCCAATTCATCCTACACATTAACACCAATTTTAAGTCTCTCCTTTACTTAAATCTAAAACTTTTTTTTTTAATTTTTTAATCCTTAGATGCATTCCTATTACCTACAGGATAAAACTCCTTGGCCTGGCACTCAAAGCTCTAGCATCCAGCACTACCTAATCCTTCAACGTAATCGTCTACAATTCCCTTTCTCAGCCGAAGTGGCCTCCTCCGTTCTCTTCCAATAGGAAACACAACTCGGGGAAGTTAGAAACCTCAGCACTATAAATAAGTACAAGCCTTCCCTTCCCAACAACCAGAACAAAGGATAAACTCCAAATTTAAAATTTCCCATTAAAACCAGTATCCAGGGCTTCCCTGGTGGCGCAGTGGTTAAGAATCCGCCTGCCAATGCAGGCAACACAGGTTCAAGCCCTGGTCCGGGAAGATCCCACATGCCGCGGAGCAACTAAGCCCGCGCGCCACAACTACTGAGCCCACGTGCCACAACTACTAAAGCCCACGCACCTAGAGGCCATGCTCCGCAACAAGAGAAGCCACCGCAATGAGAAGCCCACGCACCGCAACAAAGACCCAACACAGCCAAAAATTTTTTTAAAAAACAGTATCCAGTTGAGGATCTGAGCTAACAAATGGCAGCAGTGGATTTAGTAAGGTCAAGTCTGTCAAAAGAAATGCAAACGATACCCTTCCACAGCAACTCTGAATTGTCTTGAATCCCTTCTTTTCCTGAAGCAACTTTCATTTCCCTGGCCCAATTACCAATTACCCAACACCTATGGACATCAGAATCCCTCAAAAGGACCTCACTATTAAAGTGCCCTAAAAAAAAAAAAAGTGCCCTTTCACTAGGCATTCTCTTCAATGACAGGCTATCAACTTCTCATTGAGGAGGAGAGTAGGGGGTCTGCTAATTCAATTTTAGCCACAACAGCCTCAAAAAACAAGACTTGGCACTGGAAAAATTATCTGCTCAAAAAATCTTCTCACTTCTATCACACCAATAATCTGCAACTCTAGTCCACATCCACTCTTCTGCAAACCACTCTTCCACGTAGCCCTGAGAAGTCATTCTTAACCCTAGAAGCTTATGAAGCCAGGGTGACTTCAGCACAGAGAAGGCTTTTTTTTTAATCACCTTTTAGGCCCCGCCCTATTCCTACTCTTTCCAGACCTGGAAAACAAAATCAGACATTCTCATGATTCCTTCTCCTGGGACTTCCCTGGAGGTCCAGTGGTTAAGATGCCGTGCTTCCAATGCAGGGGTCACGGGTTCAATCCCTGGTCGGGGAACTAAGATCCCACATGCCACGTGGTGGCCAAAGAAATAAAAAATAAATAAATAAAATAAAAAGATTCCTTCTCCTGTCTGGCTAATAAAATTCTTAGTCATGAACAGTATTTTAGGGGAGGAAGGAGGAGTCTAGAGCAAAGAGGGTAGGGTAGTATATCTGATGATGGTAACATATAAACTTCTATAGACCAGGATGCTGCTACAGAGAACCAGGTCTTGGTCATCTAAGCCAAAATTCAAAGATGTACAGGCTAACTCTGCAACTCCAGGCCAGGCTTACTGAACTAGTCCTTAAGTCCTTAGACTTATCTTAACTTGAGAAACAGAGGAGAAGGCAGAGTATCTCTGGCATGAGTCTGAACTAGCAATTTGAATGTGTAATAAGCATTCTACAGGTTTCTAAGTTTAAGCTGTAATTAAGACTCCACTGTAAATGAAGTCTCCAGACAATTCTAACGCTGTATTTTGTCTATGCCCCAATTACACTGTAAACTCGTTCAGGACAAGAAACATATACCAGGTGTATCTCCAAAGCTTTTACCATACCTTGCATGAGATTCAAAATACAATTTACAAATGTGCCTGTTGATGATCACACGTGGAAAAAAAAAAAAAAACATGAATTTTGGCATGTTTTCCAAGTCATGCAGCAGGTGATACCATGGCTGGAAAAGTTCATGTGGTAGCCACCTATAAACTGTACTGGCCAACACTCGCTGGGCCAAGCCTGGACTCAGTATTCAGTGAATCCCTGTTGAGCAAGAAAGGTCAGATTTTGGCAAAAATATATGGGGACAGTCAGCTCTCGTTAAATATGGCAGTCTACAAGGTATCAAATTTGCTGGGAATCAGAATAATAAAGCTAAAATAGACCTATGTGAGTGAAAACTGAGTTCAGGATAGTGAAATGACAGCTTCAGAGTTGGGTTTTCCATTTTAAAAGTTTACCAACTTCAAAGTTGTGTTAAAGCTAAGTGAAAGTTGGGAGTTTTCCATGGACCAATATGAAGTGAAGTGGATCACCAGGTTGAACAGCAACATGAAGGTGTTTCCAGATTTAATCCCAGCTCCTCGGCGGCTCTTTGGTATTAAGCACGACAACCTGAATGTGCCTCAATTTCCCCATTCACAAAAAGAGGGCAATGCGGGTTCCTCTCTCAACTTCACGAGGCGGTGGTCTCATATAGAGAGACGAGTACTGTGGGAATAAAAGCACGCATCAAAGTAACACATTATAACTGATACCACTTATAGAATCATTACCCGCTAGGATAAAACTCCCCACACAGGAGATGAAGCCCGAGAGGAAAGAGTTGAAGGGGAAGGTCCCCACGAGGAGACAATAACCGAATTGCAGCGCCCCGGTCAGCAGTATATACAGGAGGTACGCGTCCAACAACTTCAGACGCTGAGGAGTGGAGCTCAAGTACTCTTCTAAGAACCGCGAGATGACCGACAACACCGACGCCGACATGACTACACGCTCGATATTCCGGCCAGCGTACCCCACACTCCTAGCGGACCCGACGACCACACCGGATGTAGTGTCGGCGCATGCGCACCGCTAATAACCAGCTCCGCCCTCCCCAATTTGCTACTTTGCGCAGGCGTATAGGCCGGCCAAGGCACGAAACAAGTAATGCGCAGACGCAGAATATATCTACAGAATGAGAACTACAGCCAGAGAAAGCTAATGCGCCTGCGCAACGGGTCTGTCCGTGATCTGGAGACGTGTATCTTTTTGCGCTATTTCCGCCGTCATGTTGGTGACGCCCACAGTTGCTCCAGCAACAAGATAGTATGGGAGGAAGAGGGGAAGAGGTTTTTCAGCGGACAGCGTTCTCTTTGGTCCACCAGCGTCCTCAAAGATGAACTATTTGGATCTGCTTTAAGGCAATGTCTGGCTTTTCCCGGTTCAGTACCCGCTCGGTCCTAATTCTGTTGAGGGCGCTAACTGCAGATGCCTGTCCCAGATCATTAGAGCAAGTCAAGTTGCCCCGCAGTGAGAACCACCTTGGCCGGTCACTGAGCAGGCATCAGTTTAGACTTGGTTATTGGAGGAGAGAAGTGCGGAGCGGGGTTGGGGAGCTCGACCTCTACCCGGACCTGAACTCGATTTGCGATCTGGTCCTTGGGGACGCTTACGAATAAGCGAGGTAGAACCTAAGCCCGCAGGTGTTCATTCATTCAGCAGACATTTATTGGGTGCCTCCTCGGGCCCACGTTTTGCTAAATTGTAGTTCGTTATGCTAGAGTGTAGGTATCCTCAGGGGAATCTGATATAGTCGTAAAAGAGCTGGTGATGGGCAGGGGCGGGGAGAAAGTCCATTAAAGTTCATAGAGTATATGATCAAATGTAGCAGCCTCCTACTCCCAAGCTGACATCTTGAACCCGTCGTACTATCCCAGGATGTCAGCGCTAAAAGACCTGCAAGAGCATTGCCTGGTGCCTGGTTCAAGCCCTACCCTCTCCAATTTATTTTGCAGAGGAAACTAAAGGTTTGAGGTTTTGTATTTTAACAAGTGGGATTAACTATTTATACTTAGCGTTTTAACTTTTTTGAAAAATAAGATCCACCTTAGTTTCTGGCTTTTGCTGCCCTTTTAATTTAACATGAATCTGACCTTCCAGACCTAGTTCATCTCACTGTCAGCTGCAGGTGGTACATAAACCAGGTACTTTTTCAGCTTATTAATAATTTTGAACTATCCTAGGTACTGAAGCAAAATTCCTAAAACAGCAAGTAAACGACAACCTTCCTTCATTTTCACTTCTTATTTGTGTTTAAACTGGAACCAAATCAGCATCAACAAATATACTGATTATCAGTCATGAGCAAAACCTTGCTTAGTTCTAGAAAGAAAAGAAATAATCCATGTCCTCAGAAGATTTACAACCTATTTAAAAAGATATATTCATATTCACACCCACAGAGATTTGCACTGTTATGAGAACTTAAGTTCAATCTAAGCTCTCTTATGTTGCTGAGGGAAAAAAAAAAAATGTGGCTAACCAGACCAGTTCCTATTTCAATATAATAAGGCAAGAAGCATCAGTTTCTCTGACAAGTTGAACCTTTCTCCCTGTCTCATCAGTAAGTAGGAGGGTAGCTTCCTCACCAGTATTCAACTTCAAACTTTAAAGGCTAGGCTGATGCTTTTTAATCATTTAGGAGTGGATTCCTCAGGGGAATCAGCCAGGCTTCTTCCAGTAGTCTGTTCCTTATGTTTTGTCTGCCTTTCATCCATGTCAACTATTATCATAACATCTCCACAGGAACTCCCAAAGGGGGAAAGCAGAAGAGATGAAAAATTCACTTACTGAATGCATCCTTTTCTGAGATCTGCAAAGTCAAACACGAATATAATGACCTAAATCTTTCTGGACTACTTAAAACAGCAAGAAGAGATGGGCCACCAAGGAGGGTCCTTGGCTTCCTGCAGGAAAGAATTCAAGAGCTAGCTGAAATAGAGTGAAAGCAGATTTATTCAGGAGTTACACACTCCACAGACAGAAAGTGGGTCATCTCAGGAGACAGGCCCCAGAGTACGAGGTCGATAGTTTTTATGGGCTGGGTAATTTCATAATCTAACAAGTGGGAGGATTATTCCAACTATTTGGGGGAAGGGGCAGAGATTTCCAGGAGCTGGGCCACTGCCCACTTTTTGGCCTTTTTTGGCCAGCCTCAGAACTGTCATGGTGCTGGTGGGTGTGTCATTTAGCACGCACATGTATTACCGTGAGCTTATAATGAGGCTCCAGGTCTACTGGAATTCGAATCTCCTCCCATCTTGGGCCTAGTTGATTCTAACCAGTATTTGTCCTATCCTCTACGGCTGTGTCATTCTTTTTTTTATTTTGGGCCAGGCCACATGGCTTGTGGGATCTTAGTTCCCTGACCAGGGATTGAACCCGGGCCCCTTCAGTGAAAGCGTCAAGTCTTAACCACTGGACCACCAGGAAATTCCGCTGTGTGTCATTCTTTTAAAGGTTGTGTCCTGCCCCCGTCCCTCCTGTCTCAATTGGGTTCATAAAATTTTCTCCTGAAAATATCTATCTGAAGGCCTGTTCTGCCAGTTTTCCCAAAGCACAGAGTGCCTCATTCCTGACCTCTGCCCTGAACACCTTTCAGGGTGTATTGAAAGTCAGCAACCACAGTGGCTAATGACTCAATCCTTTTAGAGTTGGATGGCAAGAGTGACCTTCTTTAGTTGGCAGGTTGTGGGGATTAAATGAGATAACGTTAACATTAAGCATTTAACATAGCACTTGACACAGAGTAAATGTTCAGGATATATTTGCTCTTATCAACTATCAATAACCCTGGTAATTAACTATGCCTGCTTCCCTATTTTTCTGAATCATTAGAAGTTGGCAAAGCACAGAGCCCCAATATTTTGGGCATGCAAAATATTGGGTACTGGAGGGACTTCAACCCAGATGGCTCTCAGAGGGCAAATCAAATTTATAAGTTGAAGCTGCAGTCAGAGTAGACCTTAGATGTTTTGTTACTAAAACACTGAGAAGAAAAACTGTTTTCCTCTACTCAGGTTCATTGGCCCTATAATTTAGACTGACAAAAAACAGATTAACAAGAGAAAAACAAACAATTTTCCTAACATATGCATCGCACATACACAGGGGAGCACTCAGTTACAAGTAACTCAAAAGGGTGGTTAGAACTTGGGCTTATATAATGTTAACAAGCAATATTCAACTCAGTAAAATTTAAAGATTTTATTGGCTTTATTCAACAATTCATGAGTTGGGCAGCATCCAACCAGCACATAGAAAGGCACTCTGAGGAGCTATCTAAAATAAGAGACTTTTATAGGCAGAAGGGAGAGGGAACAATTAGATTATACTAGACAAAAAAGCAGATTGGTTACGGCAAGGTCACTTTCCTTTTGCGGATGGCAGGGGTCTATTAGGCAGATTACCTAACTAGTACTGATCAGGCAATCCCTGACTGACTGGTTTAAGATTCCATTTCTGGGAGAGCTGAAATTGTAATTAAGTTAGCATAAGTGACTCCATTTTGAGCCTGTTGTCTTGTTTTTAACAATAACATCTTAACAAAAAGAGCAATAAATTTTTAGAGAAGTAACAGGACAGAGAAAAAGAACTTTGAGTTTCTAGGGCAGCAAATTGTGAGAAAGTAAATATATGAAGCATTAATGAAAAATAAGGGCTAATTAGTGACGTTTGTTATGTAGATTCCTCTGGTGCCCTCTCTGGGCTGGTAAGGATCTAGAGTTCTGTCCTTCCTGGTAGAGAGAGGAGGGGAGACATCTTTCTGTCCTGCTTTTAGGCAAATAGGAGGAGGGCAGAGAGCTGTCCTTGCATCTGCTTCTTCCCAGTTGCCTTCAGCTCAAAATATTCCTTATGCTAAGGTGGCATATTTTGGGGTGGCATATTCTGCTACCCTTCAACACTCAACATCATAAAACAATGGGAAAGTAGAAGGGCAAGAAGGTCCCCTTATAAACAAAGGCCATGATTTTACAATGTATCTCTCTACAGTAAGAAATGACATTCTTTATCAAAAGAAAGACAACTCCTCCAAAGAAGAGGACTCTTCTAAAGAAAATCTCTGCATGAGAGTCTGCTTTCCAATTCTTTTCCCTTGTATTTTCACTTTCTCCTTCAGATCCCTCCTTTTGCTTCTCTCTGCTATTGCATGTAACAGCTCCATCTTTTAAACTTTGGCCCTAGTGTGGCCAAAACCCCCTTTCCTTGTATGATAGTGTGATATAACCAGAAATATACATTTGTTCTTCATCTCCGGTTCCTGGCACAGAACTCCTTAAACCCTCATTATTTCCTAAGTGGTAAGAGCAATAGGAACAACTTTTGTTATAATACTTGTTTTTGTCCCCAGTTTCGGAAATAGCTCCAGAGCAATAAAGGTAGAAGGAATGTCTTTTGTTATTCGTAACAAACCTGTTTCAACCACACTGGAGTTTATGTTAATGAAGTGACTTTTGGGAAGTCCCTAAGGATGGGGGCTAGATGCCAGGGGAATGATTGCCACATGATTCCAAGGTTGGAACTTTCAGTTCCTTCTCAAGGTCGAGGAAGGGAGAGGGGCTGGAGATTGAATTCAATCACCAATGGCCAATTATATAATCAATCATGCCTATGTAATGAAGCCTCCATTAAAAAAACGCTAACCAAAAGGGTTCCAAGAACTTATAAGTTGCTGATCACATCCAGATGCTGGGAGGGTCACACATCCCAAGAGGGAATGGAAGCTCTTTGCCTCTTCCCCAGTATCTCAACCTATGCATCTCTTCTTTAGGGCTGTTTCTTTTCTTTTCTTCTCTTTTCTTTTCTTTTCTTTTCTGTATTTATTTTTGGCTGCACTGGGTCTTCATTGCTGTGCGCAGGCTTTCTCTAGTTGAGGCAAGCAGGGCTACTCTTCGTTGCGGTGTGCGGGCTTCTCATTGCAGTGACAGCACAGGGATCGAAACTGTGCCCCCTGTATTGGAAGGCGGATTCTTACCCACTGGACCACCAGGGAAGTCTGGTTATTGCTTTTTAAACTTCAGTTATTATCCCCAGAGGAGTGCACCAGTCCTGGAGATACTGCAATACCAGATCAATGCGTGAAGTGGATGGAGCAAGCTCCTACTCCAACTTCCTGCTCCAAAAAATCTGTTTAATATGTTGTTCTCAGACAGAGAACGTATCAGATATTAAACTGATAAGAACAGATACTACACTTGATCTTAGCCAAAAGGCCGAGAAGCGATGGAACTTTAATTTTTATTAATTCAAATCTAAGTAGCCACATGTGGCTAGTAGCTGTCATATTGGAGAGAGCAAATTTAGAGCTATTGTACTCAGTTCCTTTGTTTACTCTAAGGGTCACACCATATTCATAGTTCATTCAAAAGGCGATGACACCCATTTGAAACCAAAGAATGATCTATCCCTGCCAGGCCTGAACTGTCAGGTCATCAGTTCCACCTACTTCTGGAATATTTAATATGATTTACAGGCACAGGAAGGAGGTGTGGTGCTCCAGGGACAATGGTGCTTCAAGGACAAAGGACGACCCTGCATGAAAATGTTTCGAAGTTACACCCACTACCAGACTCTTTATCAATCGCCCTCCCCACCATGTTGCGATGGTTACGAAATTCCTGAGCCCGCCTGTCCCAAATAAGGAAAGGCATCTTCCCTGTCTCACTCCCACCCTATAGAAGGAAGGTATATGTGCCTCAACCATCAGTAAACAAAATTTTCACCTCGGACCATTCTTTTGTTTTCTGGCTATAAAAACTGATCAATAGCACGTGTTCAGGCTCGACTCTCCCAGACTACTAGGAAGTCGGCCCGGTGTTCTGGCAGCAACCCTTCCCTCTAATAAATTCTATCTTCTTTACATTCTACCTTGTGTCTGGAAATTCTTTTCCAACCCGCGTTCAGACCACAACAAGAGGGTTTGTTAAAATTAGTTTCCATCCATAAAGACCATATTAATACTTTAATCACACATAAAATCATACGTAAAATTGTTACCGAGTCCAAGCTCGCTCTGCTTGCTACACGACAGGCCAATAAATTGGAGAGAGGTGTTGAGGCAAGGGATACAATACGACTTTATTCGGAAAGCCGGCAGACTGAGAAGATGGCAGACTAGTGTGTCCGAAAAACCATCTTATGGGGTTTGGATGCCAGTTCCTTTTATAGAACAGAGATGGGGAGGAGATGAGGAAGTAAAGTAAAGAGGCCATAAGATTTGCAATGTCCCCTGGAATGGCCAGCCTTGGGGAGGGGTTGTGTTAATTTCTTCTTTCTTGCAGCCATCCACAGGTGGACAGGGTCAGGATGTTTCCCTGAACAAAGGCACTTTGGTTCAGGCAGAGAGGCAGGGTTCCCTGAGGCAGGCCATTGTGTATAGACAGTATCCTTTTAGTGAACAAAAGCAACGGGAATCAAAGGTTAAAGTAAAAGAAAGAGATCCAACATGTAGTCAGATTTGGCTCTTCCCTGTTACAGAATCACATATGCTGGAGGTACAAGATACACTTGCACATAGTGTATCTTACCTTGAAGCTAAGGAGAAATAAGAACCTTACGTTTCTCCTCAGAGGCCTGCCTAGAGCAGGCCTGAGAGTCTTCTCCGCTCTATAATTCTAACAGATCCAGCCTAATCCTGAGATATCCCAGCTCTGGGGATGAAACCAAGCAGAACCCTGCAGGACCCTCCCTGGTACAAAAGCCCCTCTGTGTCCTCTGTTTCTTATTTGTAGAAAAAGGCTTTGGTCTCCTAGGCCTTCCCTGAGTGCCAAAGAGCAGACTCAAGCAGTTACTAATTCGAGAGGTGAAGGAACACAGAAACAAAGGTAAAGCAGTCAAGAAACAATTGCTCAATGATAAACCAGCCCAAGTTCTCCCTCAAAGGATATGCATAATGATCTGACATATATCTTTGAGTTTTTCTGCAGAAACTAACATCCCCACCCAGGTGGAGGATGGTGGCTCTATGCTGAGCACAAGCACATAGACCCCAGACTGGTTGGAACCAGAAGGCTGATGATTAAAATTCCTGAAACACCACCCTGTTACCTCACCACCAACCAATCAGAAGAAAGTCATGCCCCTTGCAACCCTCACTTCAAATGTTGCATTTAAGAATATATATATATGTATAACTGAATCACTTTGCTGTACAGCAGAAATTAACACAGCATTGTAAATCAACTATACTTCAATAAAAAAATTAAAAATTTTTTAATAAATAAATTTTTAATAAATAAATTAAAATTTTTTAAATAAATAAATAAATTTTTTTAAAAAAGAAAAAATAATAACCCTTTCCTGAAAGCCATCGGGGATTTCGGGTCTTTTGAGTACAAGCCACCTGTACTCCTGGCTGGGCCCTGCAATAACTACTATACTTTCCTTCACCACAACCCAGTGTCAGTAAATTAGCTTTGCTGTGTGGTGAGCAGACACAAGTTCAGTTCAGTAACAGGGATGCCTTAAGGGATCTATTAACTTTGGTTATAAAAGGCATTTTCTATATGTTCAAGTTTCCTACTTCTCTCCAACCTCTACTGTAGAGCTGGGTTGGCACACAGAAACAAAATACAAATGCTTCTGTGCACTGCCACAAGAGATGAGGTCTGGAGAGATCTAATACCAGTTCCAGCCAGGTCATCCTTGCCCCCAAAAGTTCTACATCTTACAGGTTTTCAGAAAAGTGGGAGATTTTGTTGCCCTGTCTCGGAGTGATGTAGCCTGGAATTTCCTATATGGTATAGCTTCCAAAAGCCCTTGACACTGATGATCAGAGAAAAATGCACAAACTAAAAGTTGAGAGTTAAGTTTTATTTGGGGACCTTACTGAGGACTGTAGCCTAGGAGACAGCCTCTCAGATAGCTCTGAGGAACTGCTCCGAAGAGGAGCCAGGATATACAGTTTTTGCTTAAAAAAAACAAAAACAAAAACATAGTCGAACATGGAAATATGACTGCTTATCACAAAAAACAGACATCTCAAGTTAATTTTAGTGCTTTACTATGTATGGGGAAGATGCAAACATCTGGGGCTCACTGAAATTATTCCTTAGATATGCATCTTAACTACCTAGGGCCAGTATCCAGAGCACAGAATGTTTCCTGTTTCTCTCCATCCTGACTTCCCCTCAGGGCGCACCATGGGGTGGGAGTGTGCAGGGGGAGACCACACTGGCTGATGGCTTGATGGCGGGCAACATTCGTTGTTTACTGGAATAGCAGGTCACATTCTTTGTTTACCGGAATGACAGGCAACATTCCCTTTCCATAACACTTAGCACATTGTTTTTTAGGTACTTGTTTATACATATACCTCCTCACTAGACTTTTCATCCATTTCTTTCTCCAGTAAGGACCGACTGTGTACTCTGTGCCACACTCTGTCCTAGGGGCTGGCAGCAAAGCTGAGAACAAGACAGACAAGGTCCTCCAGGAAACTTGGGCTCTAGTGGAGGGAAAATGATAATAAATGAGTCCACAAATATGCACGATAATTTAATAAAATAGAATAATGTGATAGAGTGACTGGGCATCTCTTTTAAGGCTGTTTTTTGTTGTTTTTTTTTAATTTATTTTTGTCTGTGTTGGGTCTTCGTTTCTGTGCGAGGGCTTTCTCTAGTTGCAGCAAGCGGGGGCCACTCTTCGTCGCGATGCATGGGCCTCTCACTGTCGCGGCCTCTCCCGTTGCGGAGCACGGGCTCCAGACGCGCAGGCTCAGTAGTTGTGGCTCACGGGCTTAGTTGCTCCGCGGCATGTGGGATCCTCCCAGACTAGGGCTCGAACCCGTGTCCCCTGCATTGGCAGGCAGATTCTCAACCACTGCGCCACCAGGGAAGCCCTGGGCATCTCTTTTAGACCCTGTTGTCACAGCAAAGGCCTCAGAAGAGGGGAGGTTTGAGCTGAGCTCCCAGAACAAAGTTGCCAACTCTGCAAAGGGACAAATAGCCTAGGGTGGCAAAAGATAGAAAGCCTATGTTTACCACTAGAGCAGCCTGTTTCTTTACTTTTTTTTTTTTTTTGGCCACGCTGCGTGGCCTGTGGGATCTTACTTTCCCGACCAGGGATTGAACCCTGCAGATTGAGTCTGCAGTGAAAGCTCAGAGTCCTAAGCACTGGACTGCCAGGGAATTCCCTGTGTTTCTTTACTTTTGATAATGGTGTTCTTAGTGCCTAACATAATGCTTGGCTTTGAATAGGTATGTATATAATAATAATATGGTAACTTTTTAGCATAAACAAATGTACTAAATGTTTATTTGAATTATCTTGGTTAATTCTTACAAGACACAAGACAGAAGAAGAAAATTTAAAAGATGCTAAATAATTTACCCACAAGCATGCAGTAGAGAAATGGTAAAACCAAAATTGACCTGCACCCAGAATTCACTGAACTTCAGCATCTGAAGTGCTTCCTATAATTGCAGCTTTTAGCATCAAACCAAACCAAATGAATTAGAATCTCAGCGGGTAGGGATTTGGAAACCTGAATTTTTAACAAGCCAGCCAGATGATTGTAATGCACCCTGAAGTTTAGGACCACTCTGCTTTGTTGTAAGAATGAATGAGAGACAGGTCCTCTGCTATTTGTACTACTTTGCCCCACATCTTACAAATTCCTAGACCCCTAAAGTCTATAAATGTCTATTCTCTTAAACTTCAATCCCTTGTAATGCTAATCAGATCAGTTTAACACTGTGTTACAAGAAAGAAGAAATCTCAGAATCTCCTGAGTCCTGCAGGAAGGCTAAAAAAACAAACCACCTTGACAAACCCCTACCACCAGCACTCTCCCACCCACCATCCACTATCTCTAGTCTGGTTTTAACCTAATCAAGAGGATGACCACTCCAGGGACATCAGGCCCTGTTTACCAGTTCAGGTAAATTCTGGAGTCAGCCTTCCGATCTGACTCCTCTGCTAAGCAAGCCAATCAGGACCTCTCTCTCTCCAGCCCCCATCCCAGCTACCTAAAGCGGACCCACCTATGTAGGCTAGTCCTTCAACTGCTCCCCCTGGGGAAGTGGAGGCAGGGACCCCAAACTGACGGAGACCGGGGCTTGAGCCACCTTGTCCCTGGGAACCAGGCTGGGGCCAAAGACAACCCCAGAGCAGAGGAATGCTCATCTTGGCATGTGTGGCTTAGGTTTAGGGTGGCCAGATAAAGTACAGGATGCCCATTTATGTCCTAAATATTGCATGGGACATGCTTACTCCAAAAAAGTATTTGCTGTTTATCTGCAATTCAACTTTAACTAGGCGTCCTGGTTTTTATTTGCGAAATTTGGTAGTCTACTTGGGCCACAGGCTCTCAGACCCTTTGTAGGAGCGTTCAAAGGTTGGTAGTGTCTCCACAAACATCTTGAGCATCTGATTAGAAGGAACACTAAGGGGTGGACTTGAGGGGATGGGGTGGCTATAATAGGGAAGCCCAATGGGTGTGTGGGAGCGTGCAGGGGTAGTTAAGTCACTTTTTAATTATCAGAGAGTAGAGGTTTGATGGAGCTCCTCTGAGGGACTCGGTAGTTTCAGTACTACTTATCTCCCTCACTGTCCCCAAATGTGTGACCAGAACTACTGTCCTATTTTGTGACGCTCTCGGAGACATCTCATGTGTCCCGGCTGTCCCAGCCGGCTGGGTTCAGAGCCCCAGCCCGCGTCCTGAGGCCCCTCCTCCCCGTTCGCGGCGCTGGCCACGCCCCACTTTGCTCTCCTACCCTTTTCTGGGTCAGCTGGTGCTGGCGTCAGGCGGAGGGATGGGCTGGCTCAGCTCGACCCGGCAGGGCTTGTTTACTATGGCTGATGATCTGGAGCAGCAGTGAGTTAATCCTGTCTCTTTCTCTATCTCTATCTCTGGGCCATGAACCTGGGACTGTCTGTGGCTGAGGAACAGTTTT